>NC_056003.1:76085306-76400600 GCF_018446385.1 Zingiber officinale | reverse complement strand
ATGGTATAAAGTTCTTAAGAGTTGTATACTTGTATGTTGAAAGAAACTCATGAACCTTACTCTTAATATTTCGGCCATGGTAAGGTGATGGTTTAGAGAAGCTTAAACAAAATTCTAATATGCTCAATGACCTCTGTGATATTATGTTATGAAAGATGATTAATGCTCTCATGTTTAATTGGAATGTAGAAAATTAGTTACATGATTTATGACATGTAAGATCACAAGAGTCCTAGCTTGTTTATGATCCAACTTTGTGTATGATGTTCTTAGTAAATCTTGCTATGAAATTTACTTAGGTTTCCCATGCTTTAGGCCACTTAAAGGAAGTTTATATTCTATGAATTTCGGCCAAGTAAGGTTTAAAGGACCTAGAGGCCTTGGAAATGAAACCTAAGGGGTTAAAAGTACTTCTTATGAAACTTGATAATGTGTGAATGTAATACATGTTTGTATGACCTAAATGAATCATTATGTGTTCGGCCATGAAGGGATAGATGCCCTAGAAACCCTAGAACAAAAATTAAATATGTCTATGCCATGCTGTATGAAAATGATATGATAATAAGTTAGAATGCATGATTGCTTTAGTTACGAAATGATATGCATAATGAAGTTATATTATGAAATATGCCATGATGTGTTATAGCATAGAAAATGCTATACATAATGAAAAGAAATGAAGTTATGTTATGATATGTGATAGCATAGAAAATGCTATACATAATGAAAAGAAATGAAGTTATGTTATGATATGTGATAGCATAGAAAATGCTATACATAATGAAAAGAAATGAAAAAGAATAAATGCATGAAAGATTGTTAAGGACATGATATGATAGTTATGCATGATAAGTTATTTTATGGTTTGTACCAAGGGTGGGCTCCGTAAACGCCCCGGGGTCGATGGAGTAAGACTCGGGCCTCGTCAGTAATGGGCCTTTGAGTGCCCTAGGTCGATGGAGTAAGACTCGGGCCTAGTATGTATGCATGGTAGGGCTCAAGACTTGCTACCTTGGACCTACGCATTAAGTATGTGGTACAAACCGGGATCCCAAATGATGATGATATTAATTTCAAGTACTATTAAGTATAAGTTTTCAAATTCACGATGCATTGCCTACATTCATATGTGCTTGAATTATATGATGATATGATATAATGTCATGTGATATTATGATATGAATATGATGCCCTTGTATGTCTTATGCTTGTGATTTATTTGTTTTATGATATGATATTCATGCTTCTATGAAATGATATGTGAATAAGAAATATGCATGATATGTTTGAATAGAATGATATGTTATGTTATGATTAGTTGAGACGATGATATGTTGATCCATTCTTGATATACGATGATTCTCGATTTTAGTGAGTAGGAAAGGAACTTACTGAGCCATGAGTGCTCATAGCTTACTTTCCTTGTACCGCAGATAAAAGAGAAAGCTGGATGAACAACGGAGCAGCAGGAGGAGCAGATAGTGATGTGTGTGGTGGTGGCTCGGCTAGGACGATTCGGACAAATTAATATTTTTAGTTATAAGTTCAATATATGCACATTTGAACAAATCAGAATATGTGATATTATGCTTAATAAATTAAATTCTTTAAAGTTTTTATTCTTCCGCTGTTATAGTAAAACATGTACGTAAGTAGTATAAGAACGTAGCGCCGCCCTTGGGTAAGAAGGGTGGGCGTTACAGGTGGTATCAGAGCGAAGTTTTGCCAGCTCACTACACACACATCAAGCTCCTTCCTGTCGCTCCAAGTAAGTACAGTTGCTTAATTTATTTATATGCAAAAAATTAGTATGATACTCTAGGATACATGAATAATAGCCTAGGAAGGATACCTTATGCTATACCCTAGAGAAGGGTGCATGATGACAAGTATGTGTTAAAAATAGTATGATACTCTAGGATGCATGAATGGTAGCCTAGGAAGGATACCTTAAGTTATACCCTAGAAAATGGTGCATGATGATAAGTAGGTGATATTCTAGGATGCATGAATGGTAGCCTGGATACAAGAACCTTAGGCTATAACATAAGAGGAATAATGAATCTTTAAAATCTTGTAGAAATGGACTATATCCCGTTCGAATAAGATCTCGAGGAAATCGAGGAAGGGAATTCGGACGATAATGAAGATGAAGATTCAGAAATTATGGAATATTATGAAGGAGAGAACGAGTTTCCTGAGATGGGCGAGGATGAATTTAACCTTGCTGAATACATGGAAATGGGTTTCAACCCCAACGATATAATAGACTTCGAGTGGGGACTGAACAACCTCGAGGGGGAACTAAACGAAGACCCGATGGAACCGGACGAACATGTCGAAGAAGACAAGGGAATGGATGAAGAGACAATAATCGACCCGGAAGAGGCATCGGAGATTCAACCTCCGATAATGCCTGATCCACCCCAGAATGATCTGGGCAAGTCGATACAGGTTGGGTTGATGATGACTACTGCTATCATGTCCTTTATGGCAGGAGTAGTCACAACCTACCTGGCCTTTTAAGAGAAGAAGTTATGAACAAAAAAAAATGTAATAAAAGCTTTGGATGAATAAAAAGAGTAGAAATGGTATCAATTTAAGCATGAGTCAAGTAAGAATGATAATACCATCGGATAGATCTTGACGCGTATGAATGGTAAGGTAATCTAAAGATGATATGACAACCTAAGAAAGAATACCTCAACGATAACCCAAACATGGCATGAAACCTAGACATGATGTGTTAAGATATTCATGCATAAATGATAACTTAGACTAATCTTGTTATCATTTAGGAAATTAGGTATGGCTAGAAAATGAAATGCCAGAACAGAGGAGACCGTACCTCCACCTGATTGGGCACATGTAGTTACTGAGCTACAACGACAGCTTACGGAACAGCAACAGATGATTGCTGCCATGATGAATCAACAAGGGATGTGGAAGCTTAGAACCAATCTAAAACCTATGGCATTGTTCCTTATGATAGGTTAATCACATGCTACACTTTTATGCTTAGACATGTATGCTTGTGATTTAATTGTTTATGATATGATATGCATGCTTTCTTGAAATGATATGTGAATAGAATATGCATGATTTATGATATGATATGCATGCTTTCATGGAATGATATGTGAATAGAAATATGCATGATTTATGATATGCTATGCATGCTTCCATGAAATGATACGTGAATAGAAATATGCATGATTGATGATATGATATGTATACATCCATGATATGATATATGTGAGTAGAAAATACATGTTTCTATGAAATGATGTATGCCTAAGTGATGCATACTTTTATGACATGATGTATGCCTAAGTGATGCATACTTTTATGATATGAGGTGTGCCTAAGTGATGCATGCTTTTATGATACATGATATGTATGACATGTACTTTACTTTCTGTGTGATTGGCTTATACCAAGGGTAAGCTCCACCAGTGTCTAAGGAATCTGAGCAGAAATTGTCATTCTAAGTTCGGGGACGAACTTTCAATAAGTAGGGGAGATTGTAACACCCCTAGAAAGCCTAGATAAGAAAGTAAGGGTAATGAGAGTACGAATGTAGTGAAAAGAAGGTGTAGATATTCTAAGTTAAATATTAAGATGGGAAGGATTTAGATGATTAAAACTTTATGAAAGAAAATAAAGTTGAGAATATAAATCATCTATGCATGATTTATAATGTATGGAATTAATGTAGACAAAAGGAAGAAATATGAGATAATATATACATGTGTGAAATATTTATGCATAATGCATAATATGGTAATATATGAATTATTATGTACAAAAGAAAATAAAATGTTAGAAGAGAGATTGAACTTTGGATCTCTTGTAAGGAACATTTATAGGATATCAAAGGGGATAGGAGAATTATTGATAAGGAGAGAAAGGACTAAGTAGTTAAGAATAAGAAAGGATTCTTTTTAATTAAAAGGAAAAGGAAGTAAAAAAAATACATAACCAAGTTTTGATCCTTGGTTCTCTTGTGGATGCATGCATGTGTTAACCAAGTGTGATAGGAGAGGATATTGTAAGAGGAGAGATAGGAATTTTAATTAAAGGAAAGAAAAGAGAGAAATTAAAGGAAAGAAAAGAGAGAACTCAAGAAGCATTTCTCTAGAATATTCTTATCATTAAGAGGAGAAATAAATAAGGAGGATGAATCAAGTCAAGTTTTCCTCCCCTCATTTTAGTATAAATAGGCATGGAGGGTGACTTCAACTTCATCCTCAACTCATTCTCCTCCTCTCCTCCATTGGTGCCGAGAACTCACTCTCTCCCTCTTTTCTTCTTCTTGTTGCCGAGCAACACAAGAGGAAGAAACCTCTTCTTCCTCCTCACTCTCTCCCTCTTTTCTTTCTTGTTGTTGCCGAGCAACACAAGAGGAAGAAGTCTCTTCTTCCTCCCCCTCTCCACCAAAAGACCTAGCTTCCTCCATTGGTGCCGAGCAAAGCAAGCAAGAAGAAGAAAGGTCCACAAGCAAGTTCTCGAACCTAGGAAACTTAAGCAAAGAAGGTAAGCTTCCCCTCACCTGCGGTACAAGGCTTTCATGTGATTTTCGGATTCTTTTTCTATGCCTTGAAAGAAAGTTTTCCCCTATGTTTTTATACATATATGATGCATGATCAGAGGTGTATGTAACCTAGAATTTTAATCAAAAATATTGTAAATAGGTTAGGAAAATTATTGTCTAACCAAACTAGTGCAAGGTTCCCTCTATGAAATGCTAAGGGCCTTCCTATAGTTTTCTTGTTTGGAAGTTGATTGGAACCAAAAGAACCCCACTCTCATGTTTCGGCCAAGAAAGAATTTAGGGTTAGGAGGACCTTGAATTTAAAATAACTATGCTTATATGACATGATATAAAGTTCTTAAGAGTTGTATACTTGTATGTTGAAAGAAACTCATGAACCTTACTCTTAATATTTCGGCCATGGTAAGGTGATGGTTTAGAGAAGCTTAAACAAAATTCTAATATGCTCAATGACCTCTGTGATATTATGTTATGAAAGATGATTAATGCTCTCATGTTTAATTGGAATGTAGAAAATTAGTTACATGATTTATGACATGTAAGATCACAAGAGTCCTAGCTTGTTTATGATCCAACTTTGTGTATGATGTTCTTAGTAAATCTTGCTATGAAATTTACTTAGGTTTCCCATGCTTTAGGCCACTTAAAGGAAGTTTATATTCTATGAATTTCGGCCAAGTAAGGTTTAAAGGACCTAGAGGCCTTGGAAATGAAACCTAAGGGGTTAAAAGTACTTCTTATGAAAACTTGATAATGTGTGAATGTAATACATGTTTGTATGACCTAAATGAATCATTATGTGTTCGGCCATGAAGGGATAGATGCCCTAGAAACCCTAGAACAAAAATTAAATATGTCTATGCCATGTTGTATGAAAATGATATGATAATAAGTTAGAATGCATGATTGCTTTAGTTACGAAATGATATGCATAATGAAGTTATATTATGAAATATGCCATGATGTGTTATAGCATAGAAAATGCTATACATAATGAAAAGAAATGAAGTTATGTTATGATATGTGATAGCATAGAAAATGCTATACATAATGAAAAGAAATGAAGTTATGTTATGATATGTGATAGCATAGAAAATGCTATACATAATGAAAAGAAATGAAAAGAATAAATGCATGAAAGATTGTTAAGGACATGATATGATAGTTATGCATGATAAGTTATTTTTATGGTTTGTACCAAGGGTGGGCTCCGTAAACGCCCCGGGGTCGATGGAGTAAGACTCGGGCCTCGTCAGTAATGGGCCTTTGAGTGCCCTAGGTCGATGGAGTAAGACTCGGGCCTAGTATGTATGCATGGTAGGGCTCAAGACTTGCTACCTTGGACCTACGCATTAAGTATGTGGTACAAACCGGGATCCCAAATGATGATGATATTAATTTCAAGTACTATTAAGTATAAGTTTTCAAATTCACGATGCATTGCCTACATTCATATGTGCTTGAATTATATGATGATATGATATAATGTCATGTGATATTATGATATGAATATGATGCCCTTGTATGTCTTATGCTTGTGATTTATTTGTTTTATGATATGATATTCATGCTTCTATGAAATGATATGTGAATAAGAAATATGCATGATATGTTTGAATAGAATGATATGTTATGTTATGATTAGTTGAGACGATGATATGTTGATCCATTCTTGATATACGATGATTCTCGATTTTAGTGAGTAGGAAAGGAACTTACTGAGCCATGAGTGCTCATAGCTTACTTTCCTTGTACCGCAGATAAAAGAGAAAGCTGGATGAACAACGGAGCAGCAGGAGGAGCAGATAGTGATGTGTGTGGTGGTGGCTCGGCTAGGACGATTCGGACAAATTAATATTTTTAGTTATAAGTTCAATATATGCACATTTGAACAAATCAGAATATGTGATATTATGCTTAATAAATTAAATTCTTTAAAGTTTTTATTCTTCCGCTGTTATAGTAAAACATGTACGTAAGTAGTATAAGAACGTAGCGCCGCCCTTGGGTAAGAAGGGTGGGCATTACAGGGAGATCGGACAGACAATGCCAAGGTCAACCATGCAGCATCGTCGGTTTCCCCTACTCCGAGCTGTGCCCCAACCTCATTTGATTCTCCTCTTCATTATCGTCAGCCCCTCTTTGGCCATGAACAACCATTCGTCGGCTCTCCAATTCAACAACGCCATCTCTGCCACTCTCTTGGTTGGTGTTGAGCTTGCCAACTACATCCCTACCTCATCTCTGCTCCGGCCATCACAGCCACCCCGGCCAGGTTGCGGCCACCACCACTAGCCACAGCCATGGCTAGCCTCGTAACCACTAGTAGTGCTTCATCATATCTGGATAGTAGATCTACCGCCATTTGCTGCCTCTGTGAACTACCCTTGGAGAAGAGGAGAAGTAGTGGTTACGAAATCTCTTTCCTCCTATGCTTTGTTCATTAATTTGCTTATGGAAATCTATGTTAGCATGTGAACGAAATATGGGGAAATTAGATGGATTCAATTATGGTTTTGTTTCATCTCATGTTGTAATCGGTGATGTTGAATCAATTTGGTTAGCAAATTGGCAATTGTTTTAATTGTTACATTGAGAGGGATTAAAGAATTTGTAGAATTATTAGTTACAATTGATATCCATATTGGAAGGGTGGATGGATTATGGTTTTCCTACTTGATGTATGGTAGAACGTAGTTATGATATGTATTCTATGTTGTAGGATTTGGATTCAGATTTAAGGAAGTCTTTTGGACATAAAGACATCCAACACGATCTATGTTTAAGGTAGCTATTTCCTGCCTTGTTCCTGTAGTACTTTGACATTAGTGCATGATCTATGTTTAGATAGTTGTTATATTTACCTTGACTCTATTCATTCTTACTTCTTGAGCCTAATCTTTTATTTCTTGATCTTGTATGTTGATCTATTTTGATATCCATATAGTCACATTGTTATCCATGCTATTTATGACCATTTATGCTTTTACTATTATGCTAGTGATATTATACCATAGCATAGCTATAGAATATTAAACTAAGTTACTGACTTAATATTTATTCATGCTTGTATATTTGTATGATCATACCATAGTGTAGGATATCAAGTATTCTACTTGACCTTGTATGTTATTTAGGCTCATGCTTAAACACTAGTGAGGTTAAACCCTTCTACATATTGCTACATTGCTATACTCTGTCAATCATTGTCTCCCATTCATGGTTGAGAGAGTTGTCAGTAATCATTGCTATATCCTATCAAATATTATCTCCCACTCTTGGTTGAGAAAGTCGTTAGCGATCATGATATATACGACTACCCATGAGACCATTCATGGTAGCAAGTTTGTGTGCAGTTTATAGGTACACTGTTACGTATATATCCTGTCTGCCAACAAGATCATTCGTTGTAGTGAGTTCACCCATAGGTAGTGATTATTTACTTACCCCATCTACCCATGAGACCATTTGTGGTATCGAGTTCGCCTATTGATAGTCATTATTTGTATACCCTGACTACCCACGAGACCATCTGTGGTAGAGCATTCTCCTGTAATTAGTGCTTGTTATATACTGGCTATATGTCGGTCATGTATTTGTTCGTGGAGGTTGGGATGTACCATATGTACTCCTGATTTATTGATCACACCTAGTTGAGCAGGTTAGTAGAGGATTATTATTGTTGATTATACTTTAGTTAGCAGACGATTATAGTGGCACACTTACTTTTGTAGTAAGTATTTTTCCTAAGATTGTATACCTTTTCTCTCCAAATGACTACACTATCTTCTATTACTCGTGGAGTCATTTGGACTCACTATCTATTGTATTTTTCTTCCTTCAAGTAGCAGGTAGCCAATATATGTATGGAGTTACTTGGAGGATCTTGCCTGCACGTCCCACGTTGCATCGAGAGTTTGGTTTCTACTATTTCTTTTACTTATATTTTGGTTTTCCAAACATATTCATATAATAATTAACTTGAGTGCGGATTTTTATATTGTGTTGGTCTTTTGTTCATTTTGATGGTTGTTGTGTCAATTCAAGCCGACTCGCTGATGTGCCTAGATTGTATACACTTGTTTAGCATGTTTTGACACACATTCACATACTTTGTATTTGCTTTGTCTACGTATTTTCGTACTTCCAGCTTTTCTTTTAGCATATTTACTCTTTTTGTTCGGAGATATGCTTTTGTGCATTTTTTGTACACAGGAGTCGAATTTGGTGAAGGTTTCATGTTTAAGGCCAAATCTGCAAGCGAAGCAAAGGAGGAAGGCACCATTCTTGTACCTCACACGACCCTAACATAAGGGGTTGCCCAGGCCGTGTGTGGATCACTGCCCATGTGATTGAAGCAGGAAAGGAAGTGGCCTTGGCTGTGTGAACCTCACACGACCGTGCCAAGATGAGAAGCCAGAGGAAGCCAGGCCGTGTACACTACACGACCATGCAAGCCTTCCAGAGCCGAAGAATGCCCTAGTCGTGTGCTACACACGACCCGTGCAACAATTCCAGAGGCCAAGAATGCCCTGGCTGTGTGCTTCACACGACCCGTGCAGGAGCTCTAGAGCCGGAGGCAGTGCAGGCCGTGTGGATCTACACGGCCGTGCAAGGAGTGCAGTGGCAGAGCCAGACATGGTAGTGTCTCACATACGACCGTGTGAGATAGGCAAAGAGGGGAGTGAGCCAGGCCGTGTCCCACACACGGCCAGGTCCTGGGGCAGTGTGGCGCCCGAATTTCCCTCTCTATATAAAGGTTTCTTCTTCATTTCAAAGGGGATCTTCTCCCTTTTTGGGGGGAATTCTAGATTTGGGCATTCCTCCACCTTCTTGGGAGGATTTTCGGCAAATCAAGGGCGGATCTTCAACGTTTCGACTCCGGGAAAAGAGGATTGGATCCAAAGACGACTCTTCATCGTAGATAAGATTTTCATTCCTTTCTTTCTTGGATTTGGGGATCAAGATGCTTGTCTTTTCCTTATCTTTGGGATTCTTTCCTTGTTCCATGGATTAGATCTCTTGTTCTAGGATGGAGGGAGTATTTGTAATGGAGATTTGATGTAAACTCTTGTGGATTTGCCTTATTCCTATTTCTATGATTTTGACCTATTTTTATCTATTCTTTCTTGTGTGGATTGTTGTGATTAGGGCTTAATTACCATGCTTGATTGAATGTTTGGATATCTTGTGGATCTTGTAGAGGTAATTCCTCATTAGATTTTCTGAGGGGCGTTTATGACAAGAACATGCCCATGTAAGGACGTTTGAGGGGTAATCTTGAAAGGGAAATTAGGTATTTCCAGAGGGTAGGATAGATTGTATGTGTTTATATATTGTATCTTGATGCGGTTGAGGAGTGATGAATTCTATGTTGATTTTTCGAGGGACGCACGTGACAGGCAAGCCCGTGTAAGGACAATATAGATTCATTTCTAATTGATCACGTTTAGATATATTTCATTCCTAGGCCAGTTGTCTATTACAAAAGGGAACTGGCAACCTTCTACAAATGATGGACAAATGAGGAATAAGATTTGATAGATCGTTTACATTGAAAAACCTTACAAAGAAACCAAAACTCCTAAAATATACCTTTATCATTGCCCTTATTCTTGTTTCTGATTCTTTCATTTCTTTGTTTACATTTCATAGTTACACTTAGATTCTGTCATTGATTTGTTGTTTAGCTAACTCGCGTTGAGAAATCTTTAGTGCTTATTCCAGCCCCTATAGATATGATATCTTTTATTATTACTTACGACATTTCCGTACACTAGCGGAGGTCAACAAGTTTTTTGGCACCGTTACTGGGGACTGCGCTATAATATTAGGGATTATCAATTGAGTTAGACTAAACATAACTTTTCTTTTCTTTTCTTTTCATTTGCATAGTTGAATCTAATTGTTAGAATTCTATTTTCATAAGATTTTTCTTTCTTGTATAACATTCTTGTCAATTCTTTTTGTTGTAATTCTAATTCTGCATTTTTTATTCTAACATTTTTGTCTAACTTTTCTCTGTTTTTCTTTGGATTTAGTTTCTTTCTTCTTTTTCTTTTGTAAACATATCTTGCTATCTTGTTCTTGTGTATGCGAAGATCTAACTTTGCAGGAGAACTTCTTCCTCTAGACCCTGAGATAGACATAACATTTCATAGAAGAAAAATTTTGCAAAGACAACAAGAAGAACAAGAACATTCTATCATGGCTAATAAACCACTAAAGGATTATGCAGCACCTTACGCTAGGGGTTTTCAATCTAGTATTTCAAGGCTTTCAGTTGAAGCAAACAATTTTGAGATCAAACCTGCAATTATATCTATGGTGCAGCAAAATCAGTTTGGTGGAGGACTGCATGAAGACCCCAACCAACATTTAGAGTTCTTCTACGAGATATGCGGCACAATGAAGATGAATGGTGTTCCTTCTAAGGCAATGTGCCTATTATTATTTGGGTTCTCTTTGAGAGATAGAGCCAAGCAATGGTTAAACTCTTTGGCTCCAAATAGCATCACCATATGGGAGCAATGTGAGTAATAATTCCTTGACAAATTCTATCCTCCAAGTAAAACGACTCATTTGAGGAATCTCATTGCAAGCTTCAAGCAAGCGGACTCTAAATCTTTATTTGAAGCTTGGGATAGATACAATAGTATGCTCAGACAATGCCCACACCATGGTTTGGAAAGGTGGTTAGTGCTACATACATTTTATAATGACATCAATTATCATACAAAGGTGTCCCTTGATTCAGCTGCTGGAGGGGCACTTATGAACAAGAGTTTGGATGAAGCCAATGAGATAATTGAAAGTGTAGCACAAAATCACCATCAATAGGCTAATGAAAGAAGTGGTGGCTATTCTTGTGTGAACCCAACAACAAAAGCATCAGGGAAGTTTGATGTCGATCCAGTTACTTTATTGGCTGCAAAACTTGATGCTCTCACAAAAAGGTTTGAGAATATGGGAGCTAGGTCAAGTACGGTCAATGCCATTGTTTCTTCTTGTGAAATATGTGGAAGTTCTGAACATTCAAATGACTCATGTCCATTGGGAGCTATCACTGCACAAATTAATCAATTGGAACAATGTGATGCAATCATGGGTTTTAATCAAAGGTAGAATAACCCATACTCAAATACCTACAACCCTGGATGGAAGAGTCATCCTAATTTCTCTTACAGAAATAACCAAGATCAGGGACCATCCATGGGGGCAAGGCCTAATTTTCAACCTGGGCAGTAGAATTTTCAACAACAACAATCTTCTCAAGGCTTTCCTATGTCTAAAATTGAAAAGATGTTTGAAGAAATTATCTCCAATCAGAATGAAATGAAGCAGGACATTTTGAAACTTACATAGAGAATGGATAATTCTGATAAACATCAAAAGATTCTGGATAGCCAGATTGCCCAACTAGCTTCCTCATCTGCTAGAGCACCAGGACAACTACCCGGCAAGCCTGATGTCAATTCTATGGAGCACTGCAATAGAATTGAGCTTAGGAGCGGGCTGACCTTGGGAGATCCCCAAGTGACTGCTCCAAAAGGGATGCACACTGAAGAAGAGCTCTCTCCTCCAACACCAAATCAGATTCAAGATAATGAGGAGAGTACCACTAAGGTTGAAGAGACTCTTCCACTCAACCATCAAAGTATAGCAATCCCTTTTCCTCAAAGACTTATTATGCTAAAGAAGGATGAAGAGTTTGACAAATTCTTGGAGAAAGTTAAAGAAATATGTGTTGAAGTACCACTTATTGATGCGATTCTTCAAATGACCAAGTTTGACAAATTCTTGAAGGACATCATGTCAAACAAAAGAAGGAAAGGAGACTTAGAGACCATTGCACTTACAAAGGAATGCAATGCTCTTTTGGAAAAGAACACTTCCCCAAAGTTGATAGATCTTGGAAGCTTCTATATTCCTTGCAACATAGGAACTGAACTTATTGAGAAAGCTTTTTGTAATTTAGGGGCAAGTGTTAGCCTCATTCCTTATTCTATTTGTAATAAATTACGTCTAAAAAACTTTAAACTTACTACTATGGCACTACAACTTACTGATCACTCCTGCAGGTACCCTATGGGTATTATAGAAGATGTGCTAGTAGAAGTAGGTGGGAGCATAATTCCCACCAATTTTGTGGTATTAGACATGGAGGAGGATCCAAAAATTCCTATCATATTGGGAAGACCATTCCTTGCTACAGCTGGAGCTATCATAGATGTTAAAAATCATAAACTTTCTTTGGTAATTGGTAAGGAACGGTTGGAATATGATTTATCTAATGCCTCTAACCATTTTTCTTCTCTTTTGAATGCTTGTAGCAGGGCAAGCATTTATAAACTTGAGGAATGGAACTTCCATCCTCATGGTAGGCCACCAAATGAAGAAAATAATGTGGTGGAAGACATTGGGGGGAGGCCTCCCAACAAGAATGAAAAATATGTCTGCCCTCCATGGGCTAGAAAAAGAGAAGAGAAATTAAGATTGGTCAAGCTAAAGACCTTAAACGAGCGCTTCTTGAGAGGCAACCCAAGGGTTCTTTTTAGTTAGTTTCATTCCATGTTTCTATTTTTCGTAGTGTTTTTACTTTGTTTCTGCTTTATTTTTAGGTTGAAATTTCACTTCCATGAGCTGGCCATGATTTCTTCATGGGCATGAAAGTATTGGAGAACCAAGAAAGGAGAAGAATCATCAAGTGGAGAAAAACAGAGCATGGCCGTGTGCTGTACACGACCAGGCATATGCTGCAGAAAAGGGGGATGCTTAGGTCGTGTCTATATGACACGGTCGTGTGGAGTCTCCAGAGAAGAAAAGGTGCATGGTCGTGTCCCAGACACGGCCGTGTGAAGAATCCAGAGGAGGAGAGCTTCTTGGTCGTGTCTCACACACGACCGTGTGAAGAAACCAGCACAGAAGCATGCACTAGTCGTGTCATCCGATACGACCGTGTACTGATTCCAGAGAAGGAAGTTGGTGAGGCCGTGTCCCAGACACGGCCGTGCAAGGATGGCCGAGGAGGAGAAGGATATGGCTGTGCCGATTGGCATGACCGTGTGACTCATCCTGTCACGCCCCGGAGGAGTCCCAGTCCGAAGAAATTTCGGCAGCATCTCCCCTGTATGGCGGACAATCTGAAACTTTCTACATATCCATATACCTCAGCCACATGCGGCTGGAATAATAACAGTAAATAAACAAACATCCACGCAGTTTATATAATAAGTAAACAGAATAATAATACCCTGACTCGAAATCAACCCTACTCAACTACACTCGTAAAGCTCAAATCCGACGATAAGATCAACTTACCTCTTCTGCCGTCTAGGCAAGCATGTAGTAGAACAAATCTAAACCATACGAACATCCATCGATCATAAGAATCCATACAATATCCAAATCCTCAAACAGAATAAGTCTAACACAGTCTAAATAACAAACCAAAAGATAAAAACAGCTTGTGGTCTGCAGGGGACTAGGAACTGGAACTCTCTCCTGACAGCATCAACCTGAAAAAAAATAACAACAATGGAGGCGGGGTGAGTCCAACACTCAGCAGGTACAATTGATATGCAAAGTAAGGAAATAACACCTAGCACTAATCATGCGTACAGTCTCCTGATATAAGGAAGATAAAAATGCATCTGAAGTAAACAGGAGAGAAACTGTACTAACCAGGACCTGGTATAAGGATAAACAGTCGAAGTGGTAAAGAAATCCTGTATGCATGTCAAACATAGGTATCCAAACAATATGCAACATATAAATGCAGCAAACACAAACACAAGCAATAAATGCATCATGCATATGATGCCAATGCCATGGTCACCCCTAACGCCAGTCAGCCAACTCACAACAAAAGTGGGACCGAGTGGGTAGGGCTGTGACGACCGTGCACTCTGCATCACTACTCCTGATGAGTAACCGACTGGACAGGATGCTATCGGAGTACACACATACTCCTACCCCAAATCATAAATGGGGGAGCGCAATGCTCTCATCTCCCGGTACACGATGACGGGGAGGGATCTCTAACGTGCTACACGCTGCGTCACACTACCCCTGAGCGGACCAACGGAGCACCGGAAGAGCAAACTGACGTGCTACCACGCTGCATCACGCTACCCATGAGCGTCACAACGGAGCACCGAACAGTAATGAAACTGGCAATATGCTCGACAATAATGGAGCAATCTATCACACAGCATGCAATCATGCGAATGGTGCATGTCACTAAGCATGGTAATATACTAAACCAATCTATGGACATATAATGATGTGCACCATAGTGAACAAATCATATCAAACTACACTGATCAAATAAGGTATCAAACCTAGGTCCTGAACATGGTGAAACATGGTTATATCACTACCCCTATGAGCATGTGTAATCAGGTACATAACAACACGAAATGCAAAACAAACAATCAATCAAGCAGGTAACAGGTAATCGGGTAGTGATTAACCGAAACAAATGAGGAACATAATTAATGCAACTTGTTAATTTCATTACTATGCATATCAAAGACAATAAGTCAAAAGTACCCGTCTCCAATCGAAAAGTCCAAACTGGTCCAAATCTGACTCTGAGATACTCGTCTCGCGTCAAAGTCCTTTGTCACCAATATATATACAATTATTTATCTAAATTCCTATAAATAGCTAAATAAGTTCTTTAACCCTAAATTAGGGCAAAAACCCTAATTCCAAACACATGACTATAATTTATTATGTATCATAGCATAACATACCTAAATCACCCTATAACCAAATTAGATATGTATCAATTCATACCTAAAACATGTATGAAAACGTGTCAACTCAATCCATAAACCAAACCCTTACCTTACTCCCATAACCTTTATGCTAACAACTTACCCAAATCCAAATCTGTGAGCTTCTGATAGAGATGATGCCTCTGCCGACCCTCCTCTCCCTTTAACCTGAACATAGCACGGTTAGGCCCTAGGGCACAGTGAGGAGGTTGCAATAATAATTAGAAAGAGAAAAAAAAGAAATATGGTAAGGGTTGATATGGTACCTAGTCCGGCAGAGGAACACTTACTATTGGAAATCGGTAAGGAGAAAGAGAAGGGGGGTCTCGGCGTGTTTCTGATCTCTATAGTGGAGACGGATCTAGCTCTTAGAGCGGCGGCCGGCGCTAGGGCAGAAGTTGAAGACAGGGTCTGCTGCCAGAGCCAAGGAAGAGAGGGCTCGGTGTCGCTGCAAATCTAGGGCACGGCCAAGTGGAGGAGGTCGGCGCTGGGTTCGAAGACGGCGGCGTCGGCAGGCACAGTGGTGGCGCTGGATTCCAGTGGCCGGCGGTGTCTCGGGAGGGTGTGGGAGTCGCGGGTCGGCTCTCTCTATTCCCCGGCGTCGTCTTCGTCGGCATCGGGCAGAGGAGAGGAGAAATGAGTAGGAGGTAGGTCGGCGGTGTCGCGAGCCCAAAGGGGAGGAGGAGTCGGCGCCAATTCGGAGTCAAGGAAGATGAAGAAGCTTCGGGCAGTGGTGAGAATAAGAATAAGAAGAAGTGGACGAGGGGTTTTGTGCACTCGGGGAGGAGGAACCGCTCGTGTGGCGTCGGTTAGGGCACGTGGAAAGAGTCGGGCGCGAAGAGGGAGATCGCGTGAGGGAGCTCGGGTGAGGCATGGGGCGAAGAAGAGGAAATAAATCAAAATAAAATAAATTAAAATAAAAAGGAAATATGTTAAAGAAAATAAACATTTCCTCTTAAAAATAGGGTAGCCCAACTAGGCCTTCCCGAGGTCCTGTTTTTATCGCCATAAACTCGTTCATTCGAGCTCCGAAAAATTTTCGAAAAATTTCCAAAAATTCCGGAAAATTTCCTTATTAATATTCGCCTATTTTAGGTATTTTACATTCTTCCCTACTAATAAAAAATTGGTCCCTATATTTCGTTATCTACCATCAGCAAGTACTAATAACAGATATAAAGTATAAATGCTTAACGGTAAATTAAATCACATACCTCAAGTGAAAATATGGGGATAACGAGCTCGGATCGTATCCTCGAGCTCCCAAGTAGCCTCCTCGTCCGAAGGATGCTGCCATCTGACTTTAACCAGCCGGATACTCTTATTATGCAACTGAAGCTCTTTCCGTACCAAAATCCGTACCAGAATCTCCTCATAAGATATGGCAGCCATTCACAATGTGTTCCATGTATCGATGCTCAAGAAGTGTACTCACAGCACAGATCAAGTAATTGAGCCACAGTCGGTACAGGTTCAAGAGGACCTAAGTTACGAAAGTAGACCTATTCAGATCTTGGACCGAGAAGTCAAGAGGTTAAGGAACAAAGAAATACCTTTAGTAAAGGTTCTATGGCGGAATCAACGATTTGAAGAAACCACCTGGGAACGCGAGGACGATATGAAACAAAAGTACTCGGAGCTATTTTAAAGTTCGAGGACGAACTTTTTATGAGGTACGGGGTACTATAACACCCACTAAGCTTTTAGGATAAATATGAGAATGATGAATTTACCTTAGAAAAATATTAGTAGAATGTTGAACAAAAAAGAAATAAAAAGAAATAAAAATAGGGAATGGTTAAGGATTGAACCTTGAACCTCTCATGATGTAAATGATAGGATTAATAGGTGATAACCAGTTGGGATAGGAATAATATATTGATAGCAAAGGAGGGAAACTCATGATAAGGGTGAGAGTAAAAGTTAGCCAAAAGAAAATAAGAAAAGAGCAAGAGAAAGGCAACTTGCCTTCCTTCTTTTCTCTCCCTCTTCTTCTTCTTTTGCCGTGACTTAAAGAAGGGAATTAAGGGGATTCATTCCCCTTTGTTTCATCATGAATGATGAGAACAAATAAATAAATAAAATAAAAATAAAAATGAAAAAAAAGGGGCTAAGGGAGAAGGAAAGCAAAAACCAATTTTGCTACCTCTTCCCCCTTAAAATAAAAGGGAGCATGTGAAGAGAAGATTTGATTTTTCACTCATTTCTCTCATTCTCCCCTCTCCCTCACCGAGAACCTCAGCCCCCTCTCCTCCATCTTCAGCCTAAGCCAAGGTTTTATCCTAAGAAAGCCTAAGATACAAGGAGGACTTAGCAAGGAATCAAGGGAAGGGAACAAGAAGAAGAGGCTACTTCTTCCATCACCACACCTTAGATCCACAAGCGAAAAGGAAGTAAGCTTCCCCTCACCTATGGTACAAGGCGTTTTATGTGCTTTTTGGATTTTATGAGGATTAGAAAACCTAGAATAGAATTTAAGAAAAAATTCGGCCAAAGAAAAGTTTTCAAATCTAGGAAGGTTTAAACAAGTCCTCATTTCATGATATTTTTCTATGCTATGTAGGAAGGTTTTCCTTCATGTTTTTATACCTATATGATGCTTGGTCAGAGGAGTACCTAACCCTAGAATTTCGGCCAAAAATATTTTAAAGAGGTTAGGGAAATCATTGTTTAACCAAACTAGTACAAGATTCCCTCCATGAATTACTAAGGGTCTTTTGTTGGTTTTTCTTGCTTAAAAGTTACTTGGAACCAAAAGAAATCCACTCATATATTTCGGCCAAGAAAAGAGCTTAGGGTTAGAAAGACCTTTAAATTTAAGTAACCATGTTTATATGATAGAATATAGAGTTCTCTTAAAGAATTGCATGTTGAATATTGCTAGAAATTCATGAACTCTTCATTAAGATTTTCGGCCATGATAAGATGGATAGCTTAGAAAAGCTTAAACAAAATTTTAACATGCTCAAGACCTCTGTGATATTAAGATATGAAAGTTGTTTAATGTTCTCATGCTTAATTAGGGTATAGAGAATTTAGTTACATGATATATGACATGTAAGATCACAAGGGTCCTAGCTTGTTTATGAACCAAATTTATATATGATGTTCTTAGTAATTTTTGCCATGAAACTTACTTAGGTTTTCCATGCTTTAGGCCACTTAAAACCTAGTTTAGAGATTGGTAGGTTTCGGCCATGAGAAAAAATAAAAGAAAAAGGAAAGAAACCTAGGAAGCCTAAGACACAATTCACATGTATGTTTATTATGCTTGTCTTTGTACATGCTATGAAACTTGTATGACTTCCTATGCTTTTAGGTTATTTGAAGCAAATTTAAACACTGATGAGTCTCGGCCAAGTAGGGTTTAAATGACCTAGAGGCCTTAGAATTGAAACCAATTGTGTTAAAAATGCTTCTTATGGAAATATGATAATATGTTGATTGAGTCACATGCTTGTATAATTTTTCCATGACCTAAATGGACCATTGTATGTTTCGGCCATGAAGGGATAGATGCCCTAGAAACCCTAGAACAAAAATTAAATATGCTCATGTCACTCTACATGAAATATGATAAGTAGAAAGCCAAAGTTCTCATGCTATATGTTGTTTAATGACCTAAAATGAGGCTAGGGTAAGTTTCGGCCATACCCATTGTATGATGCCTTATTATGAATTTATACATGATGTTAGTTCAAGTTCACATGCTTGTATGCTTGCTTTTAGCCCTAATGAATACTTGTTAAATTTCGGCCATGACATATGTTAAGGGCTTGAAGAACTTAGGAACTAGCTCAAATATGCTTACTATGTTACTTGGAAAAAAATGCTATAAATATGGTTTACGGTTTCCATGCTTTCATGACATTTGGGACCTTGTTTCACACCTGATAGGGTTTGGCCACATGAAGTTTAGGGACTTGGAGAACTTAGAAACCAAGTTAATCATGCTTATAATGCTTCCTATGAAATGGATGTGATGATAATTTAGGTTCCACATGCTTGGAGGTTGTTTTTACCTAAATTGAGATCTCAGGGGGGGTTCGGCCATGAATAAGAACCCTAGGAATTAGGAAGCTTAGAACCCAAGCTAACTATGTTACCATGTTTCTTATGATAGTATAATCACAGGATACACCCTTATGCTTAAACATGTATGCTTGTGATTTATACTTTCCATGATATGCTATGTGGATAGAAATATGCATGCTTTGATGATATGCTATGTGCTTAAAATATGCATGCTTTCATGATATGCTATGTGGATTGAAATATGCATGCTTTGATGATATGCTATGTGCTTAAAATATGCATGCTTTCATGATATGCTATGTGGATAGAAATATGCATGCTTTGATGATATGCTATGTGCTTAAAATATACATGCTTTCATGATATGCTAGGTGGATAGAAATATGCATGCTTGGATGATATGCTATGTGCTTAAAATATGCATGCTTTCATGATATGCTGTGTGGATAGAAATATGCATGCTTTGATGATATGCTATGTGCCTAAAATATGCATGCTCTCATGATATGCTATGTGGTGAAAATATGCATGCTTTTATGACATGATGTATGCCTAAGTGATGCATACTTTTTATGACATGATGTATGCCTAAGTGATGCATACTTTTTATGACATGACGTATGCCTAAGTGATGCATACTTTTATGACATAACGTATGCCTAAGTGATGCATACTTCTATGATATGCTATGTGACTAAATGATGCATTTTTATACATGCTACTTTACTTTGTAAGGCTTGTACCAAGGGTGGGCTCCTAATCAGCCCCTAGGCCTTTGGCTGTGTGATCTAGGCTAGTAAAAACAAAGGGATGGGCTCCTTAGTACGCCCCTAGGTCTATGGCTGTGTGATCCGGACCCAGTTCCTAGTATGATTCAAGACTTGCTACCTTGGATATACTTAGGAAGCGCGCATATCTACGTGATTTATCTATGTGTGGTACAAGCCGGGGCCCTGATTATGTTGACATTATGTTCAAGTATATATGTAAGAAGAAATGGTTTTAAAAGATCATGAGACATACACATGTTTTTCGGATACATGTTTTTAAAATCATATTGCATATACCTTTTGATCATGTTGTGATGATGCTATGATTTATGATATGCCATGATTAGATACGATTATGTTATGTTTCTTGCTATGCTTTAAGAGCTTGATATGCCATGCCACCTTATGATGATACTATGATATGCCATGATTAGATATGATTATGTTATGTTTCATGCTATGCTTTAAGAGATGATATGCCATGACTAGTTATGATTTTGTTATGTTGCATGATATGCTTAAAGAGTATGATATGTTATGCCATGACTAGTTGAGATCATGTTATGTTGAGACATTCTTTGATCATGTGATAATTTTTGGTTTTAGTGAGTAGGAAAGGAACTTACTGAGCCATGAGTGCTCATAGCTTACTTTCCTTGTACCACAGATAAAGGAAAAAGCTGGATGAGCTAAAGGAGCAGCAGGAGAGGCAAGGAGATGTGTGTGGCAGTGGCTAGTCAACCAAATAAGAACCTGCTTTAAAAATTTTTAAAGAACTATGCTTTGGTATCATGAATTGTAGTACCGTATGTGTGACTTGATGTTATGTTTCTACTAATTTTGATATCATGTTATTGATGCCATGATAGTGTAGTTCAGATTTGATGAAAAGAAAAATAAAAGAAAAGTTTTTATTTAACTAAGAAAATTATTTTAAGTCTTCCGCTGTTTTAAAAAGAAAAATTTGTACATGGAGTATCGTAGCCCCGTCCCTTAGAGTTAGCAGGGAGGGCGGGAGTTACATAGGCTAACTCTACCAACGGCAGATGGTCCTCCCAACTGCCTCCGAAATCCATAACACATGACCTCAGGAGGTCCTCTAAAGTCTGAATGGTCCGCTCTGACTGTCCATCTGTCTGTGGATGGAAGGCTGTACTGAAACGGAGTTGTGTGCCCAAGGCCAACTACAGACTCTACCAGAAACGAGACGTAAATCGTGGATCTCTATCCGAAATGATACTCAACAGAACACCATGTAGTCTGATGATCTCCCGACAATATAGATCTGCCAATCGATCCAGGGGATCAGTCCTCTGAATCGCTAAAAAGTGTGCAGATTTGGTTAATCGATCAACGATTACCTAAATCGCGTCATGACCTCGTCGTGTCCTCGGCAATCCCACTACAAAGTCCATGGTAATGTGATCCCACTTCCACTCAGGAATAGGAATCCGCTGAAGGAACCCGGCAGGTCTCTGATGCTCAGCCTTCACCTGCTGACATACAAGACATCTAGCTACAAAATCCATGATGTCTTTCTTCATACCGTTCCACCAATAGGAACGCCTCAAGTCTCGATACATACGGGTCCCGCCTTGATGGATCGCAAATCGAGAGCGATGAGCCTCCTGAAGTAACTCCTGTAAGACCGGATGAGACTGAGGTACACACAATCTGCCTCGGAAGTATATAATACCCTCCTCGTCTCGTGTAAACTCGGTCTGCTGCCCGGAAGCTATCTGACTACTAATGAACTACGAATGCTGATCACCAGCCTGTGTCTCTCGGATCCTCATCCTGATCGACGACTGAGCAACCATGGTAACCAGAATACCCTGCTCTGTAGATCCCTGCTCCTCAAGGTCTAAATCGGAGAAACCCTGAACCAAGTCTGTAACTGAAACTCGGTGGCAAGCCAAAGTCCCTCTGGATTTCCTGCTGAGTGCATCGGCAACCACATTAGCTTTCCCCAAATTGATCTCGGAATTCCATACGGGAAAATCATCGGAAATCCATAATAAAATCTGAAATGAAAGTCCAAAACATATACGTAATTGAAAACCCGTGCAACCAAAATAACTACCTAGTTTGACTCGTAAACTAGGGCTAGCACAACATATCCAGAACACTAAAAGAAGGTATCACACCCTGCTCTGATACCAATAAATTGGTATCAGATAAATCTCGAAAATCCTACACATGAAAATCAAACAAGTATTGCCAAACTTTGGCGCTCTGAAACCATATAAATTGGTATCAGGTTATCCCAAATATCCAAAATACGAAAACAACGATCGTAAAACTTAAGCTCTGATACCAAATAAATTGTCACGCCCCGGAGGAGTCCCAGTCCGAATAAATTTCGGCAGCATCTCCCCTGTACGGTGGACAATCTGAAACTTTCTACATATCCATATACCTCAGCCACATACGGCAGGAATAATAACAGTAAATAAACAAACACCCACGCAGTTTATATAATAAGTAAACAGAATAATAATACCCTGACTCGAAATCAACCCTACTCAACTACACTCGTAAAGCTCAAATCCGACGATAAGATCAACTTACCCCTTCTGCCATCTAGGCAGGCATGTAGTAGAACAAATCTAAACCATACGAAAATCCATCGATCATAAGAATCCATACAATATCCAAATCCTCAAACAGAATAAGTCTAACACAGTCTAAATAACAAACCAAAAGATAAAAATAGCTTGTGGTCTGCAGGGGACTAGCAACTGGAACTCTCTCCTGACAGCATCAACCTGAAAAAAAATAACAACAATGGAGGCGGGGTGAGTCCAACACTCAGCAGGTACAATTGATATGCAAAGTAAGGAAATAACACCTAGCACTAATTATGCGTACAGTCTCCTGATATAAGGAAGATAAAAATGCATCTGAAGTAAACAGGAGAGAAACTATACTAACCAAGACCTGGTATAAGGACAAACAGTCGAAGTGGTATAGAAATCCTGTATGCATGTCAAACATAGGTATCCAAATAATATGCACTATATAAATGCAGCAAACACAAACACAAGCAATAAATGCATCATGCATATGATGCCAATGTCATGGTCACCCCTGACGCTAGTCAGCCAACTCACAATAAAAGTGGGACCGAGTGGGTAGCGCTGTGATGACCGTGCACTCTGCATCACTACTCCTGATGAGTGACGAGTGGACGGGATGCTGTCGGAGTACACACATACTCCTACCCCAAATCATAAATGGGGGAGCGCAATGCTCTCATCTCCAGGTACACGATGACGGGGAGGGATCTCTAACGTGCTACACGCTGCGTCACACTACCCCTGAGCGGACCAACGGAGCACCGGAAGAGCAAACTGACGTGCTACCACGCTGCATCACGCTACCCATGAGTGTCACAACGGAGCACCGAACAGTAATGAAACTGTCAATGTGCTCGATAATAATGGAGAAATCTATCACAAAGCATGCAATCATGCGAATGGTGCATGTCTCTAAGCATGGTAATATACTAAACCAATCTATGGACATATAATGATGTGCACCATAGTGAACAAATCATATCAAAGTACACTGATCAAATAGGGTATCAAACCTAGGTCCTGAACATGGTGAAACATGGTTATATCACTACCCCTATAAGCATGTGTAATCAGGTACATAACAACATGAAATGCAAAACAAACAATCAATCAAGCAGGTAACAGGTAATCAGGTAGTGATTAACCGAAACAAATGAGGAACATAATTAATGCAACTTGTTAATTTCATTACTATGCATATCAAAGACAATAAGTCAAAAGTACCCGCCTCCAATCGAAAAGTCCAAACTGGTCCAAATCTGACTCCGAGATACTCGTCTTGCGTCAAAGTCCTGTGTCACCAATATATATACAATTATTTAGCTAAATTCCTATAAATAGCTAAATAAGTTCTTTAACCCTAAATTAGGGCAAAAACCCTAATTCCAAAAACACATAAACCTAATCAACCGACACATGACTATAATTTATTATGTATCATAGCATAACATACCTAAATCACCCTATAACCAAATTAGATATGTATCAATTCATACCTAAAACATGTATCAAAACGTGTCAACTCAATCCATAAACCAAACCCTTACCTTACTCCCATAACCTTTATGCTAACAACTTACCCAAATCCAAATCTGTGAGCTTCTGATAGAGATGATGCCTCTGCCGACCCTCCTCTCCCTTTAACCTGAACATAGCACGGTTAGGCCCTAGGGCATAGTGAGGAGGTTGCAATAACAATCAGAAAGAGAAACAAAAGAAATCTGGTAAGGACTGATATGGTACCTAGTCCGGTAGAGGAACGCTTACTATTGGCAATCGGTAAGGAGAAAGAGAAGGGGGGGTCTCGGCGTGTTTCTGATCTCTACAGTGGAGACAAATCTAGGTCTCAGAGCGGCGGCCGGCGCTAGGGTAGAAGCTGAAGACAGGGTCTATTGTCGGAGCCAAGGCAGAGAGGGCTCGGTGTCACTGCAAATCTAGGGCACGACCAAGTGGAGGAGGTCGGCGCTGGGGTCGAAGACGGCGGCGTCAGCAGGCACAGTGGTGCGCTGGATTCCAGTGGCCGGCGGTGTCTCGGGAGGGTGTGGGAGTCGCCGGTAGGCTCTCTCTATTCCCCGGCGTCGTCGTCGTCGGCGTCGGGCATAGGAGAGGAGAAATGAGTAGGAGGTAGGTCGGCGGTGTCGTGAGCCCAAAGGGGAGGAGGAGTCGGCGCCAATTCGGAGTCAAGGAAGATGAAGAAGCTTCGGGCAGTGGTGAGAAGAAGAAGAAGAAGAAGTGGCCGAGGGGTTTTGTGCACTCGGGGAGGAGGAACCGCTCGTGTGGCGCCGGTTAGGGCACGGTGAAAGAGTTGGGCGCGAAGAGGGAGATCGCGTGAGGGAGCTCGGGTGAGGCACGGGGCGAAGAAGAGGAAATAAATCAAAATAAAAGAAATTAAAAGAAAAAGGAAATGAGTTAAAGAAAATAAACATTTCCTCTTAAAAATAGGGTAGCCCGACTAGGCCTTCTCGAGGTCCTGTTTTTATCCCCGTAAACTCGTTCATTCGAGCTCCGAAAAATTCCCGAAAAATTCTCAAAAATTTCGGAAAATTCCCTTATTAATATTCGCCTATTTTCTGTATTTTACACATCCTGAGAGGGAGAAGGCAGGGGTCGTGTAGATCTACACAACCCATGTGGAGAAATCTGATCAGGTCGTGTCTCCTATACACGACCAGATTCAGGTTGTGTCCCCCACACACCCTCCTCATCTCAACACCCTCTTCTCTCCAAAACTCCCTTCTTCTTCAACCTTCTCTCCAAATCTTCTCAGATCTAGGTCTAAAACTCTTTCTTTTTCCATAAACTTAATCTAGACCTAGATTTTTCTCTTCTCCTAGACTCAAAGATCTCCATTTTCATAACCCTACGATCTATTTCTTGAAGATCAAGCTTCCCCAATCACAAACAATACCCTTTCCTACTCTAACTTGACAAAATGTCTAACCTTTTGAAGAGACTTCACAAGGGAGGTGGTGGATCTAGTGGTGGAGACAAAGGGAAAGAGCCAACCAAAGACAAAGGGAAACAACCGGTGAAAGGCAAAGGAAAGAGGGCCTCACGCGACGAAGGTAATGACAACGAATTCAATATCATGTTTAGAAATGATGATCAAATAACTAGATTTGCAATTCTTGTTAATAGAAAGATCGTGTGTACTAGGTATATAGACTCAACCGTTTTAGATATGATGAGAATTAGGGATGATATAGATTGGATGATTGGGTTCTTGGATTGGAGTGATATGTTGTACACACATCTACGTACTTATACTCGCCTTGTTTTGGAGTTTCTAAGTTCACTAGATGTCCATTTTGCCAGTGAGGATGATTATGTTGGCAAGATAACCTTTAGATTAATGAATCAAGAATTTTAATGGACATTTAGTGACTTCAACACTTGTTTTAGATTGTCTTCTGGCAGCTCTCGGAGGTTTGACTCTAGGTTTAATTGGAACAGTTTTTGGAATTCTATCACCGAATTAGATCATCTCTATGAGCCCTCTAGAGCCAAGGCTTCTCACATGCAAAACCCTATTTTTAGATATCTACATCGAGTTATGAGCAAAACTATTTTTGGTAGAGGGGAAAGTGATGGAGTCGTTCAGAAAGTAGAACATTATTCTATATGGGCTATGTTACATAAGGTTGATTTTGATTCCGGCTTCCATTTTTTGTAAACCTTAGTGAGAGCTGCGAGGGCATCTTCGGGATCAATAGTTCTTGGTGGTTTAATTACTCAAGTAGCCATTAACTTGGAAGTTGATTTAGATGGGTTGGAAGTTATACATGGCAATGATATGATCGACATGGATGCATGTTTTGCTATGAAAATGATTATTCAGGATGAGAATGGTTTTGCATTTCCTAGGAGGAATGGTTTTCCTTTACCTCTTCCTTATCCTTCTCGAACTTCAATTCGCAACCCTGCTAATTGGGTAATCGTTGATTTAGACCCCGAATATGTCCCTTCCATATCCGGAGACACAGAGCCACACAATGAGCTCTCGACATCTAGACACCCGCAACCTTCTGGTCATCCGGATCCAGCTAGGCATTCTTTTGTCTATGGTACGGGTCACTCTAGATTTGACTTTTCTAATTTTCGTACTTCTCTAAAATCACTTCATCAGAAGCAAGATGCCCTACAAGAAATGTTGGAGGATCACTTCTCTTTATCAAATGACCAGTTTAGAGAGGTACAAAATCACTTTCAGTTGATGAGGAATTTTCAAGGTCAAGTGGCTGAATTTGTCCAGGATTATGATACGGATTAAGCTAGAATGAGAGATTTTATGCAAAGCATGAGTGTCACTAGAGAACAAGTAGATGCTTTGTTTGAATATCATATAATCTTGAGTGAAACTTCAAGTTTTCCTTGTTTTCCCATTGGCAAACCACGTCGTAGGCATCCTTTTCCTCGCCCACCTCCACCTCCACCTCCTCGACCATATTGATTTCATCGGGATGATGAAAAGTTTAAGTCTGGGGGGGTGTCGAACTTGATTTTTCTTTTTCTTTATGCATTCTAGTTTTCAGTTTTTGCTTGTTTTCTGCATGTTTAGTTTTGTTTTACATTTTATTTTGATTATCTTTCTTGGATTGCTTGATTTTTGATAGTTACTTGACTATCTTTTGAAAATTTTGTGGCATACATCTTGAGAACATCAAAACTTCACTTTTATGCTTTCTTGTCTTCAAGATTAAATGTTAGCACGTTCATTATCTAGATTCATGATGTTTGAAGTGATGCTAGTAGTATGCTTAATGTATCTCTTTTCTCTATCTTGGGTAGCATGACACAAGCTAAGTATCTTATGGAGATGATGTTGGAGTGTATACTAAAAACCTAGCTTTTGTATAAACATTTATAAGAATCACATTGGTCAAGTGTCTACGTTTATATATACCAAATGTAGATGTTCAATTAATTTATATTGTAGATAACATAGTGTTTGGTGTCACACACAGAAGATTATGTTATCAGTTCTTTATAAATTATAAACAGTAGCTCACGGCTAAGATGGAAAGGAACAAACCATTGGAATAGTAGTAGTGTAATTAGGCATTAGTTTATCTTGACTAATAAATTACACTAGTACACTTTAAGTGTATTGAGCAGGACCATTTAAGGTAAGTTCTTTTTATACTGATTTAATAAAAGAACTAGACCTTAGTTATTATGGAAGTATGTGCTCTTAATCCTAATATAATAACAAGCACATATATTTAATATTTATTTCTTTGACTTATCAAAGGGTGAGATTTAGTTCGATAAATCAAAATGCCCGATAAGTTGGGAAATGATGTTACTTATAGTGTGACTTGTTGATTATAGAAGGAAACTGTGTCCTAGTAAATCTAGGTTGATAATGTCCCCAAGAGGAGCTCATAAAGATTGTCATGTTAAACCCTGTAGGTGGACTTAGTCCGACATGACGATAAGGTTGAGTGGTACTACTCTTGGACTAAGATATTAATTAAGTGAGTTGTCAGTAACTCATTTAATTAGTGGACATTTGACATCTTAAACACAGGGAGACTAACACACTCATAATAAGAAGGAGCCCAAAAATATAATTTGGGATTGGTGCGGTAGTTCAATAATAGTTCTTTAGTGGAATGAATTATTATTGATGAAATTAAGTTATGTGTTCGGGGCGAACACGGGATGCTTAATTTCATTGGGAAACCAAAACCAATTCCTCCTCTCGGTCCCTATCGTAGCCTCTTGTATATAGAGATTTATACCCACCACATACCCACCTTCTTACCCAACCTATAGGGGCCGGCCAAGCTAACTTGAAACCCAATCTAGGGCCGGCCAAGAACCAAAGGTTGAGCCAAGTTGGTGGCCGGCCAATGCTTGGAGTCTAAGCATGATGTGGTCGGCCACATCATATTAAAAAGGATTTTATTTATAAATTTTTTCTTATGTGGATTCCATGGTTTTAAAAGAGAGTTTAAAATTTAAATCTTTACTTTTATAGCTTTCTACAAAAATTTAAGAAAAGATTTAAAATCTTTCCTTATTTGTAGATTAATAGGTGGATTTTAAATTTTAAGAAAACTTTCCTTTTTAACCATGTTCTTGATTTAAAAGAGAGTTTAAAAATTAAATATTCTATTTTATAAGTTTCTACAAAAGATTAATAAAAGATTTGATATCTTTCCTTATTTGTAGATTGAAAGATATTTTAATTTTTAGAGATAACTTTCTTTTTATCCACATGTTTAAAAGAAAGTTTTAATTTATAAAATTTCCTTTTTATAATCCACCATGAAGGGAAAAATTATTGGAGAAATTTTTTATAAAATTTTCGGAAACAAATTAGGAATTTTTAATTCTTGTGTGAATTAAAATTTCCTTGATTTGGGGATTGTAGGTGGCCGACCATTGATATTAAGAAAAGAAAATTATTTTTAATTAAATAATTTTTTATTTTTCATGGCAAAGGAAATAAGGAAGTTTTTATTAAAATTTTCTTATTTGTCAAGACCAAGGATTATAAAGAGGGGGTAGAGGTGCCTTCATGGCTAATGACTCTATTCTTTTCTTCCTCTCTTTTCCTCCTTGGTGTGGCCGGCCCTAGGGTCTCCTCTTCTCCTTATTTTCTCTTCCTCCTTTGTAGCCGGCGGCATCAACTTAAGAGAAGTCCATGGTGGCCGGTTCTAGCTAGGAGAAGAAGGAGAGAAAGAAGGCTTCGTTTCTAGCATCCCTTGGTGCTTGGTGGTGGTGGCCGGATCTTTACTTCTCATGGAGAATTAATGGTGGCCGAATCTAGCTTGGAGAAGAAGGAGCTTGGTGGTTCTCGTCTCGGAAGATCGTTGCCCACACAACGTCCGAGATAAGAAGAGGAATACGGTAGAAGATCAAGAGATTATTTTTGCTTACAAAGAAAGGTATAACTAGTAATTGTTTTCCGCATCATACTAGTTTTCTTTGTATAGTTATTTATGGAAATACCAAACCAAAGAGGCATATGATTCTAGAGTTTTCGAAATAGTTTTTTCGAGTTTGTGTTTTCTTCTTTTTCGAATTTGTGATTCGATTGTTCTTTTTGGTTAACCTAGAGTTATTTAAGGAAATAAATATTAGCTTTCCTTAAAAGGCTTTGCCTAGGTGGTGGTGGTTGCTCCCATATCCAAGAAGGCCGTGTGCCTCGCCATGTAGTCCTGGAAGCCAATTTTAGAAATTAATATTTATGGAATTAATAACTTAGGTAGATTTGAATCAATAGTGTTAAGTTCCGCTTGCGATTCAAATCAAAATCATTAAGAACAGATAAGTTAAATTTGGAATCAATGATGTTATGTTCCGTCTGCGATTCCTAATTTAACTTCTAAATAGTACACTAGGTTATTTAAGGAAAGGTTCGACACTTGTACAAAAAATTTTTGTACAGTGGAACCGGTACGTTTTCCTAGGACTAACCAACAATTGGTATCAGAGCTAGGATTTGTCTCTGTGTGTTTAGAATTCAAATAGGTTATGCACATGTCATACATAATTTAGGCAGAAAAATAGAAGGATGTGCTAACTCTTTGGTTGCAGGCTCCAACTATTTTGCCTTTTTGATATTGTGTGTGATTGGACCCTTGGACATGTCAAGGGCATTATTTGTGTGCATGATTGTATGTATAAAATACAGCAGGAGCTGTATTATTTTTTAGAATTTTATTTTTCTTTGTTCGATCTAGATTACATGTACATTCCCTCGTGGAATATAAGATCGATATATGTAAAATTCTATTTTTGTTGCGGATCGGATTCTTGCGAGGCATGGTTCTTTTGGAGCACCAGAGGTGCAGCGGAATAAGAAGCATGATGGATGCAACAACTTAACCTGATGGCGGTGGCTAAAGATGGCAGCAGCTAGGGTTGGAGCATACTGAAGATAGTGATGGAAAAGGCCATAATAGTTGGAAAATTAATTTCCAAATTAATTTATTTTATTTACTGTGATGTTTATGTGCATGTGATGTATGCTAGCATAGGTTAAAATTCCTCACCTTAAATAACTAAGTGGGAGAGGGATTAGTATATTAATCCCACGGTCTCCATTACTGGTTTGTAAGTGATGCAACAAGCTTGCGTGTTGGCTCTGAGTGTCTCCCTCCACAACGGATGAGTTTATTTGCGGATCACTAGATCAAACTTCCTTAATGGATGGTTATAGGAAATTATTTAGGATGTGTGTGATCTTCTCCAACTGAAGGGGCACAATTCTATTTAATGGACTTAGTATCAAGTAATGGTATATACTTAGACACATTTAATAGTATCCTCCCCAACGGAGTCACTACTATCACTTGTGTGACCAAAGGGAAACCAACTATTGATTTGTCATAAAACTAGATTGGCAAGATAATAAAATTAATAAAATCCTCTTACAAATGTTTCAATTTGTATACGTCCACACTAACTTGGCATACAAGATTCATGGTGTTTGAGGTAATTTTATTTGTCAAAAAGTTATATTGACAAGATAGTCAATGGGTAAAACCCTCCTCTTACAAATGTTGATTTTGTATACGTCCACACTAACGTGGCATGCAAAACTCACGGTGTTTTGAGGTGTTGGTAAATTTAAATAGTATTGTTTGAGGAATCAATATTATTTTAAATTTAGAGTCTTGACCAAATATTTGATCAAAGACAGACCAACTATTAATTTTATTTGTCATAGGTTGACGAGATAATAAATGGATGAAATCTCCTTTTAGAATGTGTATACGTCCACACTAACGTGACTTACAAAATTCACGGGGATTTTGAGATGTTGGTTTTGACCAAATATTTTTGTGATTCTTAGGGTTTCAAATGTTAGTCAATCCCCTAGTTGTTATACTATAGAATAGACTTAGTAGTCCCAATTGTAATGATTGGAAAACTTGGACATTAAGGTAGATTGTCCTCTCAGAACTGAGAACAATAACGGTGTATTTTATTAGTTGTTGAAACATATTTAGTGGTGTTATCTACCGGTACCTGGTGAGTAGATACAGAAACCACTGATCATGTCTGTAATTTATTGTAGGGGTTCCAGGAAACCCGACAACTATATAAATCACCGTCCACATGGGCATTGCTGTAAAAGTAGCAATTATTGCAGTGGGAGATGTTTATCCTTCGATAGGAATAAAACATGGATTTTTGAGAAATTGTCTTTACGTACCAAGTTTAGAAAGAACTAGTTTTCAGTTTCTAAACTATTCAAAGAACTTGATATTCTGCCTCTTTTAATAACAAAGTTGTTATCAAGATAAAGAGGGAAGTTATCTGTTCTGGTATGATGGTTGACAATTTATAATCCAATAACTCCCACGATGCAATAAATGGAAATTATAACACATCTTCTAACTTTAATAAGAGAAAGTAACCTTCGGAAATGAACCAATCATATTTTTGGCATCTAAAGCTAGGTTATATTAACTTGAGTAGGATTCAAAGGATAATAACCAATGAACTCTTGGGTTCATTGGGAGTGGAAATCTTTCCAACCTGCGAGTCTTACTTGGAAGAAAAAATAACCAAGAAGCTTTTAAGTCTAAGAAGTATGGAGCCAAAGATATGTTGAAATTGGTTCATTCTGATTTGTGTAGACCTTTGACTATCCAAGCAAGAGGTTGTTTTGAATATTTCATCTCTTTTATAGACGACTATTCGAGATAAGGATACATTTACTTGACGCGCCACAAGTCTAAGTGCTTTGATTAGTTCAAAGAGTACTAGGCTGATGAGGAGTAACGTCAAAATAAAAGTATCAAGACACTACGGTGAAATCGTAGTAACGAGTACCTCTTAGGAGAGTTAAGGAGTCACTTATCAGAAGTCAGGATTTAATCCCAACTAACTGCACCTGGTACACCCCAACAGAATGGTGTAGTAGAAAGAAGGTATAAGGCTCTTATGAAAATGAGTAGATTGATGATGAGTTATTCAGAAAATACCAAATTTGTTTTAAGGATATACTCTGAAAATGAAAGTGAACATAGTACCTTCCAAGTCAGAACTCTCTACTCATATAGAATTGCTGAATAGGTGTAAGCCTATTTTAAAGCATATTCAGATAGTCCAGCACATATGTTGAAGAGAGACAATGATAAGTTGGAAAAGAGTTCACTTGTTTGTGGGTTATCCTAGAGAAAACGAAAGCAGGTTTATATGTTAGTTAGAGCCCTAGAGCCAATCATTTGATGATTGTATGGACTCATTGTATCATATTCTTGTATATTAATAAAGGCATTTGATTTTGGTTATTATACTTACTTGTATTAGTGCCAAATAAACTAAGTATAATAACGTCCCCGAGTAGAGCGTTCTTACCTATATCAATCGATTGGTTGAATCGATAGTGAGATGATATAGGGAACACTACTCTAAATCATTCCTAGTCGAGTATTAACATTAAGGGACAATGTTAATACAATAAGACTAGCATGTAGGTCAGCTCGATGACTTAATCTCACAAGTCATGGATATAGAGATATCAAGCTGACACATGGGTATGCATTAGAGAATGTATACTGAATGACCCGCCATGAGAAAGTATCATGGATCATTATATGAGTGTCATATACTTTCTCATGTGACTATTAGTATGACTATTGGTCCTTAGACCTGAAGTCATCATGGTTCCCTACATAAGGAGTTATGTACTTTGGTTTCGTCAAATGTCACCCGTAATAGGGTGGACTATAAAGGTGATTACTAGGTATGTAATGAATTATGCAGAGGGATGTGAGTGATGTAGATGGGATCTATCCCTCCCATATGATGGCAGCGACATCGGTATTCTTGATAGAGTGAGACCACGAAGTGCATGGCCATGCCCAAATGAGTCAACATTAGATGTTGAGCTCATTTGATCGAGTGAGTCTACTTGGAGTTCAAGATTTAGTTTGATTAGAGGATGACACGGTCTATGCCTCACATTGATCAATCTAGATGTCTAGGATTGAAGGAAAATGTCACATATTGTGAGGAGTCACAATTAGTAGTCACAAGGTGATGTTGGATCTCAACATTCTTGTAACTTGGGTAGTAATGATGTATTGCTAGATACCGCTCATTACTTATGCTTCTAAATGAGTTTAGGGGCATTGCCAACGTTACAAGAACCTATTGGGTCACACACAAAGAACATGTGGATGGAGATTAAGTTCATATGATGAACCAATTGGATTAGGTTCATATGATGCACCAAAGATTGGATTCAAATTAGACTTATTGAGTTAGACTCAATTAGATTCAATTATTGAATGAGTCTAATTTAAATTTGATTCATTGAGTCAATTTATATTAATGAATTGAGATTCATTAAATTGAAATTGACTTGAATCAAATGTTGGATTTAACTCAACAAGGAAGAAATTGGTCAATTTTGACTTGACCAAATGAAAGTTGAAACATCAAGTTTGACTTGATGCATTGCCACATCATAAGGATGACTCATCCTTGCCACATCACCTCCACCTCATGAGACATGCCACCTCATGGGGGTTACACTCTCCCCTTGGCTTTAATGTGGCCGGCCACATTAATGGGGAGGTTACAATGTTGTGGCCGGCAACACTAATGCAAAGGAGGTTTTGTTTTGTGGCAATTGATGTGTGGTTATTGTCTCATCTTCTTCCTAGCTTTCTTCCTCCTCCTTACTGCTGTTGCTGTGAACTTCCAAGAGAGGAGAAGGTGGTTGAGTGAATTCCAAGAGCAAAGGAAGAGTGAAGGTCACAAAGGAGGGATACTACTTCTTGAGTGTATGAGTTTCTTTTGTACTCTCTCTTTTTCTTCCTTTCCAATCCCATCCGAGAGCTCTAGAAAGTGCTAGCACACTTGGGGCTCTCTTCTCCATCCTTGAGTGCTAGAGAGCACTCCTTGTTCGTGTGGATATCACTAGAGGAGTATCTACCTTGATACTTTGGAGATCCGACACGTACCTTGGACGAGCGGGATTTTGCGAGGGCACGCTTCAAAGGTAAAACTCTCAACACATAGATCTAGGAGTAGATCTAAAATTTAAAAACTCGTACTCGTAATTTTCATTCGGTTTTCCTTGCACGGATCTACGGCTTTGGGTTATTCGGGGTTTCCGCGACGCGAAAAGCAGTTTTCGTGGCCCGAAAAACCCAACACTATAGTCCTTAAAAATCAGAAGGTTATGGTTAGCACCAATGCCCGATTTTTAGAAGAGGACTATGTAATAAATCACAAGCCCATAAGTAAATTTGTTTTTAAGGAAATAATAAAGGACACATCTAATCTAGTACCAATTGTACAAGATAAAATATCACAAGAAACTACAACATGTATCATAAATGATACACAATTACAGAAAATGCCTCGTCATAGTGGGAGGGTTGTTAGGCAACCTAAAAGATTCATGTTTTGGGAGAGTCTTTGGACTTAATCCCTGATGGACATGAACCTAATCCCCGGACATATGACGAAGCACTCCAAGATAAAGATACAACATCTTTGCAAAGAGCAATAAATACAGAATTAGAATATATGTATTCTAATAGAGTCTGGGAACTTGTAAAATCACCAAATGGTGTAAAAGTCATTGGGTGAAAATAAGTCTACATTACGAAAAGAGGGATAGACAGGAAGGTAGAAACTTTCAAAGCAAGGCTTGTTGAAAAAGGAAACTTTTTTACCGGTAGCCATGTTTAAGTCTATCCGGATTCTTTTATCTATGAGATTTAGCAAGTGGATGTCAAGATAGCTTTCCATAATGGAAGTCTTGAAGAAAACATCCATATAAAGCAACCAGAGGGATTCATTACAAAGGGCAAAAGAGCATCTTGTATGTAAGCTCAATCAGTCTATGGATTGAAGCAAGCTTCAAGGTCTTGGAACATCCGGTTGTAATCCAATCTTATGGATTTAGTAACCGGACAAGTCTTGTGTATACAAGAAGTGTGATGGAAATGTGGTCGTATTTCTTGTACTATACGTAAATGACATTTTTGATAGTTGGAATGTAACACCCACTAAGCTTTTAAGATAAATATGAGAATGATGAATTTGCCTTAGAAAAATATTAGTAGAATGTTGAACCAAAAAGAAATAAAAAGAAATAAAAATAGGGAATGGTCAAGGATTGAACCTTGAACCTCTCATGATGTAAATGATAAGATTAATGGGTAATAACCAGTTGGGATAGGAATACTATATTGATAGCAAAGGAGGGAAACTCATGATAAGGATGAGAGTAAAAGCTAGCCAAAAGAAAACAAGAAAAGAACAAGAGAAAGGCAACTTGCCTTCCTTCTTTTGTCCTCCTCTTCCTCTCTCTTTTTGCCGTGACTTAAAGAGGAGCATTAAGGGGATTCATTCCCCCTTGTTTCATCATGAATGATGAGAACAAATAAATAAATAAAATAAAAAGAAAAAAATAAAAAAAGGGCTAAGGGAGAAGGAAAGCAAAAACCAAGTTTGCTACCTCTTCCCCCTTAACATAAAAGAGAATATGTAAAGAGAAGATATTATTTTCTCTCATTTCTCTCATTCTTCCCTCTCCCTCACCGATCCATCAGTCCCCTCTCCTCCATCTTCGGCCCAAGCCAAGGTTTTTCTCCTAAGAAAGCCTAAGATACAAGGAGGACTTAGCAAGGAATCAAGGGAAGGGAACTAGAAGAAGAGGCTACTTCTTCCATCACCACACCTTAGAACCACAAGCAAAACGGATGTAAGCTTCCCCTCACCTGTGGTACAAGGCGTTTTATGTGATTTTCAGATTTTATGAGGATTAGAAAACCTAGAAAAGAATTTAAGAAAATTCGGCCAAAGAAGAGTTTGCAAATATAGGAAGGTTTAAACAAGTCCTCATTTCATGATATTTTTCTATGCTATGTAGGAAGGTTTTCCTTCATGTTTTTATACCTATATGATGCTTGGTCAGAGGAGTACCTAACCCTAGAATTTCGGCCAAAAATATTTTAAAGAGGTTAGGGAAATCATTGGTTAACCGAACTAGTACAAGATTCCCTCCATGAATTACTAAGGGTCTTTTGTTGGTTTTTCTTGCTTATAAGTTACTTGGAAACAAAAGAAATCCACTCATATTTTTCGGCCAAGAAAAGAGCTTAGGGTTAGGAAGACCTTTGAATTTAAGTAACCTTGTTTATATGATAGAATATAGAGTTCTCTTAAAGAATTGCATGTTGAATATTGCTAGAAATTCATGAACTCTTTATTAAGATTTTCGGCCATGATAAGATGGATAGCTTAGAAAAGCTTAAACAAAATTTTAACATGCTCAAGACCTCTGTGATATTAGGATATGAAAGTTGTTTAATGCTCTCATGTTTAATTAGGGTATAGAGAATTTAGTTACATGATATAAGACATGTAAGATCACAAGGGTCCTAGCTTGTTTATGAACCAAATTTGTATATGATGTTCTTAGTAATTTTTGCCATGAAACTTACTTAGGTTTTCCATGCTTTAGGCCACTTAAAACCTAGTTTAGGGATTGGTAGGTTTCGGCCATGAGGAAAAAAATAAAAGAAAAAAAGGAAAGAAACCTAGGAAGCCTAAGACACAATCCACATGTATGTTTATTATGCTTGTCTTTATACATGCTATGAAACTTGTATGACTTCCTATGCTTTTAGGCTATTTGAAGCAAGTTTAAACACTGATGAGTCTCGGCCAAGTAAGGTTTAAATGACCTAGAGGCCTTAGAATTGAAACCAAATGTGTTAAAAATGCTTCTTATGGAAATATGATAATATGTTGATTGTGTCACATGCTTGTATAATTTTTCCATGACCTAAATGAATCATTGTATGTTTCGGCCATGAAGGGATAGATGCCCTAGAAACCCTAGAACAAAAATTAAATATGCTCATGTCACTCTACATGAAATATGATAAGTAGAAACCCAAAGTTCTCATGCTATATGTTGTTTAATGACCTAAAATGAGGCTAGAGTAAGTTTCGGCCATACCCATTGTATGATGCCTTATTATGAATTTATACATGATGTTAGTTCAAGTTCACATGCTTGTATGCTTGCTTTTAGCCCTAATGAATACTTGTTAAATTTCGGCCATGACATATGTTAAGGGCTTGAAGAACTTAGGAACTAGCTCAAATATGCTTACTATGTTACTTGCAAAAAAAGGCTATAAATATGGTTTAAGGTTTCCATACTTTCTTGACATTTGGGACCTTGTTTTACACCTGATAGGGTTCGGCCACATGAAGTTTAGGGACATGGAGAACTTAGAAACCAAGTTAATCATGCTTATAATGCTTCCTATGAAATTGATGTGATGATAATTTAGGTTCCACATGCTTGGAGTTTGTTTTTACCTAAATTGAGATCTAAAGGGGGTTTGGCCATGATAAGAACCCAAGGGATTAGGAATCTTAGAACCCAAGCTAACTATGTTACCATGTTTCTTATGATAGTATAATCACATGATACACCCTTATGCTTAAACATGTATGCTTGTGATTTATACTTTCCATGATATGATATGTGCTTAGAAATATGCATGCTTTGATGATATGCTATGTGCTTAAAAAAAAAATGCATGCTTTCATGATATGCTATGTGGATAGAAATATGCATGCTTTTATGATATGCTATGTGGTGATAATATGCATGCTTTTATGATATGCTATGTGGATAGAAATATGCATGCTTTGATGATATGCTATGTGCTTAAAATATGCATGCTTTTATGATATGCTATGTGGATAGAAATATGCATGCTTTGATGATATGCTATGTGCCTAAAATACGCATGCTCTCATGATATGCTATGTGGTGAAAATATGCATGCTTTTATGACATGATGTATGCCTAAGTGATGCATACTTTTTATGACATGATGTATGCCTAAGTGATGCATACTATTTATGATATGATGTATGCCTATGTGATGCATACTTTTATGACATAACGTATGCCTAAGTGATGCATACTTCTATGATATGCTATGTGACTAAATGATGCATTTTTATACATGCTACTTTACTTTCTAAGACTTGTACCAAGGGTGGGCTCCTAATTAGTCCCTAGGCCTTTGGTTGTGTGATCCAGGCTAGTAAAAACAAAGGGATGGGCTCCTTAGTACGCCCCTAGGTCTATGGCTGTGTGATCCGGACCTAGTACCTAGTATGATTCAAGACTTGCTACCTTGGATATACTTAGGAAGCACGCATATCTACGTGATTTATCTATGTGTGGTACAAGCCGGGGCCCTGATTATGTTGATATTATGTTCAAGTATATATGTAAGAAGAAATGGTTTTAAAGATCATGAGACATACACATGTTTTTCGGATACATGTTTTCAAAATCATATTGCATATACCTTTTGATCATGTTGTGATGATGCTATGATTTATGATATGCCATGATTAGATACGATTATGTTATGTTTCATGCTATGCTTTAAGAGATTGATATGCCATGCCACCTTATGATGATACTATGATATGCCATGATTAGATATGATTATGTTATGTTTTATGCTATGCTTTAAGAGATGATATACCATGACTAGTTATGGTTTTGTTATGTTGCATGATATGCTTAAAGAGTATGATATGTTATGCCATGACTAGTTGTGATCATGTTATGTTGAGACATTCTTTGATCATGTGACGATTTTTGGTTTTAGTGAGTAGGAAAGGAACTTACTGAGCCATGAGTGCTCATAGCTTACTTTCCTTGTACCACAGATAAAGGAAAAAGCTGGATGAGCTAAAGGAGCAGCAGGAGAGGCAAGGAGATGTGTGTGGCAGTGGCTAGACAACCAAATAAGAACCTGTTTTAAAAACTTTTAAAGAACTATGCTTTGGTATCATGAATTGTAGTACCCTATGTGTGACTTGATGTTATGTTTCTACTAATTTTGATATCATGTTATTGTTGCCATGATAGTGTAGTTCAGATTTGATGAAAAGGAAAACAAAAGAAAAGTTTTTATTAAACTAAGAAAATTATTTTAAGTCTTCCGCTATTTTAAAAAGAAAAATTTGTACATGGAGTATCGTAGCCCCGTCCCTTAGAGTTAGCAGGGAGGGCGAGCGTTACGGGTTGGTATCAGAGCCAAGTTTTTGCCAGCTCACTACACACACATCAAGCCTCTGACCTGCCGCTCCAAGTAAGAATGTTTATGCTTAATTTTCTTGTTATATGCTTATGCTTAGTTTCATGTTATATGACTTATGCTTTATTTTATTTTCTTCCTTGTTATATTGCCTATGCTTTATTTTCTTTGCTATATTGCTTATGCTTTATTTCCTTATGTTATGTTGTTTGTCACTCTATTCTTTATTTTTCCTTATGTTGCTTATGCTTTAGTTCATGTTTTGCTTGCTTATGTTTGATGTGTTATTCCATGCTTTTAGTTATAATTTAGATTAGGATTACATATCAGTAGGTTAGGAATAATATCAGAACAAATAGATAGAAACAAAACAGTACGTTAGATTGGCTAAAAATGATAACCACTTACACTAGTCTATTAGTTATTATTTAGATAAACATGGTTAGGACACGCAATGCTCGAACCGAGGGGACAGTGACTCCACCAGACCTGACACAGGTAGTCGCAGACCTCCAGCATCAGATCACAGAGCAACAGCAGCTGATCACTACCTTAATGGGTCAGCAAGGCAACCTAGTTACCCCACCTGCCAATCAGAATACACTACCAGTTATACCTACAGCCGCACCAGTGCCCCCGGCAGCCCCTACTCCGATGGTCCGACAAGAGGCTTATCTGATTCAGTGGTAAAGGCTTAAGTCGGAAGCATTCTCGGGAAACTGCGAACCATGGGATGCACAAGCCTGGCTCAAGACCGTAGAGAGCATAATGGAACTACTGGACTGGCCTGAACACGAAAAGGTCAAATGCGCGTCGTTTTGCCTTACCGGAGATGCCCGGATGTGGTGGGATCGAGTAAAGGTGAAAAGACAAATAAACCAGATGCAGTGGACAGATTTTGAGACAGAGTTCTTAGAAGAATTCTTCCATATGCAAGTGACCAACAAGCACTATGACGAGTTCACTAAGTTCCGGCAAGGTGATCTGTCAGTTAACGAAGCCATCAAGAAGTTCAACCGCCTAGCACGTCTGTGCCCAGAACTGATCCGTACTGAAAAAGAAAGGGTCCGATTAATGTTAAAGATGCTCCGACCCGAGATAGCTCTGAACGTAGCCGGCGGAGTTAATAGACCGCAGACTGCAGTGGAGCTAGTCAGCAGTGCCCTGATAACCGAGCACTACCAGAAAGCAATGAACAAGGGCAAGAACCAAGCACTGACCGGAGGACAAAAATCGCACAATACCAGAACCGACTGGAAAGGAAACTCAGGTGGAAAGAGGAAACAGTGGAATAACACAAAAGGTGGTCCAGCCAATAAGCAAACCAACTACCCTCAGTGTGCCACATGTGGAAAGATGCATTCTGGAGTATGTCTCCTAAGCACCAGAAAGTGCTACAACTGCGGAAAGGAAGGTCATTTGGCAAGAAATTACCCTACTCAGCCTCAGGCACCACCTCCGCAGAACTTTCAGAACAGGAGTACCCCCGCACAGCTTCACCAGATGCAAGCTGCCATAGAAGGGACTTCAATCAGCCAAGGAAGATTGGAAGCCCCTCCCACTATGACGAACGCCAGAGTCTACTCTCTTACCAAGGAAGACGTGGCGAATGCCTCTACTGTTGTCACAGGTCAGCTACTTATTTACAATCAGTATGCTGTAGTATTATTTGATACCGGGGCAACACACTCGTTCATCTCAATACCTTTTATGAAGAAGCTAGATATACCACTCCAAACTTTAGAGGACACATTCTTAACAACCTTACCATCTGGGGAGATTATGCCATCGGACCATATGCTGCGAGCAGTACTCATTCGGATCGCAAACAGAGAACTCTACTGCAATCTGATAGTACTTGATATGCAGGATTATGATATAATACTGGGCATGGATTTCCTTAGCAAGTACGGCGCTTCAATCGAGTGCCGCAAAAGGAAAGTGATTTTCCAACCCGAAACTGAACCAGAGTTTGAGTTTTACGGGGAACCGAAGGGAACAGAGAAGTTATTTTCATCTATTAAAGCACAAAGGATGTTAGATAAAGGATGTATGGGGTTTCTAGCGCACGTGGTTGATACCAATCAAGTCAAAGACCCGAAGCTAGAGGATGTCAGGGTAGTATGCAACTATCCAAAAGTATTTCCTGATGAACTACCAGGGTTGGCCCCTGACAGAGAGATAGAATTTGAGATCAAATTGATTCCTGGTACTCAGCCGATCTCAAAGGCACCTTATCGTATGGCTCCGGCTGAATTAAAGGAGCTTCAGGAACATTTATCCGAATTACTCGACAAGGGACTTATTCGTCCTAGTCACTCTCCATGGGGAGCTCCAGTGCTGTTGGTAAAGAAGAAGGATGGGTCTATGTGAATGTGTATAGACTACCGAGCGCTGAATAATGTGACAATCAAGAACCGGTACCCACTCCCACGGATCGATGACCTGTTCGACCAACTAAAGGGTGTGACCGTTTTCTCAAAGATAGACCTACGATCCGGTTATCATCAAGTGAAGGTGAAACCAGATGATATACCAAAAATAGCATTTCGAACCCGATATGGACACTATGAGTTCATAGTTATGCCTTTCGGAGTAACCAATGCTCCTGCAGTGTTTATGGATCTGATGAATCGGGTATTTATGACATATCTTGATAAATTTGTAATCGTCTTTATTGACGATATACTTATCTACTCGAGAACCCCAGAAGAACATGCTGAACACCTGAATACTGTACTACAGATCCTGCAAGAGAAACAACTATATGCAAAATTCTCCAAATGCGAGTTTTGGCTTGACCGGGTAATATTTCTAGGTCATGTCATCTCCAAAGATGGAGTTATGGTGGATCCAAGCAAAATCGAAGCTGTAAATAACTAGAACAGACCAAGGAATGCCAGCGAAGTCAGGAGTTTTCTCGGGCTAGCAGGCTATTAGAGGAAATTCGTAGAGAATTTCTCTAAAATTGCAACCCCTATGACCGCCCTCACCAAGAAAAATACAAAGTATGAATGGACAGAAGCTTGCGAGAAGAGTTTCGCGGAATTAAAAAAGGAGACTGACCAGTGCTCCGATTCTTACTCTCCCGGAAACCAACAGAGGCTTCGATATGTACAGCGATGCTTCCATCACAGGACTTGGAGCTGTACTCATGCAAGATGGCAAAGTCATTGCCTACGCTTCTAGACAACTTAAAGAGCATGAGAAGAATTATCCCATTCATGACTTAGAACTAGCAGCTGTGGTCTTCGCTCTCAAAATATGGAGACATTATTTATATGGAGCTCAGTGTAAGATTTATACCGACCATCAGAGTCTGAAATATTTCTTCACACAAAAAGACCTGAATATGAGGCAACGTCGATGGCTCGAGCTAGTTAAAGATTACGACTGTGAGATTCTTTATCACCCAGGAAAGGTGAACAAGGTGGCCGATGCACTCAGCCGGAAGTTCAGTGCCACCTGATGTAGCTATTTTAAAGTTCGAGGACGAACTTTTTATGAGGTACGGGGTACTGTAACACCCACTAATCTTTTAAGATAAATATGAGAATGATGAATTTGCCTTAGAAAAATATTAGTAGAATGTTGAACCAAAAAGAAATAAAAAGAAATAAAAATAGGGAAAATGGTCAAGGATTGAACCTTGAACCTCTCATGATGTAAATGATAAGATTAATGGGTAATAACCAGTTGGGATAGGAATACTATATTGATAGCAAAGGAGGGAAACTCATGATAAGGATGAGAGTAAAAGCTAGCCAAAAGAAAACAAGAAAAGAACAAGAGAAATGCAACTTGCCTTCCTTCTTTTCTCCTCCTCTTCCTCTCTCTTTTTGCCGTGACTTAAAGAGGAGCATTAAGGGGATTCATTCCCACTTGTTTCATCATGAATGATGAGAACAAATAAATAAATAAAATAAAAATAAAAAAATGAAAAAAGGGCTAAGGGAGAAGGAAAGCAAAAACCAAGTTTGCTACCTCTTCCCCCTTAACATAAAAGAGAATATGTAAAGAGAAGATTTTATTTTCTCTCATTTCTCTCATTCTTCCCTCTCCCTCACCGAACCATCAGTCCCCTCTCCTCCATCTTCGGCCCAAGCCAAGGTTTTTCTCCTAAGAAAGCCTAAGATACAAGGAGGACTTAGCAAGGAATCAAGGGAAGTGAACTAGAAGAAGAGGCTACTTCTTCCATCACCACACCTTAGAACCACAAGCGAAACGGATGTAAGCTTCCCCTCACCTGTGGTACAAGGCGTTTTATGTTCTTTTCAGATTTTATGAGGATTAGAAAACCTAGAAAAGAATTTAAGAAAAATTCGGCCAAAGAAGAGTTTGCAAATCTATGAAGGTTTAAACAAGTCCTCATTTCATGATATTTTTCTATGCTATGTAGGAAGGTTTTCCTTCATGTTTTTATACCTATATGATGCTTGGTCAGAGGAGTACCTAACCCTAGAATTTCGGCCAAAAATATTTTAAAGAGGTTAGGGAAATCATTGGTTAACCAAACTAGTACAAGATTCCCTCCATGAATTACTAAGGGTCTTTTGTTGGTTTTTCTTGCTTAAAAGTTACTTGGAACCAAAAGAAATCCACTCATATGTTTCGCCCAAGAAAAGAGCTTAGGGTTAGGAAGACCTTTGAATTTAAGTAACCATGTTTATATGATAGAATATAGAGTTCTCTTAAAGAATTGCATGTTGAATATTGCTAGAAATTCATGAACTCTTTATTAAGATTTTCGGCCATGATAAGATGGATAGCTTAGAAAAGCTTAAACAAAATTTTAACATGCTCAAGACCTCTGTGATATTAGGATATGAAAGTTGTTTAATGCTCTCATGCTTAATTAGGGTATAGGGAATTTAGTTACATGATATATGACATGTAAGATCACAAGGGTCCTAGCTTGTTTATGAACCAAATTTGTATATGATGTTCTTAGTAATTTTTGCCATGAAACTTACTTAGGTTTTCCATGCTTTAGGCCACTTAAAACCTAGTTTAGGGATTGGTAGGTTTCGGCCATGAGGAAAAAAATAAAAGAAAAAAAGGAAAGAAACCTAGGAAGCCTAAGACACAATTCACATGTATGTTTATTATGCTTGTCTTTATACATGCTATGAAACTTGTATGACTTCCTATGCTTTTAGGCTATTTGAAGCAAGTTTAAACACTGATGTGTCTCGGCCAAGTAAGGTTTAAATGACCTAGAGGCCTTAGAATTGAAACCAAATGTGTTAAAAATGCTTCTTATGGAAATATGATAATATGTTGATTGAGTCACATGCTTGTATAATTTTTCCATGACCTAAATGGACCATTGTATGTTTCGGCCATGAAGGGATAGATTCCCTAGAAACCCTAGAACAAAAATTAAATATGCTCATGTCACTCTACATGAAATATGATAAGTAGAAAGCCAAAGTTCTCATGTTATATGTTGTTTAATGACCTAAAATGAGGCTAGAGTAAGTTTCGGCCATACCCATTGTATGATGCCTTATTATGAATTTATACATGATGTTAGTTCAAGTTCACATGCGTGTATGCTTGCTTTTAGCCCTAATGAATACTTGTTAAATTTCGGCCATGACATATGTTAAGGGCTTGAAGAACTTAGGAACTAGCTCAAATATGCTTACTATGTTACTTGGAAAAAAATGCTATAAATATGGTTTAAGGATTCCATACTTTCATGACATTTGGGACCTTGTTTCACACCTGATAGGGTTCGGCCACATGAAGTTTAGGGACATGGAGAACTTAGAAACCAAGTTAATTAATCATGTTTATAATGCTTCCTATGAAATTGATGTGGTTAGGTTCCACATGCTTGGAGGTTGTTTTTACCTAAATTGAGATCTAAAGGGGGTTCGGCCATGATAAGAACCCAAGGGATTAGGAAGCTTAGAACCCAAGCTAACTATGTTACCATGTTTCTTATGATAGTATAATCACATGATACACCCTTATGCTTAAACATGTATGCTTGTGATTTATACTTTCCATGATATGATATGTGCTTAGAAATATGCATGCTTTGATGATATGCTATGTGCTTAAAAAAAAAATGCATGCTTTCATGATATGCTATGTGGATAGAAATATGCATGCTTTGATGATATGCTATGTGCTTAAAATATGCATGCTTTCATGATATGCTATGTGGATAGAAATATGCATGCTTTGATGATATGCTATGTGCTTAAAATATGCATGCTTTCATGATATGCTATGTGGATAGAAATATGCATGCTTTGATGATATGCTATGTGCTTAAAATATGCATGCTTTCATGATATGCTATGTGGATAGAAATATGCATGCTTTGATGATATGCTATGTGCTTAAAATATGCATGCTTTCATGATATGCTATGTGGATAGAAATATGCATGCTTTGATGATATGCTATGTGCTTAAAATATGCATGCTTTTATGTTATGCTATGTGGATAGAAATATGCATGCTTTGATGATATGCTATGTGCCTAAAATACGCATGCTCTCATGATATGCTATGTGGTGAAAATATGCATGCTTTTATGACATGATGTATGCCTAAGTGATGCATACTTTTTATGACATGATGTATGCCTAAGTGATGCATACTTTTTATGACATGATGTATGCCTAAGTGATGCATACTATTTATGATATGATGTATGCCTAAGTGATGCATACTTTTATGATATGATGTATGCCTAAGTGATGCATACTTCTATGATATGCTATGTGACTAAATGATGCATTTTTATACATGCTACTTTACTTTGTAAGGCTTGTACCAAGGGTGGGCTCCTAATCAGTCCCTAGGCCTTTGGCTGTGTGATCCAGGCTAGTAAAAACAAAGGGATGGGCTCCTTAGTACTCCCCTAGGTCTATGGCTGTGTGATCCGGACCTAGTACCTAGTATGATTCAAGACTTGCTACCTTGGATATACTAAGGAAGCACGCATATCTACGTGATTTATCTATGTGTGGTACAAGCCGGGGCCCTGATTATGTTGATATTATGTTCAAGTATATATGTAAGAAGAAATAGTTTTAAAGATCATGAGACATACACATGTTTTTCGGATACATGTTTTCAAAATCATATTGCATATATCTTTTGATCATGTTGTGATGATGCTATGATTTATGATATGCCATGATTAGATACGATTATGTTATGTTTCATGCTATGCTTTAAGAGATTGATATGCCATGCCACCTTATGATGATACTATGATATGCCATGATTAGATATGATTATGTTATGTTTCATGCTATTCTTTAAGAGATGATATACCATGACTAGTTATGATTTTGTTATGTTACATGATATGCTTAAAGAGTATGATATGTTATGCCATGACTAGTTGTGATCATGTTATGTTGAGACATTCTTTGATCATGTGACGATTTTTGGTTTTAGTGAGTAGGAAAGGAACTTATTGAGCCATGAGTGCTCATAGCTTACTTTCCTTGTACAACAGATAAAGAAAAAAGCTGGATGAGCTAAAGGAGCAGCAGGAGAGGCAAGGAGATGTGTGTGGCAGTGGCTAGGCAACCAAATAAGAACCTGCTTTAAAAATTTTTAAAGAACTATGCTTTGGTATCATGAATTGTAGTACCCTATGTGTGACTTGATGTTATGTTTCTACTAATTTTGATATCATGTTATTGATGCCATGATAGTGTAGTTCAGATTTGATGAAAAGAAAAACAAAAGAAAAGTTTTTATTAAACTAAGAAAATTATTTTAAGTCTTCCGCTGTTTTAAAAAGAAAAATTTGTACATGGAGTATCGTAGCCCCGTCCCTTAGAGTTAGCAGGGAGGGCGGGCGTTACATGGAAACAATATCAAGGTGTTATCGGAAGTAAGGGTATGGTTGTCCAAGCAATTCGTTATGAAGGACTTAGGAGAATGAGCACATATTCTAGGGATCAAGGATCGCAAGAAAAGAATATTGTGCTTATCCCAAGCTTCATATAACGAGCTTGTTTTAGCATGCAAAACTCCAAGAAAGGTATTTCTACCTTTTAGGCATGGAGCGGCTTTATCTAAAGAGATATCTTCAAAGATATCAAAGGAAGTAAAGGGCATGAAGGTAGTTCCTTATGCTTCGGCTGTAGGAAACCTAATGTATGCTATGCACGAGATCGGATATCTGTTTTACCGTGGGCATGGTTAGAAGATATCAAAGTAACCCTGGACAAGGACATTGGACTGTTGTGAAAGCATATGTTGAAGTACCTTAGAAGGACTAAAGATTATATGCTAAGTTTACTAGTCAGATGATTTGCTCCTTGTGGGTTACACGGATCCAGATTTCCAATCAGATAGGGATAATAGTAAGTCAACCTCGGGGTTTTGTGTTTACTTTAGGAGGTAAAGCCATAACTATGGAGGAGTGTTAAGTATAGGTGCTTTTCAGACTCCACTATGGAAGTTGAGTATGTGGCAGCCTCAGAGGCAGCCATAGAAGCTAAATGACTCAGTAACCTCAAGATGGACTTAGATAATGATTTCTGGTTTGTCCAAAAATTGTTACAATTTTTGTAATAATGGTGGTGCAGTAGCAAACTCGAAGAAACCATAAGTCCATAAGGCAAGTAAACACAATAGAGCGCAAGTACTACCCAATACGAAATTTCGTATAACGAGGAAAAGTTGTTGTCACCTAGATTGCATCAGATGATAACCCTGAAGATCTTTTCACTAAGGTCCTTGAGGCAAGAGCTTTTGATGGGCATGTTAAAGATTTGGGAATCAGATGTATGGCAGCATTTATGGTAGCATAGTCTTTTAGTATAAGTGGGAGATTGTTGGAGTGTATACTAAAAGCCTAGCTTTTGTATAAACATTTATAAGAATCACATTGGTCAAGTGTCTACGTTTATATATACCAAATGTAGATGTTCAATTAATTTATATTGTAGATAACATAGTGTGTGGTGTCACACACAGAAGATTATGTTATCGGTTCTTTATAAATTATAAACAGTAGCCCACGACTAAGATGGAAAGGAACAAACCATTGGAATAGTCGTAGTGTAATTAGGCATTAGTTTATCTTGACTAATAAATTACACTAGTACACTTTAAGTGTATTGAGCAGGACCATTTAAGGTAAGTTCTTTTTATACTGATTTAATAAAAGAACTAGACCTTAGTTATTATGGAAGTGTGTGCTCTTAATCCTAATATAATAACAAGCACATATATTTAATATTTATTTCTTTGACTTATCAAAGGGTGAGATTTAGTTCGATAAATCAAAATGCCCGATAAGTTGGGAAATGATGTTACTTATAGTGTGACTTGTTGATTATAGAAGGAAACTGTGTCCTAGTAAATCTAGGTTGATAATGTCCCCAAGAGGAGCTCATAAAGATTGTCATGTTAAACCATACAGGTGGACTTGGTCCGACATGACGATAAGGTTGAGTGGTACTACTCTTAGACTAAGATATTAATTAAGTGAGTTGTCAGTAACTCATTTAATTAGTGGACATTCGACATCTTAAACACAGGGAGACTAACACACTCATAATAAGAAGGAGCCCAAAAATATAATTTGGGATTGGTACGGTAGTTCAATAATAGTTCTTTAGTGGAATGAATTATTATTGATGAAATTGTGTGTTCGGGGCGAACACGGGATGCTTAATTTCATTGGGAGACCAAAACCAATTCCTCCTCTCGGTCCCTATCGTAGCCTCTTGTATATAGAGAATTATACCCACCACATACCCACCTTCTTACCCAACCTATAGGGGCCGGCCAAGCTAACTTGGAACCCAATCTAGGGCCGGCCAAGACCCAAAGGTTGAGCCAAGTTGTGGCCGGCCAATGCTTGGACTCCAAGCATGATGTGGCCGGCCACATCATATTAAAAAGGATTTTATTTATAAATTTTTTCTTATGTGGATTCCATGGTTTTAAAAGAGAGTTTAAAATTTAAATCTTTCCTTTTATAGCTTTCTACAAAAGTTTAAGAAAAGATTTAAAATCTTTCCTTATTTGTAGATTAAAAAGTGGATTTTAAATTTTATGAAACTTTCCTTTTTAACCATGTTCATGATTTAAAAGAGAGTTTAAAAATTAAATATTCTCTTTTATAAGTTTCTACAAAAGATTAAGAAAAGATTTGATATCTTTCCTTATTTGTAGATTGAAAGATATTTTAATTTTTAGAGATAACTTTCTTTTTATCCACATGTTTAAAAGAAAGTTTTAATTTATAAAATTTCCTTTTTATAATTCACCATGAAGGGAAAAAATTATTGGAGAAATTTTTTCTAAAATTTCCGGAAATAAATTAGGAAGTTTTAATTATTGTGTGAATTAAAATTTCCTTGATTTGGGGATTGTAGGTGGCGGGCCATTGATATTAAGAAAAGAAAATTATTTTTAATTAAATAATTTTTTCTTTTTCATGGCAAAGGAATTAAGGAAGTTTTTATTAAAATTTCCTTATTTGCCAAGACCAAGGATTATAAAAGAGGGGGTAGAGGTGCCTTCATGGCTAATGACTCTATTCTTTTCTTCCTCTCTTTTCCTCCTTGGTGTGGCCGGCCCTAGGGTCTCCTCTTCTCCTTCTTTTCTCGTCCTCCTTTGTAGCCGGCGGCATCAACTTAAGGGAAGTCCATGGTGGCCGGTTCTAGCTAGGAGAAGAAGGAGAGAAAGAAGGCTTCGTTTCTAGCATCCCTTGGAGCTTGGTGGTGGTGGCCGGATCTTTACTTCGCATGGAGAATTAATGGTGGCCGGATCTAGCTTGGAGAAGAAGGAGCTTGGTGGTTCTCGTCTCGGAAGATTGTTGGTCACACAACGTCTGAGATAAGAAGAGGAATACGGTAGAAGATCAAGAGGTTATTTTTGCTTACAAAGAAAGGTATAAGTAGTAATTGTTTTCCGCATCATACTAGTTTTCTTTGTATAGTTATTTATGGAAATACCAAACACAAGAGGCATATGATTCTAGAGTTTTCGAAATAGTTTTTTTGAGTTTGTATTTTCTTCTTTTTCAAATTTGTGATTCGATTGTTCTTTTTGGTTAACCTAGAGTTATTTAAGGAAATAAATATTAGCTTTCCTTAAAAGGCTTTGCCTAGGCGGTGGTGGTTGCTCCCATATCCAAGAAGGCCGTGTGCCTCACCATGAAGTCCTGGAAGCCAATTTTAGAAATTAATATTTATGGAATTAATAACTTAGGTAGATTTGAATCAATAGTGTTAAGTTCCGCTTGCGATTCAAATCTAAACCATTAAGAACAGATAAGTTAAATTTGGAATCAATGATGTTAAGTTCCGTCTGCGATTCCTAATTTAATTTCTAAATAATACAATAGGTTATTTAAGGAAAGGTTTGACACTTGTACAAAAACTTTTGTACAGTGGAACCGGTACATTTTCCTAGGACTAACCAACTGATGAGTTTTAGTTTTGGCTTGACCTTAAGGAACTTATCTTCACTAAACCTATACTTGATGCTTGAATGGTTGATTTCATTGAAATAGTCATGATTCATTTTGCTTGTTTAGTACTTGGTTTCCATGGAGATTTCTCAAACTTCATTTTGGTTACTGGATGAGGCTCAACTCATGTAAGCTCATTTGGAAAAATCAAAATATCCCAACATTTGTGCTAAAAGTACATTTATGAATAAGATTTGCACAATTCAAATACTTATGAGAAAAAAAAGTATGAAAAAAAGCAGAAAAAAAGTGAATAAGGGATATAAAAAATAGTTGTCGTGAGTGGAATCTAGTAAGTCACCCCTTTGAGACCGAGTTAGGTTACTGGGGAAATGACTGCTTAGTTTCTCTTGAGATTGAGCACGCCTTTGAGACCTTGGGTTGATTGAGAAATATGAACCAAGTGTATGGCAAGTAAGTGTCTATCACTGGTTACTTGTCTATCACTGGAAACATTAGGAATTCAAACATGATGACGACTTGACTTGGACATAAATTGAAACTTGAAGAGTTTTGAGTTGTTTTATTTGCACTGTGCACAGGTTACTTATGCTTGAGCCTTACTTAACTTAATTCCATGATCATGCTTGTCAATGAAACTTTTTGATAGAGTTAGGAGAATGCATTAGGGATATGAGAACATTGTAGAACATATGAATTTAGATTGCAGCATTTTGCTTGGGGGCAAGCAAAGGTTTAAGTCTGGGGGTGTGATGTGCGTAGATTATATACACTTGTTTAGCATGTTTTGACGCACATTCACATACTTTGTACATGCTTTGTCAACGTATTTTCGTACTTCCAGCTTTCCTTTTAGCATATTTACTTTTTTTGTTCGGAGATATGCTTTTGTGCATTTTCTGTACACAGGAGTCGAATTTGGTGAAGATTTTGTGTTCAAGGCCAAATCTGCAAGTGACGCAAAGGAGGAAGGCACCATTCTTGTACCTCACACGACCCTGCCTTGGGGGTTGCCCAGGCCGTGCGTGGATGATTGGCCGTGTGATTGCAACAGGAAAGGAAGTGGCCTTGGCCGCGTGAACCTCAGACGATCGTGCCAAGATGAGAAGCCAGAGGAAGCCAGGCCGTGTACACTACACGGCCGTGCAAGCCTTCCAGAGCCGAAGAATGCCCTGGTCGTGTGCTACACACGACCCGTGCAACAATTCCAGAGGCCAAGAATGCCCTAACCGTGTGCTTCACACGACCCGTGCAGGAGCTCCAGAGCCGGAGGCAGTGCAGGCCTTGTGGATCTACATGGCCGTGCAAGGGGTGTAGGGGTAGAGCCAGACATGGTCGTGTCTCACACACGACCGTGTGAGATAGGTAGAGAGGGGAGTTAACTAGGCCGTGTCCCACACACGGCCAGGCCCTAGGGCCGTGTGGCGCCCGAATTTCCATCTCTATATAAAGGTTTCTTCTTCATTTTAAAGGAGATCTTCTTCCTTTTTGGGGGGGAATTCTATATTTGGGCGTTCCTCCACCTTCTTGGGAGGATTTTCGGCGAATTAAGGGCGGATCTTCAACGTTTCGACTCCGGGGAAAGAGGATTGGATCTGAAGATGACTCTTCATCATAGATAAGCTTTTCTTCCCTTTCTTTCTTGGATTTGGGGATTAAGATGCTTGTCTTTTCCTTATCTTTGGGATTCTTTCCTTATTCCATGGATTAGATCTCTTGTTCTAGGATGGAGGGAGTATTTGTAATGGAGATTTGATGTAAACTCTTGTGGATTTGCCTAATTCCTATTTCTATGATTTTGCCCTGTTTGTATCTATTCTTTCTTATGTGGATTGTTGTCATTAAGGCTTAAGTACCATGCTTGATTGAATGTTTGGATATCTTGTGGATCTTGTAGAGGTAATTCCTCATTCAATTTTTTGAGGAACGTTCGTGACAAGAACATGCTCGTGTAAGGACGTTTGAGGTGTAATCTTGAAGGGGAATTTAGGTATTTCAAGAGGGTAGGATAAATTGTATGTGTTTATATATTGTATCTTGATGCTGTTGAGGAGTGATGAATTCTATGTTGATTTTCCGAGGGGCACACGTGACAGGCAAGCCCGTGTAAGGACAACATAGATTCATTTCTAATTGATCACGTTTAGATATATTTCAATCCTAGGCCGGTTGTCTATTGCAAGAGGGAATCAGAAACCTTCTACAAATGATGGACAAATGAGGAATAAGATTTGATAGATCGTTTACATTGAAGAACCTTACAAAGAAACCAAAACTCCTAGAATATACCTTTATCACTGCCCATATTCTTGTTTCTTATTCTTTCATTTATTTGTTTACATTTCATAGTTACACTTAGATTTTGTCAACCAATTGATTAGTTGTTTAGCTAACTCATGTTGAGACATCTTTAGTGCTTATTCCAGTCCCTGTGGATACGATATCTTTTATTATTATTTAAGGCATTTCCGTACACTTACGGAGGTCAACAAGTTTTTGGCTGGCTACTTGTTGCCCGACGAATAAAGCTTCGTATTTGGTCTTGTTATTGAAAGTCCAAAAGTTTAGCCGGATGACCAACTGCGTGATATCTTCTTGTGGGAATATAAAAGCATAGCTACATCACTCCCTTTCTGAGTGGAGGATCCATCTACACAAATTTTCCACTTTCCATCAAAGTCAGGTTGGTGGACTTCTGTCAAGAAATCAACCAAGGTCTGGGCTTTGATGGTTGTCCAAGACTGATAGTGTATATCATATTTGCTTAACTTAGTAGTCTATTTAATGAGTCGACTGGCTGCTTCTGGGTTGGTGAGGACTATCCCCAATGATTTATTGGTGAGCAATGTAATAGAGTGTGCAAGGAAATAAGGCCTTAAGTGGCGAACGGTATGGACTAACTCATAAGCTAACTTCTCGAGCGCAGTGTAGCGGGACTTAACTTCTTTTAATAAATTATTGAAAAAGTATACTATCTATTTTACACTATCATGCTCTTTGACTAAAATTCCCCCCATGGCCTCCCGGGAGGTTGATAAGTACAGCCAAAGAGGCTCTCCCGTGATAGGCTTAAAATGGGAATACATGGCCTCCAAGTGCTACTTCGGTTCTCCAAAGGCCTTACCATACTCCTCATCCCACTGAAACATGGTAGCTCGGTGGAGTATTTTAAAGAATGGGAGAGCCTAATCAATCAATGGGGATATGAATCTGGAGAGTGTTGTGATATGCCCTACTAGCTTTTGGGCCTCCATGAGATTCTGTGGAGCTTGCATGTCCTAGATAATGTACGTAAATATTATGATCGTTTATGCATGCTTTAACTGTAACGCCCGGCCTCCCTGCTAACCCTAAGGGACGGGGCTACGATACTCTACGTACGTATTACAGCGGAAGACTTAAAAATTATTTTTCTTAACTTATTTCAAACCGAACTACACTAACATGGTTTCATAACATGATAACAAAATCAATAAAAACTTAACATCAAGTCACCAATAGTGTATTACATTTCACAAAACCAAAGCATAGTTCTTAAAGGTTTTAAAGCAGGTTCTTAATTAGTTGCCTAGCCACCGCCACACACATCTTCGTTGCCCCTCCCGCTGCTCCTTTAACTCATCCAGCTTTTTCCTTTATCTGTGGTACAAGGAAAGTAAGCTATGAGCACTCATGGCTTAGTAAGTTCCTTTCCTACTCACTAAAACCAAAAATCAGCACATAATCAAGAATGTATCAACAAGTCATAATCTCAACTAATCATGGCATAACCTAGCATTCTATTCAAGCATATCATGCATCATAATATAATCACCACTAGTCATGGCATATCAAACATCATCATGGCCGAAACATATATCTAGTGCATTGCATAAAACATAGCTAGACATGGCATAACAACCAAGTATCATGGTATATCAAAGCATGGCCGAAACATGTATATCAAAGCATCATAATTAGGTCATAAAACAACATATAGCAATTGAACCTTGACTTTCTACTTATCATATTTCATGTAGAGTGACATGAGCATATTTAATTTAAGTCCTAGGGTCCCTAGGGCATCTAAACCTTCATGGCCGAGACTTACAATGATCCATCTAGGTCATGGAAAAATTATACAAGCATGTGACACAAGCAATAGGTTATCATATTTTCATAAGAAGCAATTTAACACCTTTGGTTTAAATTCTAAGGCCTCTAGGTCATTTAAACCCTACTTGGATGAAACTCATCAGTGTTTAAACTTGCTTCAAATAACATAAAAACATATGAAGTCATACGAGTTTCATAGCATATGTAAAGACAAGCATAATGAGTATACATATGAATTGTGTCTTAGGCTTTCTAGGTTTCTTTTTCTCTTTTTCTTTTATTTTTTTTCTCATGGCCGAAACCTACCATTCTTTAGCTAGGTTCTTAAGTAGCCTAAAGCATGAACAACCTAAGTAAGTTTCATGGCAAAAGTTACTAAGAAACATATATACAAATTGGTTCATGAATAAGCTAGGACCCCTTGTGGTCATACATGTTATATGTCATGCAACTAATTTTTCTACACCCTAATTAAGCATGAGGGCATTGAACAACTTTCATATCTAAACAGCACAGAGGTCTTGAGCATATTAAAATTTTGTTTAAGCTTTTCTAAGCTATCCATCTCATCATGGCCGAAAAACCCTAAGAAGGAGTTCATGAAATTCTAGCAATATTCAAGCATACAAATCCTTTAAGATCTTTGTATTCTATCACATGAGCATGGTTATTTAAATTTAAAGGTCTTCCTAACCCTAAACCCTTTCTTGACCAAATCATATGAGTGGGTTTTCTTTTAGTTTCAAATATCTTCTAAGGAAGAAAACTAATACATGATCCTTAATATTTCATAGGGAGAACCTTGTACTAGTTGGGTAAAACAATAAATTTCCCTAGCCTCTTAAGAATATTTTTGGCTGAAATTCTAGGGTTCAGTACTCCTCTGATCAAGCATCATATAGGTATAAAAGCATGAAGAAGAACCCCTCTACATAGCATAGAAAAATCTATCATGTAGTGAAGACTAGTTTAAACATCATTAGATTTTTTTGAAAGCCCTTCTTGGCCGAATTTTCTCAAACTTGTTTCTAGGTTTTAAAATCTTCATAAAATCCGAAAAACACTTAAAACGCCTTGTACCATAGGTGAGGGGAAGCTTACATCCTTTTCGCTTGTGGATCTAAGGTATGGTGAAGAAGAAGTAGTCTCTTCTTCTAGTTCCTTTTCCTTGATTCCTTTGCTAAGTCCTCCTTGTATCTTAGGCTTTCTTAGGGAAAACTTAGCTTTGGGGCCGAAGATGGAGAAGAGGGGACTGTGGTGTTCTCGGTGAGGGAGAGGATGGAGGAGAGAAAATGAGAGAAAAATAGTTTTCTCTTTTCTTGCTCCCTTTTATGTTAAGGGGGAAGAAGTAGCAAACTTAGTTTTTGCTTTCCTTCTCCCTTAGCCTTTTTTTTCTATTTTATTTTTATTTTTATTTATTTATTTATCCTCATCATTCATGGTGAAATAAGGGGGAATGAATCCCCTAAATTCCTCTTTAAGTTTTCGGCAAAATCAAAGAGGAAGAGGGAGAGGAAGGGAGGAAGGCAAGTTGCCTTTCTCTTGCTCTTTTCTTGTTTCCTTTTGGCTAGCTTTTACTCTCATTTTTATCATAAGTTTCCCTCCTTTTCTATCAACATATTATTCCTATCCCAACTGTTTATTACCCATTAATTCTATGAAATATAATATAAAAGGTTCAAGGTTCAATCCTTGACCTCTCCCTATTTTTATTTCTTTTTATTTCCTTTTTGGTTCAACTCACTTCCTATTATTTTCTAAGGCAAAATCCCACATTCATATATTTATCTTACAAGCTTAGTGGGTATTACATTAACACACATTCACTGCTTTATACATATATATTCTTTGCATGATCATCTCTTTTATCACATACTCATCATGAATACTCTTTTGTTCGGAGATATGCTTTTTGTTCCATTTTGTGTTGACAGGGACAACTTTCGGAGCAAAAATAGCAATCGTCGACGCACCGGAACGAGGTAGAGAACACGGTCGTGCAACCTCGCATGGCCGTGTGGCCAAACAGAGGAAGAACATGGCACGGTCGTGCAACTCTTGCACGGCCGTGCGACCAAACAGATGAGGATCCATGCATGGTCGTGCAAACCTGCACGACCATGCCCCCATGACCACAACCAAGCAGTGCACAGTCATGCTATCCTGCACGACCGTGCCCCAGAGGCAGAGCCCCAGATCCACACGGCCATGCCAATTGGCACGGTCGTGCAGCGCGGCCAGAATAGAAGGAAGACACGGTCGTGCCATTCTGCACGACCGTGCCATTCTACACGGTCGTGCCATTCTGCACGGTCGGCCATTCTGCACGGCCGTGCCACTCAACCCGAAGGGAGGATGTAGTGGGTCGTGCGGATCTCGCACAACCGTGACACGGGTCATGCGACGCCCGTGCCCTAGCTTATAAAAGGGTCAAGAACCCTATTCTTGAGATCATTGGTTCGGGACTTCATCCCTCTCATCGGGAAAGGGTTCTCTCCTTCAGGGGAAACCCTAGAGCTTCATCCACCGCCATCCCTTAGTGTTCCGTCGATCTCCAAAGTAAGGAGGCATCCCCAAGACATCGAAGACCTCAGCAAGCATCTCTTCTTCCCCTTCTTCTCACATCAAGGGTTGTAAGTATGCTTTACTTTATGTTTTGGGGTTGTTCTTCCCTCACAATGGAGTATATCTCCTTTTCTATGGATGTAGGGAGTAGTTTTGGATAGGATTTGATGTAAGACTTATGTTTGTGCCTTTACTCATTGGATGATTTCTCTTGCTTCGTTTCTATTTGATATGCATGAGACTTGTTGCCTTATCATGTTAATTGATTGTGTAGGAATTGCTAATTTTGTAAAGAGAGGATCTTAGATCGTATACCCGAGGGGCCCTAGTGACAGGGGTAACCCGTTCATGGACGTCTAGGATATTCCCTTGAAATGAGAGGCAACTTCTCCACAAGGAAGTAAGACACCAAACCAAACCCCTATCTCTATCCCTAATGAAATCGATTAGATTTGTATTCTTGTGATCTACCGAGGCGCCCTAGTGACAGGGATTAATCGTAACATGATTTCACAGGGATCTTCTCTTATCAGTACTTAAGGATAGTAGCTTTAACTTCCAGCGAAGGCATGTTGATTGACAATGAGTAGAAGATAGAACATGATGCATCAGGTTCCACCACAACAAACCCAAATCCTATAATTCATTTCCCAAAGCTCAATTCCCTCCAAGATCAATTCTCTCATCCTTCTCTTTCTCTCTTCAATCACTCTCGTTAGTTTGCAAGCGCCAAAGCCAACTTTTGACCGTCTAGATAACTTACTTTGTGACATCTCTAGTACTTAATCAACAGTCCTTGTGGTTCGAAAATCTTATATATTACTGACGATGAATCCGTGCACTTGCGAAATCGTAACACTAGAGTGTCTGAACCTTTTTTAGATTGGTTTCAATCCCCTACTCAGTGACCATATATCCTAGAAACTTTCCTCCTTTAGCTTTGAATAAACACTTCAGGGGATTTAGCTTTAATCTGTAATATCGCAGGGTGCCACAAATCTCTTCAATGTCTGCAATAAGATTTATTGCTTGAGCGGACTTAATGAGGATGCCATCTACGTAGACTTCGACATTCCTCCCAATTTACTTTCGAAGATCTTGTACATCATCCTTTGATACATTTCTCCTACATTTCTTAGTCCAAACAGCATATCTGTATAATAGAAAGTATCATCCACGATGATGAAGCTTACCTTCTCCTGGTCCTCCTGAGCAAGGGGGATCTAATGGTATCCCTAGTAAGCATCTATCATGCAAATCCGTTCGCACCCTGAAGTAGAGTTAACCATCTGGTTGATCTAAGGGAGCTGATAGCAATCTTTGGGACTTTCATTATTGAAGTAATGGAAGTCGATACAGACAGACCACTTGTTATTAGGCTTGGCCACTAGGATGACATTGGCGAGCCATGAAGGGAATTGCACCTCCCAAACGTGTCCTACTTCAAGGAGCTGGTCCACCTCCGATCGGATGATTTTATTCTAGTTGGCCGAGAAGTCCCTCTTCCTCTGGTGGAGCTTGTGTTAAACTACTACTGGGGTTACTCCTATTATTTCCTTAGGAGACCAGGCAAAGACATCCCAGTTCTATACTAGGCAGTCCACCAGACTTTTCTTAGTTTTTGGTGGTAGGTTGGCTGATATTTTTGTAATGCTTTCAGGTCGATCAAGGTGTAGTTTTACATCCTCCTGTTGGACTAGTTCCTCGACCAAAGATAGAGCCTCCCCCTAAATGTCGTGCACCCCACCATCCTAGGATTTTCTGGGCTTTACGCGCTTCAGTCTTTATTATGTTTACATAACACCTCCACGCGGTCAGTTGCTCTCCCCTTACATTGCGACCTGATTCCCCACCAGGAATTTTCTATTTTTTTATGAAAGGTAGAGATGGTCACCTAGAACTCATGCAGGGAAGGTCTCCCCAAGATAAGGTTGTAAGAGGATAGAGAATCTACTACGATGAAGATGCTTCTCTATGTCCTCATTAGAGGTTCGATGCTTAGGGAGATGGCCAGTTTGATATGGCCCATCCATCGCACCTCGTTTCTAGTGAACCCATATAGGATGGTGGCCACCAGTTGGAGCTCATTGGCGTTGAGTTGCATAATATCGAATGTACTTTTTGCACAACACGTTGATAGAGCTTCCAGTATCAACAAAAACTCTGGCCACTCGGTTATTGGCGATGATGACCTTGATGATGAGTGTGTCATCATAAGGGTGATCCACCCCCTCAAGGTCTTGAGGCCCAAAGTTGATTTAGGGCCCAGCTTCCTGCTCTTGGCTATAGTTGACTGCATGGACCTCCAGTCAGCTCTCGTGAGCCTTCTTGGCTCTAGTGGAGTCCCTATCAGTGGGGTCTCTTGAGATCATGTTGATGTCTCTTATTGCGACATTTCCTCGGTTCTACACTTTCTAGGTCTCCATTAGCTCCTTCCTCTACCACTTGATGGGCCATCCTGATTTTCCCTTCCTTGAGTAGGATTGGTCCGGCAACCAGATGTATTGGGGTTATTGGTCTTCTGCCTCAAGAGCTGAGGCATGATTTGGGGTAGGGGTAGGACTAGTTTAGCCACTCGGTGATAATCCTAGCCAAACTGAAAGTAATTTCCTATATCATGGGTATGAGACTGATGGTAAGTGTGATACCGAGCTTCCCACGGGGCAAGTCTGTTGATAGGGGCTTGAACGACCTCAACCCATTGAACCACTCTTGCTTCACAAACTGGCAAAAAATTCGATCGGGGGTCCTTAGGTTGGACAGAAGGTAGTGGCGGGCACCTCTTTGCCTGACCAGTTTGTTGTTGGAGCAATCTAGGTGCCCTAAGTTTTGATGTTTGGGCAAAGGTTTAAGTTAGGTTTATTGTTGTATTTGATATGCATTGTGAGTGTGCAGGATACAAGTACAACAAGGAAAGTCCAAGGGTGAGTCTTGGCTGTGTAAGTCCAAGCATGTAGTCTTGGCAACGAAAGTCCAAGTGTGATCTTGGCAAAGGAGGAAAGTCCAAGGATGAGTCTTGGCGGTGTAAGTCCAAGCATGTAGTCTTGGCAACGTAAGTCCAAGTGTGACTTGGCAATAGATGAAGTCCCGGAGGCACGACCTCTTGGCAAAGGAAGACCCGACAACAATGACAAGGTCGATGGAAGCTCCAGAAGGCAAGACGTGAAGGATGGGGAGGCATCCGAGGGACGCAAGGCTGATGGAGGAGGCTAGAAGGCTAGGTCTAGGTTGGTTGGGCGAGAACGAGTGCTGAGTGAATGTACTCGAGGTAAAATCCTAGAATTAGGGTTACTGTAGCAGTACTGTAGTAATATTGTAGCAGTCGACTGGTGACTGTAGCAGTCGACTGGTGCACTGTAGAGAGCCGTTGAGAGAATCGTTGGGCTGACACCAGTTGACTAGTGAAAGGACCAGTCAACTGGTAACGGGCAAATCAGCTTACTGATTTGTTCCAAGCTCTATAAGAAGAAGCTTGGGATGGCCGGCCAAGGTGATGAAATTAGACTTGGTTAAAGCCTAATTAGTAGTCACCAAACGTGCTCAAGGTTCTCTTGTGTCCAAGTGTTCTTGGTTGGTGTTGTGGTGAGGTTTCGCCACCCACAAGGAGTTGCTTGAGTAGCCGGAGTTTGCCGGGGGTTAATCCACCGAAGGATCGAAATCGTCCGCCTTACGGACAGCCGTGGAGCAGGAGCAAGTTATCTCTGAACCACATTACATTGACATGCATTGGTTTGCATTTCCTTTCTTTGTCTTTTAGCTTTCATATTCGTATTTAGTTTCGTATTATTCCGCTGTGCAACTAAAGAATACGTAGGAAGCCATCGATTTTGGTGAGACGCTAATCACCCCCTCTAGCGGGCACATCGGTCCCAACAAGTGGTATCAGAGCGAGGTCGCTCTTCTACAGACTAATCGCCAAGAGAGCAAGAAGCTAGAGGAAGAAGAAGATGGAGTCCGAAGGACCGCTCGGATGGGATATCCGAATTCCACCTCCGTACGCCAAAGAAGACTTCAATTATTGAAGGAAGCGGTTGGAGACATGGTTCCAAATGGATTGGAACCAATGGGTTTTCTTGAGTGACCCATTTGAAGCTCCTATGGACAAGAAGGGTAAACGCCACCGACCTCGGCATTGGACCGAAGAGCAACGAGAGCAATCGGAGGCGGACAAGGAGGTAACGAGAATTTTGCATAATTTACTACCTTCTAATATTTTGTTGAGTGTAGGTGAAACCACAAATGCAAGTGATCTTTGGAAAAAGATCATTGCCTATCATTAAGACCCTATAAAAATCCAAGGAGTGGAAGAGCCCAAGGAAAATGGCTCATTGGTCCAAGAAGAGAAGGACCAATCCGATGTTGACAAGAGGTCAACATTCGAGGAGGAAAAGGAAGAGGAGGAAGGGAAAGAGAAGGAAGAGGTGGAAGAGGAGAGATCTTCCACATCCTCAAGAGATGAAGAAGTGGAAGAGTCCACATCTTCAAGTGAAGAGGAAGAAGAGAAATCTGAGGAAGAGGAGATCTTGGAAGCTCAACCCTCTACTTCAACTACCAAGAAGAGCACAAAGGACCACATCAAATGTTTTGAGTGTGGTCAGATGGGGCACTACAAGAGTAGGTGTCCTTCGTTCAAGAAGGTAAAGAAGGTAAATCCTAAACTCACTAAAGTTAATTTAGAAACTAATGTGAGTTGTAGGAAGAAGAAGAAGGAGAAGAAGCACATTAGGTGCTTTACATGTGGTGAGTGGGGTCACTACCACACAAAGTGCCCAAGGAGAGGAGAGCTTAAGAAATTGGCGCACTTGAAGAAGTGGGAGAAGAAGAGAGCTTCAAGGGTAAGGGAGGTAAACCCTAATTTGAATGCTAGTTCAAATTTAAATCGTTATAATGCTATTTATCATGAAAATAGAATGCATGATAAACCTAAGGACAAATATATACCTCCTCATGCTAGATCTACCATACCTAAGGTTAGGAAGGTAGATAACTACTTAGGCAATAATTCTAAGGACTTTAGATATAAGCCTAAGGCTAGCAATGCTCATAGGAATCAACAAAAATCCAAATCTATGGATTTAGTAAGGGAAAACCAAGTCTTAAGGTCAAGACTTGATAACTTAGAGAGAACCTTAGCAAGAATGGAAAACTTGCTTAAGGGGCAAAGAGAGCACAACATTGGAAAAGCTAGACAAGAGTCATCCAATGGCTATAGAGGTTTGGGATACAAACCCAAAGCCAAGAAGGATGTGACTTCCTTTCATAGGGTTCCATATAGCTATGAAACCAAACATAGGACTAGTGGTCAAGCTAAAAGTACAAGGGAAGTTGTCCCTAAGAGTACTTTTGCAAAGACCAATGTGACTAAGACTTCTAATAAGTCTAATAAAGTCACAAATAAGGTTATAAGGGGAGTTAGCCCTAGAAGTGACCTAGTGGAAGTGACCAAGGCTTCTAAGAAGCCTAGAAAGGTCCTTAGGAAGGTATTTAGGGAAGTCATCCCTAGTGAGTACCTAGAGCATCCAAGGAGTACCAATAGGTTTTGGGTTCCTAGGAGCATAGTCTCTACACCCTAGATGGGTTTAGAGAGTGTCAACTCCAATTGGAAGGGTAGTTAACCCAACCTTGATAAAAGTTGACACTTGAAAGCATTTTCTAGGTTATTGTTAACCTTTGAAAATGAAAAGGATTATTAAGTGTACTCTTTAAGAAGAGTAAATTGTGTCAAAATTTGAGGATTTGAGTTTAACTTAAATTGACACAAATATGAAAATACAAGGAATACAAGTTGGGATCTTGGTCTCCTTTTGATGGGTTAAGGGAGATTTTTAACCTTAATCCAAAGTAATCACTATTTGGAAGAACAAAGTATGTCAAATCTTAAGGAATTGAAATACATGTAAATTGGCACACTTGAAAAGGATTAGAAATGGCTAGTTGAGATCTTAGCATGTTCTTAAAGGATTAAGAACAAAATTAAGTCTCAATCTAAATGTTTGATCCTTAAAGAGAGTAATATGTGCCAAACAAATATTTGAGGATTGAATTCTTAATTTCAATTGGCACAAATAGAAAAGGGATAAAAGAAATGCCAAGTTGGGTTTTGGCATTCTTTCAAGAGATAAGCAATCTAGGCTTAATTTTAAGGTTTTAGCTAAGGTTTAAGGATACTTAGATTATCTAGGTATATTTTATTTATGCTAAAATACCATGATTGATTGCATATTATATGTCATGACATCATGTGTTGCATTCATTTTATTATGAAAAATATAAAAATACCATGTCATGTCATACATACATCATGTAGCTATAACATGCTTTGCTTTTAAAAATTGCTTATTTTGATGTATGTCATTAATCATCATGCAGTATGTCAATTTCCTTGTAATTAAGGACAAAAGACATTTATTATGTACGGAAGTGTTCCAATAAGAGGGATCATATCAAGTGACATCCTAGATGGATGATCATGATTTTTACAATGCCTAGATAGAGATGCATGATCCCTTAGTTTAGGGCAAGACCAAATATACATCTCACAAAGAACTATAAGGTGACTTGTATGTGTTTTAATACACGTTAGATACAAGTGAGATGTTAAGATGGTGAACAAAACTCAAGATGTTGATTTAGTGCATCTTGTTGAGTTTTAGGTTCATCAAAACACATAGTTATGTGTCTTCCAATCATTGGGAAAGCTAATGTACAAGTCATGTGCATTGAGCTCAAAGAACGTGGTTAGATATTGGTTTTGAAAATGATTTCAAAATACTTTTGAAAAACCTTGGTGAATACTATCTTTTGATAGTAATCATCATTGAAAAGTTAGACACAAATTAGGAGAAAATATTGAAGTTTTCAAGAGTTTTCAAATTTGTGTCAATCTTTGAAAATAGGAAGTATTTTCATAGAAAACTATTTTTTCCTGATAAATTATACCCTAAATAATATTTACATGAGTTTTCATGATGAAAACAAGTATGGATTGGTTAAGAAAAACCAAAGTGAAGTTTCGGTTGAGGTTTAGTTTCATTATTGAATTTTGAACCTCAAAACTTCAAGTTTTGGTTTTCCTAATTATTTAGGAACCCCAAGTCATTGTTGGTGCAATGATGGAAGTTTGACCATATTTTTACGGGGAGTTACGCTTTGGAAACATAAAAATCTTTTCCAAGACCAAAAGGAGGTCAAGTGTTAAGGTAGCACATGACATTGGTATGAGAGGTGTTACCAAGCACAAGGGAGAGTCATCCAAGGCCAATAAGAAGGAATATGCTAGGGTAGCATATAATTATAGCAAGGATGAGGTGTCCAAGATTAAGGACAAGAAGAAATTAATCAAAGACAAGGTGTCTAAGGTTAAGAAGGTGAGTTTAGTAGGCCAAGTGTCACCCGAGGAGCATCGAAGTGCTCTAGCCATAGTGGATGAGTCACCAAGAGAGGTGACTAAGGTTAAGATTCCTAAGGATAGGAAGAGCTTTTGGGACCCATTATAGATGGATTATCAAATGTGCCAAGTGGTTAAGAGACAGACTTAAGTCTCTAACCTAGTGGGTTGGCACAATTGGGATGTGTTTCATGCATGAAAATATGACATTGGGGGTCATATTGCATAAAAATTAGTTTTTGATGTATAGATGTCATATAAACCCATGCTAGGGAAGTATTGTGATTTAGTATGGGCAGATACATCAAGAGGAAGCCAAAACTAGGACTTTAGGTCAATGTTCAATTGAACTATTTAGCTAGTTTTGAATTTTGTGTCAATCATGGGATCTGTGATAAATATATTTTTATATATATTTTTCCCAAGTAGACAAGGGTACAATAGACCTCTCCACAAAATTTGGGGATTTTTGGAGGTCTAGGGAATTTCTGGTGCATTTCTGAAGTTGGCCTGAAAAGGCTGATTTTTGTAGAAATAGGGTGTCAGTCGACTGGTGCAGATACCAGTCGACTGGTAACAGTGTTTTTGAGCACAAAATGTTTCTGTAAGCTCATTTTGTCGATACCAGTCGACTGGTAACAGTAGATTTCGACCACAGAATGCTTCTGTAAGGTTCTGTCGAAGGGGGCAGTCGACTGGTACCTAGTTCAGTCGACTGATACCAGCCTAAAAATATTTTTTTAACGTTGTTCTTGACCGTGTCAACTCGTTTAAATGTATGAGATCCATGGGGGATAAATACATGAGTTTAGGGTCAATTTGGATGACATGTTTTCAACAATTGGGATATTGTTGGAGCTCTTTTTGATGTATAGCAAAGGGGGAGAAGTCTAGGTTTAAGTGGGAAACCTATACACCTTTGCAAGAAATCCTAACTCGAGGGAGAGCTTAGGTGAAGGGGGAGCGATTGTTTAGGCAAAAGGGGAGATTTTACCTTTGCGGGAAATCCTAGCTCAAGGGGGAGCTTAGGTGAAGGGGGAGCCTAGAGATTTAGGTTCCATTATTTATGCAAGAGTTGATTTGCATATTTATGTAACACCCATAGGGTCCTTATAAAAATTCTAGAATATTCTATCATGAATAAAGAAAAATATATATGCTTTAGTTGAGTTTTTGCTCCTAGCCAAACACTTAAATAAATAAAATAGGAATAAAAATACATAAGGTCTAGGACTTGAACTCTAGATCTCTCATTAGACACCTGAATAAGATAACCACTAGACCAAGAGAAATTATTGTAAAGAAAGAGAGGGAAACCATAATTAAATGTAAGAAGAAAAGACTCTTCTCTTAGAAGGAGAAGTAAGAGTTGTCTTCTCCCTCTCTAATGAAGAGATGCTCTAGAATATTCCTTTCTTACTCACCAAGAAGGGATGTATCTAGACTTTTCTCTCTTAATTATGAAGAGAGTAAAAGAAATTAAAAGGAGGAAATTAAATAATGAATAAAAGGAGGAAATTAAAGATGAGTTGTCATTTGCTCTCATTCTCCTCCTACTCTCCCTCACCGTGACCTCTCTCTCCCTCTCATCCTCTTGCCGAGACCAAGGAGCAAGGAAGCTCTTCTCTAGGAAGGATCCACAACAAAAGGTTAAATCTCTAAGGAAAACAAGCGCAAGGATGTGAGTATCCCCTTACTGCAGTACAAGTAGCTTCGGTTTGTAGAATATTTTTCTCTTTCGAAACTCTAAAACTTTTCTTGAAAGAAGATGGTCACGATAAAGAATAGGTAGTCACTTAGGGTTAACAAGTGATAAGAGATGCTTCATGTTTTAAAAAAAAAAAAGAGAAATTTAGAACTTGTTGCATGATTCGGCCAAGGATGGAAGAAAGGATCTAGAACAAGTTTTTCTTTGATCACATGCTTAAACTTCTACTCTATAATATATGAACTTCATATGTTGTTAGTTTAGTCTTCATTCTTCATGTTGTGAAGAAAAAAAAAAAAAAGAGAAACCTATCTATATGGTTCGGCCAAATTGATTATAAGGCCTTAGGTCAAGAATTTCAGTTAGAAACCATACTAGTTGTACCTCTTTGTGATGTATGAATTTTTATATGTTTATAACTAAGGTTTTTATGCTTCATATGAAATGAAATGGTGGTAAACCCTACTGATATGGTTGGCAAAATTGAATAAATGGGTTAGGGTTTAAGTTTTTGAACTCAAATATGCTTAGAACATGAAGTACAATACCTTGTAGGCACTTAGATTAAATGGGCTTGTTATAAGTTTAAGTTTTATATTTCTTATGGAATAAAATGATATGGAACTCTACTGATATGATTCGGCCAAATGAAAATAAAAGGGTTAGGGTTAGAGTTTTGAACTCAAATAGGCTTATTCATGAAGTATGGTTCCTTGTAAGTACTTGTACAATATTCTATAGGTACTTAGATTAAATGTGCATGCTACATGTTTAAGTTTTATGCTTCCTAAGGGATAAAAAGACATGAAACCCTACTGATTCGGCCAAATGAAAATAAAAGGGTTAGGGTTAGAGTTTTGAACTCAAATAGGCTTATTCATGAAGTATGGTTCCTTGTAGGTACTTGTACTATGCTCTATAGGAACTTAGATTAAATGTGCATGTTACATGTTAAGACTTATGCTTCTTATGGAGTAGAATGATATGAAATCCTACTGATATGTTTCGGCCAAATAGAAATAAATGGGTTAGAGTTAGAGTTTTGAACTCAAACATGCTTATTCATGAAGTATATTGCCTTGTATGTGCTTAGATCAAGTTTACATGCTATGTGGATAAGTTTTATGCTTCATATGCAACCAAATGATATAAGAACTCTACTGATATGTTTTGTCCAAATTGAGATAAATGGGTTAGAGTTAGAGTTTTGAACTCAAACATGCTTATTCATGAAGTATATTGCCTTGTATGTGCTTAGATCAAGTTTACATGCTATGTGAATGAATTTTATGCTTCATATGGAACAAAATGATATAAGAACCCTACTGATATGTTTTGTCCAAATTGAGATAAATGGGTTAAGGTTAGAGTTTTGAACTCAAACATGCTTATTCATGAAGTATATTACCTTGTATGTGCTTAGATTAAGTTTTACATGTTATGTGGGTAAGTTCTATGCTTAATATGGAATGAAATGAGAATGAAACCTACTGATATGGTTCGGCCAAGATGGATAAATTGGGTTAGGAAAGAGTTAAACCTAACCAAACATGCTTAGGCATTTTCATGATATGTAGTCTTTGATATATAAGTGAAGTAAGCTTTCATGCTTTATGATATGTTGTATTTCTATGTCTTATGATAAGATGTGCCATGTTTATGACATGACATGATAGACTTATGACATGATATGCCATGTTAATAATATGATATGCTAGACTCATGATATGATATGCCATGTTCATGATATGTATGTTAAGTTCATGAGATGATATGCCATGTTTGATGATATGAAAATGACATGTTATGCTTTATGTTATGATAAGAACATGTTATGTTTCATAATGCATGTATGAATGGCTTATGTAAGAAGAAAAGCCTAAAGAGTTGCTTCCCTTAAGCTGGGACCAAGAGCACTCTTCATGTTATGGAAAAGAGTTGCTTCCCTTAAGTTGGGATCAAGAGCACTCTTCATGCTATGGTAAAGAGATGCTTCCCTTAAGTTGGGATCAAGAGCTCTCTTAATGATATGACAAGAATTATGACATGTATGATATGATGAGATATGATATGTATGATATTTTACTTTCTATGGCTTGTACCAAGGGTGGGCTCCATAAGCGCCCCGGGGTCGATGGACTATGAACGGACCTCGTTAAGGGATGGGCTCCTCAGTACGCCCTAGGTCGACGGACTATGAACGGACCTAGATCCCTAGTAGGTTCGGGGCTAGCTACCCTATCCTAGGGATTGCGCGCATTTATGTTTACATGTGGTACAAGTCAGGGCCCTTCTCATGATGATGATGATATGATATTCAAGTATGTATACTATATGTTTTGAAAGAAGCATGATGTATATGTGCATTCCATGATACATGTTTTAAAAATATACATATTGCATCTACATGCACATATTTATGAAATTATGTTTATGCACCCTTATGAACAGGTATGAGTTATGATACATGTTTACATGATATGATAGGCTTCATGATATGTGCTTAAAGAATGTGATATGAATCATGATATACCTTCACATGATAGACTTTGATATGTTATGCTCCTTATGTGATATGATATATTATGTTCTGCTTTCCCTCATGTTATGCTATGAGTTGTTATGGTTTTTACATGATAAGATATGTTCTATGTTATGACTCTCCATGCTATGGTATGCTATGCTATGTTTTCTACATGTTATGTTATGTTATGTGTTTTTCGGATTTATGGGTAGGCAAGGATCTCACTAAGCCTTTGGCTTATAGCTACACATTTTCCTTGTACTGCAGATAAAGGCAAGGAATGGATTGTTTAAGGGGAGCAGAGCAGGAAAGGTAAGGAAGATGTGTGTGGAAGTGCTGGTGGATAGATCTATTTAAGTTTCTTGAATTATCTAAGTTATGCATGTGAACAATGTTGGACCTATGCTTATGATGATGATTTCAGCTAGTATTTCATACACTTATGATATTTTACTCATGTTAGAATAATGATGATATGATGATAATGTTCAGTATGCTTTGATTCACATGCCATGATAAGTAAACTAAATGCATATGATAAAAAAAAAATTTTAAATAAGTCTTCCGCTGCCATGAATCCATATGCATTAGGAATTGATGTTTATGTTTCAGTGACGTCCGTCCCTCCGGGGTGGCCTTAGTTCTACCTGGAAGGGCGGGCGTTACAATTTATTTGCATATGTATTGCATTTATGTTTCCCTAACTTAAACAGGTTGTCAAATATCAAAAAGGGGGAGATTGTTGGAGCAATCTAGGTGCCCTAAGTTTTGATGTTTGGCAAAGGTTTAAGTTATGTTTATTGTTGTATTTGATATGCATTGTGAGTGTGCAGGATACAGGTACAACAAGGAAAGTCCAAGGGTGAGTCTTGGCGGTGTAAGTCCAAGCATGTAGTCTTGGCAACGTAAGTCCAAGTGTGATCTTGGCAAAGGAGGAAAGTCCAAGGATGAGTCTTGGCGGTGTAAGTCCAAGCATGTAGTCTTGGCAACGTAAGTCCAAGTGTGACTTGGCAATGGATGAAGTCCCGGAGGCACGACCTCTTGGCAAAGGAAAACCCGACAACAATGACAAGGCCGATGGAAGCTCCAGAAGGCAAGACGTGAAGGATAGGGAGGCAACCGAGGGACGCAAGGCTGATGGAGGAGGCTAGAAGGCTAGGTCTAGGTTGGTCGGGCGAGAACGAGTGCTGAGTGAATGTACTCGAGGTAAAATCCTAGAATTAGGGTTCACTGTAGCAGTAATGTAGCGTTATTGTAGAAATACTGTAGCGTTACTGTAGCAATCGACTGGTGACTGTAGCAGCCGATTGGTGCACTGTAGAGAGCCGTTGGGCTGACACCAGTCGACTGGTGAAAGGACCAGTCGACTGGTAACGGGCAAATCAGCTTACTGATTTGTTCCAAGCTCTATAAGAAGGAGCTTGGGATGGCCGGCCTAGGTGACGAAATTAGACTTGGTTAAAGCCTAATTAGTAGTCACCAAACGTGCTCAAGGTTCTCTTATGTCCAAGTGTTCTTGGTTGGTGTTGTGGTGAGGTTTCTCCACCCACAAGGAGTTGCTTGAGAAGCCGGAGTTTGCCGGGGGTTAATCCACCGAAGGATCGGGATCGTCCACCTTACGGACAACCGTGGAGTAGTAGCAAGTTATCTCCGAACCACGTTACATTGACGTGCATTGGTTTGCATTTCCTTTCTTTGTCTTTTAGCTTTCATATTCGTATTTAGTTTCGTATTATTCCGCTGTGCAACTAACGAATACGTAGGAAGCCATCGATTTTGGTGAGACGCTATTCACCCCCCCCCCTCTAGCGGGCACATCGGTCCCAACATTTGTCACACCCCCAAAGGAGTCCCTACCAAAAATTTCTGCAGTATCTCCCCTGTACTAGTGACAATCTGAAGCACACATACATACAAAATACATCAGCCACATATGGTTGGAATATATATACAACCACACAGTTTATATTCATCCTACTCTGTTGGAACATAATAAAATACAACCACACAGTTATATATATACAATAAACAACCCACTCGGCTGTATTAAAAACCAACACAGCGGGAAAATGATAAAGAAAAGCCCATACAAATCAAATCAACACATTGCTAGCCGGCTAGGCTTTATACAACAACAACAACCACAACCACAAATACAAGATACCAACACAGTGGAACTCCAAAACGACATCAAAATAATACAATGCCAAGCTCATAAATTTCTAAAATAGATACAGTAAGAAAACCCAACCCAAAGTCCATCTTCAGATGTGATATAGGACCCGACAGATATGATACTCCAAGCGACACACCAACCATCTACCTGCTACCTGAAAACATAAAGGTATAAATACGGGGGTGAGTGTGGGTCACTCAACGGATAATAGACAGAATAGTGCATGGTCCATAAATACACATGGAGATCAAAGGTATATAGTCTCAATAGAAAATAAAGAACATGATCATACTGACATAGCCAAAAAAAACACTACGACATCATATACATGTATAATAAATGACATGTATGAGGTATGGCAACCAAATGCAGCATACATAGCTCAAACAAGTGCAACATCTCACAATTACATGCAACTAATAACTACTAGGCATGTATGCAAATATATATATCTCCACAGATGCACCATGCATCATATGCAAATGCGCATGCATGCTCCATGGTCACCCCCGCCACCTCTCTAGACACCACGACCACGTTATGGCTGAGAGACTTGGGTCCGTGACAAACCGTACTAGCCTCATGCACGTAACCGCTATAGAGTGGCTGAGGCAGATGGTACACTAAGTAGTTATCTAACTACATAGCTAAGGGTCCATGACCACTCACATCTCTAGCCCTCTGACTACTATACCCTAAGACCCATGACTCCAGAGTAGTCGAGGCTGACAGAGTATAAACACTGAGCGACTGAGTAAGCACTACAGGACTAGCTTCACTACTAGCAATCACTCTCCAACAGTGGCCGAATGGGAAGCTATAAACGCCTGACGACCCTCTTAACCACAAGGGATACAATAGTCGTCAGCATACAATGAATGATGAACATGATGTGAATAATCACCATATAGACACTATCATCACACATGCAACATGTCACGTGTAACACCCACGAAATTATAAGATAAGTATATGGGTGTTATTTTCTTTAGAGCATAAAAAAATAAAAAGAATAAGAGAAAAGGAAAAAAATAGAAACCAAAATAAAATAAGAAGAGGTGAGGTCAAGGATTGAACCTTGAACCTCCCACAAGTAATAGAGTTAAATTAGTGGATTGTAACCACTAGAATAATGAATGATAAGTGAATAAAAGAGAATAGAAATGGTAGTTAAAGGAGAGAAGATGGTTAAGTAAAAGAGCAAGAGAAAACCAAGTTGCTTACCTTCCCTTCCTCTTGGTTAAGAGAAGAAGCAAGCAAAAGATAAATTGCCTACTTCCCTCCCTCTCTCTATTTTCGTGGGATTAAAGGAATGAGGGAAAAGAGGAGTTGAGGGAATGAATGAAGACATGCTTCATTTACATAGGAATAAATAGGATTGGGAGAAGAAAAACAAGAGATTTAATTCTTTTTCTTCCTCCTTCCTTCTCCTTCTTCATTCTCCACCGAAACCAAGAGCCCCTCCCTCTCCTTATTCCAAAAGCTAGGCTAAGTTTCCTCTCCAAGAAAACTAATTTACAAGAAGAAGCCTTCAAGATCTTCCCCTTCCAAGCAAGAGAAACAAAAGGAGGTGGAAGAAGAAGAAGCTCTCTCCTTCCTTTGCACCTAGGGTACCTTTTCCTTAAGAAAAACCACAAGCGAAAGGAAGTAAGTATCCCCTCACCTGTGGTACAAGTAGTTCATAGGTGCTTTCCTTTATGAAAATAGATTTCTAAAAACTTAAGGTGTGATCCATGGTAAATTCGGCCAACAAGAATAAGACCCTTAGGAAAAATTAAGTCCTAAATATGCTCACCATGATTTTTATGATATGTACTTTTTTTTATAAGAGATTTGATTAGTATTCTCATACTTGTATGTTGCTTAGAATTAAGATTTCTCTCCTTAAAACTCTTGGCCAAGACAAAATTAAGGACCTAGGAGAACTTAAAACCTAGACCAAGCATGCCATGATTTTCCTTATGACAAGATATGAAGTTTACATGATATTTCTCATGCTTGTATGTTGATTTGAAACTGTATTTCATGCTCATGAGGTTTCGGCCATAACAAGTTTAAGGGCCTAGAAAACTTAGAACCTAACCTAATTATGCTCATGATGTTCCTTGTAATAATTGCTATGAAATTTATTTAGGGTTCCCTTGCTTTTATGACACTTGAAACCTAGTTCCAAGCTTTACAAGTTTCGGCCATAACAAGTTTAAGGGCCTAGGAAACTTAGAACCTAACCTAACTATTCTCATGATGTTCCTTGTAATAATTGCTATGAAATTGATTTAGGGTTCCCATGCTTTTATGACACTTGATACCTAGTTCCAAGCTTTACAAGTTTCGGCCATAACAAGTTTAAGGGCCTAGGGAACTTAGAATCTAACCTAACTATGCTCAAGATGTTCCTTGTGAGAATTGCTATGAAATTGGTTTAGGGTTCCCATGGTTTTATGCCACTTGAAAACCTAGTTGCATACTTAACAAGTTTCGGCGACATTAGGTTTAAAGACTTAGGAAGCTTAGAACCCAAACTAAACTTGCTCAAGATGTTCCTTGTGATAAATGTTATGATATTGGTTTAGGGTTCACATGCTTTCATGCTACTTGTAACCTAGAATTGTGCTTACTAGGGTTTCGGCCATGACAAGTTTACAAGCTTAGGAAACCTAGAACCTAAACTAACCATGCTTATGATGTTCCTTATGGTATATGATATGATATTAGTTTAGGGTTCACATGCTTGTATGTTGATTGTAACCAAATGTGATGCTTGATAAGTTTTGGCCATGACATGTTTAAAGACTTAGGAAGCTTGGAACCCAAACTAAACATGCTCAAGATGTTCCTTATGATATGTGTTATGATATTTATTTAGGGTCCCCAAGCTTTCATGCTACTTGTAACCTAGAAACATGCTTGCTTGGTTTCGGCCATGACAAGAATAAAGGCTTAACTTAGAACCCATGTTAAACATGCTCATGATGTTCCTTATGATATATGATATGATAATGATTTAGGGTTCATATGTTTTTATGGTGCTTGTTAACCTAGTCAACAACTACATGTATCGACCACTTCATGATATTTGGGTTAGAGACCCAATTATGAAATTCTATGAGTCTCACATGCAATGCTTCATGATATGATAAGAATATACTATGCTTCTATGCTCATTTATGTATGCTTATGACCTATGCATGATGATGACCCTTATGATGTGTTATGTGCCCAAATTCATGATGTGCTATGTGCCCAATTATGCATGCATTTATGATGTGCTATGTGCCCAATTTTATGATGTGATGTGTGCCCAATTATGCATGCGATCATGATGTGCTGTGTGCCCAAATTCATGATGTGTTGTGTGCCCAATTATGCATGCTTTATGTTATGCCTAAGAGTTACTTACCTATTAGTTGGGACTAAGAGCACTCTTCATGATATGAAAGGAAATATAATATGCATGATATGATAAGAATTGTGATATGTATGACATGCTACTTTACTTTTTATGGTTGTACCAAGGGTGGGCTCCATAAGCGCCCCGGGGTCGATGGACTAAGAAACGGGCCTCGTTAGGGATGTGCTCCTAAGTGCCCCTAGGTCGATGGACTAAGAAACGGGCCTCGTTAGGGATGTGCTCCTAAGTGCCCCTAGGTCGATGGACTAAGAAACGGGCCTAGTATGTATGCCTTGTAGGGTTCGAGACTTGCTACCTTGGACCTACATAGAACGCGCGCATTTATGTATGTGGTACAAGCCGGGGCCCTAATCATGTTGAGATTATGTTTAAGTATGTATGTAATAAGTTTTCAAAAGACATGTTGCATATATTTTTCATGATACATGTTTTGAAAGTCATCTCGCATAATACTTATGACTATGTTATGTTATGCTAGTATGCACTTTATGATTATGTTATGATATGCCATGATATTTATGATTATGTTATGTTATGCTAGGATACACTTTATGATTATGTTATGATATGCCATGATATTTATGATTATGTTATGTTATGCTAGGATGCACTTTATGATTATGTTATGATATGCCATGATACTTATGATTATATTATGTTATGCTAGGATGCACTTTATGATTATGTTATGATATGCCATGATATTTATGATTATGTTATGTTATGCTAGGATGCACTTTAGGATTATGTTATGATATGCCATGATACTTATGATTATGTTATGTTATGCTAGGATGCACTTTATGATATGTCATGATACCTTACGATTATGTTACGCTATGATGCTTCTATACATGATATGATGAGTTATCTTTATGCTTTATGTCTATGAATATGCTATGCTTTATGTCTTCATGTTATGCTTTACGGTTTTTGTGAGTAGGAAGGATCTTACTGAGCCTTGTGTGCTCATAGCTTACTTTCCTTTTACCACAGATAAAGGCAAGGAATGGATGTACTAAGGGAGCAGCAAGAGGGGCAAGATGGATGTGTGTAGTAGTGGCTCGGCTAAAAGAGAAAGACCTGCTTTTATCTAATAAGAATTATGCTTATGTCGTTCTTTCATGACTTCATGACATTTCATCATGCTAATTAGTATTATGGCTTAAATTTATGTTAAGCATGCTATGTGACTTTATGCGATAGGTAGTTAGTGATGATGATTTGAGAAGTAAAAGAAAAGTTTTTAAAAAATATATATACTAAAAACAAGACTTCCGCTGTTTTAAGTAGAGAGGATTATTTACAAACAAATAAGTAAGATAAGATAAGAAGAAAAAAGATAAGTAACCCCCGTCAGCTTGAGCAGGAAGGGGCGGGGTGTTACAGTTTGATATCAGAGCCTGGTTTACCCTTTTCACTACACATATGCCAATCCTCCATCCTGCCGCTCCAAGTAAGAATCTATATGCTTAATTTAATTCTTCTATGATGCTTTAATATTATGCATGTTTACTTATTCTTGATGATGGTAAGTCACAGTTCTAGTTTAGGTATGCATGATGGTAGAATAAGAATGATAATGATCTTATGTTAGCCTGGATAGAATTAATGATAATTCATTGTCATTTAATGAAGATAAGCATGGCTAGAAGACGTACTACCCGAGCAGACGAGACAACAACTCCACCAGATCTTACCCAGGTAGTTACTGACCTCCAGCGTCAGATCACGGAGCAACAACAGTTGATCACGACTTTGATGGGTCAGCAAGAAAATCCTGCCACCCCGCTAGTAAATCAAAATGCAGTGCCCGTCATCCCAGTAGTTGCACCAGCACCACCGATAGCCCTTGTTCCAATGGTCCGATAGGAGACCTACTTGATACAGTGGCTAAGGCTGAAACCAGAAAACTTCTTAGGTACTTGCGAGCCATGGGACGCTCAGGCCTGGTTCAAGACAGTGGAAAACATAGTGGAATTACTGGATTGACCCGTATCAGAAAAGATCGAATGTGTATCATTCTGCTTTTCCGGAGACGCAAGAATGTGGTGGGAAAGAGTGAAGGCAAAGAGACAGATTAAACTGATGAACTGGACGGACTTTGAGACAGAGTTATTCGAAGAATTCATCCATATGCAAGTGAAGAACCGGCATTACGATGAGTTCACCGAGTTTCGGCAAGGTGACCTATCAGTGAATGAAGCAGTAAAGCGCTTCAACCGTCTGGCACGCCTATGTCCAGAGTTGGTTCGCACAAAAAGAGAAAGGGTCAGACTGATGATGAAGATGCTTCGACCTGAGATAGCACTGAACGTGGCCGGCGGAATTAATAGACCGCAGACTACAGAGGAATTGGTCAGTAGTGCCCTAATCACAGAACATTATCAGAAAGCGATGAATGAGAATAAGAATCAGGCCCGAACAAAAGGATAGAGACCCTCAGGTACCAGAACAAGCAGGAAACGGACCTCTACCGGAAAAAGGAAACAATGGGACAATGCTAAAGGTGGCTCAGTGAATAAGCAACCGAAATACCCTCAGTGCACTATTTACGGAAAGCTGCATTCCGGAGTATGCCACAAGGGTACAAGAAAGTGCTATAATTGCGGAGGGGAAGGACATCTGGCCAGAGACTGCACTAACCGGTTTCAGGCACCACCCCTGCAGAATAACCAGAACAAGAGTGCCCCCTCACAATTACATCAGATGCAAGCTGCTATTGAAGGGACACCGATTAGCCAAGGGAGATTGGAAGCCCCGCCAACTACAACGAACGCTAGGGTTTTCTCACTTACTAAAGAAGATGTGGCGAGCGCCTCTACTGTCGTTACAGGTCAGCTGCCTATTTTCAATCAGTATGCTATAGTATTATTTGATACTGGGGTGACACACTCGTTTGTCTCAGCACCATTTATGAAGAAATTAGACATGCCACCCCAAACACTAAATGGCACGTTCTTAACAACTCTACCATCCGGGGAAGTTATGCCATCAGATCATATACTACGGACCGTACCTATCCGAATCGCAGACAGGGAACTCTACTGCAATCTGATAGTACTCGACATGCGGGATTATGACATTATACAGGGCATGGATTTCCTGAGCAAGTACGGCGCTTCAATCGAGTGTCGTAAGAGAAAAGTAGTCTTCCGACTTGAAGCTGAACTGATGTTTGAATTCATTGGGGAACCTGGGAAAGAAACTGAAAGATTCTTATCAGCTATAAAGGCACAGAGGATGTTAGACAAGGATTGTACTGGATTTCTAGCGCACGTGATTGATACAAGGCAAACCGGGGGCCAGAAGCTAGAAGAGGTCAGGGTGGTATGCAACTATCCAGAAGTATTTCCCGATGAACTACCGGGATTAGCCCCTGATAGAGAAATAGAATTTATGATCGAATTAGTTCCTGGTACTAAACTGATCTCTAAAGCACCTTACCGGATGGCGCCGACTGAGTTGAAGGAACTTCAAGAACAGCTACGGGAGTTACTCGACAAGGGACTTATTCGCCCTAGTCACTCTCCATGGGGAGCCCCGGTACTGTTTGTGAGGAAGAAGGATGGGTCTATGCGAATGTGTATAGACTATCGAGCGCTGAACAATGCGACAATCAAGAACAGATACCCCCTTCCACGGATCGACGACCTGCTCGACCAATTGAAGGGAGCAACCGCCTTCTCTAAGATTGACCTAAGGTCCGGCTACCAACAAGTGAAAGTGAAACAAGATGATATACCAAAGACAACCTTTCGAACAAGATACGGACACTATGAGTTCGTAGTTATGCCCTTCGGAGTGACAAATGCCCCTGCTGTGTTCATGGATTTGATGAATCGGGTATTTGCGGCATATCTCGATAAATTTGTGATCGTCTTCATTGACGATATTCTCATCTATTCAAGAACCCAGAAAGAACATGCTGAACATCTGAATATTGTATTGTAGATCCTCTAAGAAAAATAACTATATTGGAAGTTCTCCAAATGCGAGTTCTGGTTAGACCAAGTAATATTCTTGGGTCATGTTATCTCCAAGGATGGAGTCATGGTAGATCCAAGCAAGATTGAAGCTGTAAGTAACTGGAACAGGCCAAAGAGTGCCAGTGAAATAAGAAGTTTTCTTGGACTAGCGGGCTACTACAGGAAGTTCGTAGAGGATTTCTCCAAAATTGCAGCCCCTATGACGATTCTCACCAAGAAAAACAAAAAGTATGAATGGACGGACGACTGCGAGAAGAGTTTTACGGAACTGAAACGGAGACTGACCAGTGCTCCGATCCTTACTCTTCCGGAAAGTAACAAAGGCTTTGATATGTATAGCGATGCTTCCTTACTAGGACTTGGAGCTGTACTCATGCAAGATGGTAAAGTCATCGCCTATGCCTCTAGACAACTCAAAGAGCATGAGAGAAATTACGCCATCCATGATTTAGAATTAGCAACTGTGGTCTTTGCACTGAAAACATGGAGGCATTACTTATATGGAGCCCAGTGCAGGATTTATACAGACCACCAGAGTCTGAAATATTTCTTCACGCAGAAAGGCCTAAACATGAGACAACGCAGATGGCTCGAGCTAGTCAAGGATTACGATTGCGAAATCTTTTATCATTCCGGAAAAGCGAACAAAGTGGCCGATGCACTCAGTCGGAAGTCCGGTACCACATGACGTCGCTATTCTAGGTTCGAGGATGAACTTTCTATGAGGTATGGGGTACTGTAACACCCACGAAATTATAAGAAAAGTATATGAGTGTTATTTTCTTTAGAGCATAAAAGAATAAAAAGAATAAGAGAAAACGAAAAAAATAGAAACCAAAATAGAATAAGAAGAAGTGAGGTCAAGGATTGAACCTTGAACCTCCCACATGTAATAGAGTTAAATTAGTGGATTGTAACCACTAGAATAATGAATGATAAGTGAATAAAAGAGAATAGAAATGGTAGTTAAAGGAGAGAAGATGGTTAAGTAAAAGAGCAAGAGAAAACCAAGTTGCTTACCTTCCCTTCCTCTTGGTTAAGAGAAGAAGCAAGCAAAAGATAAATTGCCTACTTCCCTCCCTCTCTCTATTTTCGTGGGATTAAAGGAATGAGGGAAAAGAGGAGTTGAGGGAATGAATGAAGACATGCTTCATTTACATAGGAATAAATAGGATTGGGAGAAGAAAAACAAGAGATTTAATTCTTTTTCTTCCTCCTTCCTTCTCCTTCTTCATTCTCCACCGAAACCAAGAGCCCTCCCTCTCCTTATTCCAAAAGCTAGGCTAAGTTTCCTCTCCAAGAAAACTAATTTACAAGAAGAAGCCTTCAAGATCCACCCCTTCCAAGCAAGAGAAACAAAAGGAGGTGCAAGAAGAAGAAGCTCTCTCCTTCCTTTGCACCTAGGGTACCTTTTCCTTAAGAAAAACCACAAGCGAAAGGAAGTAAGTATCCCCTCACCTGTGGTACAAGTAGTTCATAGGTGCTTTCCTTTATGAAAATAGATTTCTAAAAACTTAAGGTGTGATCCATGGTAAATTCGGCCAACAAGAATAAGACCCTCAGGAAAAATTAAGTCCTAAATATGCTCACCATGATTTTTATGATATGTACTTTTTTTTATAAGAGATTTGTTTAGTATTCTCATACTTGTATGTTGCTTAGAATTAAGATTTCTCTCCTTAAAACTCTCGGCCAAGACAAAATTAAGGACCTAGGAGAACTTAAAACCTAAACCAAGCATGCCATGATTTTCCTTATGACAAGATATGAAGTTAACATGATATTTCTCATACTTGTATGTTGATTTGAAACTGTATTTCATGCTCATGAGGTTTCGGCCATAACAAGTTTAAGGGCCTAGAAAACTTAGAACCTAACCTAATTATGCTCATGATGTTCCTTGTAATAATTGCTATGAAATTTATTTAGGGTTCCCATGCTTTTATGACACTTGAAACCTAGTTCCAAGCTTTACAAGTTTCGGCCATAACAAGTTTAAGGGCCTAGGAAACTTAGAACCTAACCTAACTATGCTCATGATGTTCCTTGTAATAATTGCTATGAAATTGATTTAGGGTTCCCATGCTTTTATGACACTTGAAACCTAGTTCCAAGCTTTACAAGTTTCGGCCATAACAAGTTTAAGGGCCTAGGGAACTTAGAACCTAACCTAACTATGCTCATGATGTTCCTTGTGATAATTGCTATGAAATTGGTTTAGAGTTCCCATGGTTTTATGCCACTTGAAAACCTAGTTGCATACTTAACAAGTTTCGGCGACATTAGGTTTAAAGACTTAGGAAGCTTAGAACCCAAATTAAACTTGCTCAAGATGTTCCTTGTGATAAATGTTATGATATTGGTTTAAGGTTCACATGCTTTCATGCTACTTGTAACCTAGAATTGTGCTTACTAGGGTTTCGGCCATGACAAGTTTACAAGCTTAGGAAACCTAGAAACTAAACTATCCATTCTCATGATGTTCCTTATGGTATATGATATGATATTTGTTTAGGGTTCACATGCTTGTATGTTGATTGTAACCAAATGTGATGCTTGATAAGTTTTGACCATGAAATGTTTAAAGACATAGGAAGCTTGGAACCCAAACTAAACATGCTCAAGATGTTCCTTATGATATGTGTTATGATATTTATTTAGGGTCCCCAAGATTTCATGCTACTTGTAACCTAGAAACATGTTTGCTAGGTTTCTGCCAAGACATGAATAAAGGCTTAACTTAGAACCCATGTTAAACATGCTCATGATGTTACTTATGATATATGATATGATAATGATTTAGGGTTCATATGTTTTTATGGTGCTTGTTAACCTAGTCAACAACTACATGTTTCGGCCACTTCATGATATTTGGGTTAGAGACCCAATTATGAAATTCTATGTGTCTCACATGCAATGCTTCATGATATGATAAGAATATGCTATGCTTCTATGCTCATTTATGTATGCTTATGACCTATGCATGATGATGACCCTTATGATGTGTTATGTGCCCAAATTCATGATGTGATGTGTGCCCAATTATGCATGAGTTTATGATGTGCTATGGGCCCAATTTTATGATGTGCTGTGTGCCCAATTATGCATGCGATCATGATGTGTTGTGTGCCCAAATTCATGATGTGTTGTGTGCCCAATTATGCATGCTTTATGTTATGCCTAAGAGTTGCTTCCCTATTAGTTGGGACTAAGAGCACTCTTCATGATATGAAAGGAAATATAATATGCATGATATGATAAGAATTGTGATATGTATGACATGCTACTTTATTTTTTATGGCTTGTACCAAGGGTGGGCTCCATAAGCGCCTCGGGGTCGATGGACTAAGAAACGGGCCTCGTTAGGGATGGGCTCCTAAGTGCCCCTAGGTCGATGGACTAAGAAACGGGCCTAGTATGTATGCCTTGTAGGGTTCGAGACTTGCTACCTTGGACCTACATAGGACGCGCGCATTTATGTATGTGGTACAAGCCGGGGCCCTAATCATGTTGAGATTATGTTTAAGTATGTATGTAATAAGTTTTCAAAAGACATGTTGCATATATTTTTCATGATACATGTTTTGAAAGTCATCTCGCATAATACTTATGACTATGTTCTGTTATCCTAGGATGCACTTTACGATTATGTTATGATATGCCATGATATTTATGATTATGTTATGTTATGCTAGGATGCACTTTATGATTATGTTATGACATGCCATGATACTTATGATTATGTTATGTTATGCTAGGATGCACTTTATGATTATGTTATGATATGCCATGATATTTATGATTATGTTATTTTATGCTAGGATGCACTTTAGGATTATGTTATGATATGCCATGATACTTATGATTATGTTATGTTATGCTAGGATGCAATTTATGATATGCCATGATACCTTATGATTATGTTACGCTATGATGCTTCTATACATGATATGATGAGTTATCTTTATGCTTTATGTCTATGAATATGCTATGCTTTATGTCTTCATGTTATGCTTTACGGTTTTTGTGAGTAGGAAGGATCTTACTGAGCCTTGTGTGCTCATAGCTTACTTTCCTTGTACCACAGATAAAGGCAAGGAATGGATGTACTAAGGGAGCAGCAGGAGGGGCAAGATGGATATGTGTAGTAGTGGTTCGGCTAAAAGAGAAAGACCTGCTTTTATCTATTAAGAATTATGCTTATGTCGTTCTTTCATGACTTCATGACATTTCATCATGCTTATTAGTATTATGGCTTAAATTTATGTTAAGCATGCTATGTGACTTTATGCGATAGGTAGTTAGTGATGATGATTTGAGAAGTAAAAGAAAAGTTTTAAAAATATATATATATACTATAAACAAGACTTCCGCTGTTTTAAGTAGAGAGGATTATTAACTAGCAAATAAGTAAGATAAGATAAGAAGAAAAAAGATAAGTAACCCCCGCCAGCTTGAGCAGGAAGGGGCGGGGCGTTACATCACGCTCCGGGGGAGTCCCTGTCTGAAGAAATTTTCGCAGCACCTCCCCTGTATGGGTGACAATCTGAAACATTTCTACAGACACAATATACATCAGCCACAGGTGGCTGAAATATATACACAACCACGTAGTTAATAATCTAAGCCTACACGGCTAGACAAATATAACAACAACCACGCAGTTATATATATTTTTATCAGCCCACTCGGCTGAAATCAAAACAACACAGCGGAAAAACATAACGACAAGCCCATACAAAACAAAACAAAAGACTGCTAGCCAGCTAGGCTTACACCACACAACAACAAAATACTCCGAAATAAAACCGGAACACATAAAGCCAAATACACACATATCATATACCAAGGTAAAATAAACAAAAATGGCGGAGACATGTCTTCTGATGTGACGTGGGGACCAGCAGGTAGGATACTCCAAGCGACTCCATAAACAACCTAGTACCTGAAAAAGATAGTGTCCACGGGGGTGAGTTCAACAACTCAGCGAATACCAATAGACATGCCTAGTAAGATATATCTAACAGCAATAAACATAGAATACAGCTTCCAAATCATATATAGGAAAAATGCAAAACTGTACTCACCAGGAACTCCTATCCAAAATAAAAGGGTCGTCAAACCGAAAGTGTCATAAATCATGTATGCATGTCAAACATATGCATCCAACCAAATGCAGTAAATAAATGCAGCAAGCACAAGTAATAAATACATCATGCATATGATGCCAGTGTCATGGTCACCCCTGACGCCAGTCAGCCATCTCACACATAATGGTGAGTCCGAGTGGGTAGGGCTGTGACAACCGTGCACTCTGACATCACTACCCCTGATGAGTGACCGAGTGGACGGGATGCTGTCGGAGTACACACATACTCCTACCTCAAATCATAAATGGGGGAGCGTAATGCTCTCATCTCCCGATATACCATGACGAGGAGGGATCCCTGCCGTGCTACCACGCTGCGTCACACTACCCATTAGCGGACCAACGGAGCATCGACAGAGCCAAACTTACGTGCTACCACACTGCGTCACGCTACCCATGAGCGGACCAACGGAGCACCGACAGTGATGAAACCGGCGATATGCTCAACAATAATGGAGTCGACTATCGCTGAGCATGCAATCATGATGCATGACACTAAGCTTGGCAATATCCTGATCAGCATAGAAAAATCCATATATATATAAAATGGGTACCACAGTATCGATGTCAGATCCAAGGATCTAAGGTACACAAGTCAGGTATGGTATAAAAACCTAGGTATCAGATAATCTAGATACACATGCCAGAAAATAAAATCCCGAACCTAGTCCTAACCTTAGTAACGTATGGTATGTCACTTACTCTAGAAACTAAGATACTCATGGCAATAATCACGAAACGTAAACATGGATACATAGCAAACGCCCAACAGAACATACTATGGTTAACAAACAGTGACATACCAAAGGCAAACATGATCATAGCTTGTAGCTATAAAATACTATACATATCTAATTGACAATATCATAAAATATAAGTCAAGAGGTACCCGCCTCCAATGTAGATCGAGCTAAACAACTTCTGCATCAAAGTGCTCGTCCCAAATCAATATCCTATAGTCGTTTGCTCTTGTATCTGCCCACTGCTAAAAATTGTAGTCGGCCCGAGAAAGTTGATGATCTCCAAATCCAGTCCTCCAATTCAACCCTTTCTTTCTTCTTGGTCGACGAATCCCTGGCGGGAGTCCACACCCACAATAGAGAATCAAACCCAAATCCACAGCTAGCCAAGGCACTTACCTCCATCTAGTAGCCCTAAATTTCCTCCACAAGGATGAAGGAGTCCATGCTCTGATTAGGGGAAAACAGCAAGAACCAATCCAAAATCTTCCTCCTAGAGTAGAACATGAAGAGTGTCACGGATCAGAACATCAATAACCTGATTTCGAAAACCCAAACTTACCTTCAACCAAGACTTCTATCACAACAAGGAAAGGAAAAGAAATCATAGATCCTTAGAACCTTAGTCGCCTCTTCACGCCGGCGATCGGGAGAAAGGGCGGCAGTGTCGCGAGCCCAGTGAGGAGGAAATGGTCGGTTGCGAACGCAACCTAGGGCTCAGGAATCGGCCAAATCAGGCGGCGATGGCTCGGCGGTGTGGGAAGAGGCTAGGGCACAACCTTGGTGCAAGGAAGATCGCGTGGATAGGACGAGAAGCAGAGATGGGGGAAGAGGAGAGGAGGGACTCGAAGCTTCCCTTGGCTACTGCCTTTGTACCGTAGAAGAAGAGAGAAAACGGCACCAGCGTCGGCGGTGCCTCGGTTGAGGAAAGACGGTTTGGGCACGGCGTCGGGGGAAATCGGGAGAGGAGGAGGCGCGGAGAGGTAAAGAAAACGGCAGAAATAAAATAAATAGAAATAAAAAAAAACAAAAAGGAAAGGAAATCAAACTTTTTCTCGCATAAATGGGTAGCCTAAACAGGCTTTCCTGGGGCCCCATTTTTATCTGTTAGCTAGAGCCCTAGAGCCAATCATTTGATGATTGTATATTGGACTTATTGTATCATATTCTATATAAATAAAGTCATTTGGATTTTGGTTATTATATTTACTTGTATTGGTGCCAAATAAACTAAGTATAATAATGTCCCTGAGTAGACGGTTCTCACCTATATCAATCGGTTAGTTGAACCGATAGTGAGATGATATAGGGAACACTACTATTAATCATTCCTAGTCGAGTATTAACATTCAGGGACAATGTTAATGCAATAAGACTAGCATGTAGGTCAACTCGATGACTTGATCTCACAAGTCATGGATATAGAGATATCAAGTTGACACATGAGTATACATTAGAGAATGTATACTGAATGACCCGCCATGAGAAAGTATCATGGATCGTTATATGAGTGTCATATACTTTCTCATGTGGCTATTAGTATGACTACTAGTCCTTAGACCTGAAGTCACCATAGATCCCTACATAAGGAGTTATGTACTTTGGTTTCATCAAACGTCACCCGTAACTGGGTGGACTATAAAGGCGATTACTGGGTATATAAAAAATTATGGAGAGGGATGTGAGTGATGTAGATGGGATCTATCCCTCCTATATGACGGGAGAGACATCGGTATTCTTGATAGAGTGAGACCACGAAGTGCATGGCCATGCCCAAATGAGTCAATATAGGATATTGAGCTCATTTGATTTAGTGAGTCTACTTTGAGTTCAAGATTTAGATTGGTCAGAGGATGACACGGTCTATGCCTCACATTGACCAATCTAGATGTCTAGGATAGAAGGATACTTGTCATATATTGTGAGGAGTCACAATTAGTAGTCACAAGGTGATGTTGGATCTCAACATTCTTGTAACATTGGGTAGTAATGATGTGTTGCTAGATACCGCTCATTACTTATGTTCCTAAATGGGTTTAGGGGCATTGCCAACATTACAAGAACCTATAGGGTCACACACTAAGTACAATTAGATGGAGATTAGGTTCATATGATGAACCAAGAGGATTAGATTCATTTGATGAATCAAATTGGATTAAGAGTAATCCTAATTGGGATAACTTGAGGTCGACTCAAGTTGATTCATGTGTTCAATGAGTCTAATTTAGATTATGACTCATTGAATCAATTTAATTAAATGAATTAGATTCATTATATTAAGTTGGCTTGAATCAAATGGTTGGATTCGATCAACCATGGAAGAGATTTGGTCAAGTTTGACTTGACTTGTGAGGAAGAGGAAGAGGAAGAGTCAAGTTTGACTTGACTTTATGCCACATCATTTGTGACTTGGCATTAAGTGGCCAATGATGATGTGCCACATCATCAAGGCACATGTGTGTGCCACCTCATGGAGGTTACATATTCCCTCTTTGATTGCCACTTAATGCATTAATGAGGGGAGTTACACAAATGATGGTGGCCGGCCACTTGATGGCATGATGAGGAGTTTTTCATTTGGTGAGTTATTCACATTCACTTCTTCTTCTTCCCTGAGTTCTTCTTGCTCTCTCCCTCTCCTCTTCTTGCCGTGGCCTATCAAGGTGCTAGCACACCTTTGTTTAGGTCTTCTCCACCTAAGTTGTCCGTGTGGATACTTCTAGAGGACCGTACGCTTGACGGTCTAGAGATCCGGCATTTTGGACGAGCGGGATTCGCGTAGGGCGCGCATCAAGGGTTTATACATCTTATCCTTTGTAGATTTAGTGTAAATCGAAGTTTTCTAACTCGTACTCAAAATTTTTCGAATTTTTCCTTTGCACGGATCTGGTGGCATGGGTGATTCGGGGTTTCCGCGACGCGAAAAGCGATTTTCGCGGCCCGAAAAACCCAACAGTGGTATCAGAGCCACGTGCAAAGCGAGTACAAGTTTTGTTTCATATTTTTATGAAAAATATAAATCTGTAAACTTTCTGTAAATTGATGTTTTTATAGTTTTAATGGGTTATTTTCTTGTAGTAACGAAGCACAAGTGTTTAGACACTTGTAGGCTTCGACTACCGAGAAGTTTTTCATGAAAAGGTGAAGTTTCGACCCCAAAACGTTTTGGGACAGCGGCCTTAGGCACTATTGGATCGCTTAGGAGCAACTCGCGATGGTTAGATCGCGGGTAGGGGTACTTCCCCTTACCTCGCAAGGGGATTTGCTCCGCAATTGCGCCCGAAATCGCTAATCGGGACCGTCGTGAAAATTTTACCCATAAAATTGTAAAATTATGAAAAATTACAGAAAATTATGAAAAAAATATATAATTTAGAATTATATATTTATTTTGTGATTGTCATGGCCCAATATACCCAATTGGATTGGAAATTTGTGTTGTAATTTATAATACGGCCTGCGCGCCGTCATTTGTGTTTGCGTGTGCTGTATATCATTTACGACCTATGCGTCGTGCCTCTCTTTTATATATTCTTGTTGTAAATTAGATTTAAACTCAAATGTAACTCGAGTTTCAAAATTGTAATGTACAAAATTGGAGCGGTGGAAGGTCCACTCGAGACGGAGTTACGAGGAGGGCGCGAGCAACACAAGGTGGTCAAAAGGAAAGCGCTTAAGAAGCTGTTGACCCTAGGTTGACCATCCGATCTTCTCATTGGCTTGAGAAGATCATAGTAGGGCCATGACTAAATCACAAAAATTATTTAATTAATTGATTTTGTGTATGTGATGCATAATTTAGTAATTAATTAGTGCCTTACGATTAGATTAGATCTAAATCGTGCACAAGATTCACCCTTACGATTAGATTAGATCTACATCATGTACAAGATGCACTCTATCGAATAGATTAGATCTATCATGTATTTGATACACATCGACGTTTAGATTAGATCTAAATTACGTAAACTCTAATGCCTACCATGCCGTGATACCTACCACTACCTCGATCGCATGCTGTTATTGAATCTGCCAAAGCAGAGTAACATATACTATCTTGGTAGGGTACGGAGGGACAATCTTGGTCCCGCCTATCAACGCATGAGAGAATACAAACTCAATTAGATTGAGTATTCCTAGTTTACTCGGTTGGATCGAGTACAACTATAGGCAGTCTTCCAATGGTTGGAAAGGTAGGACAAAATCACGTTTATATTAATTCTCGAGCGTATTAGCCAAAGCTAACTCGAGTTTTAATATAAATGCGGATTTTATCCTATAAACAAGAGTTGCATAGAGATGTAATTGGTAATCGTTATCTACCGATCATACTAAGTCTTGGGCGTATTAGCCAAAGCTAACTCAAGGGTTAGTATGATGTGGATCTTGTCCCACATGAATTATAGAATTCAGTGGGAGCATCATTTAGTTAAAGGTCTAATTAAATGATTTAAAATATGGTATTTATTTCTGCTTTTATTTCTGTTGTAGATTACCATGACGTCGAATATGAACACCTTCTCTCTGCGATCTGTCTTTGAGAAGGACAAGCTCAACGGAGGAAACTTCCTAGACTGGTACAGGAACCTGAGAATAGTTCTCACTCAGGAACATAAACTGTACGTTCTGGAGCAGCCCATTCCGGAGGCTCCTCCTGCCACTGCCCCACGAGCTGACCGAGATGCTTTCAAGAAGCATCAAGATGATGCATTAGATGTGTCTTGTCTAATGCTCGCGACCATGAACTCTGAGCTTCAGAAGCAACACGAGTTAATGGACGCTTACGATATGGTTGAACATCTTCGTCAACTGTATCAAGGACAAGCGAGGCATGAGAGATTTGAGATCTCAAGGGCACTGTTTCAGTGCAAGATGTCAGACAGGGCTCCCGTAGGCCCATATGTACTGAAAATGATTGGGTACATAGAGACCCTACAAAGGTTGGGGTTCCCTCTTGGCCAAGAGCTGGACACTGACCTGATCTTGCAATCCTTGCCGGATAGCTACAGTCAATTCGTTCTAAACTACAATATGAACGAGATTGACAAGCCACTGCCCGAGCTACTTAGCATGTTAAGAACTGTTGAGCTAAACCTTAAGAAGGCAAAGCCCAACACTGTTCTGATGGTTCAGAAACATAAGGGCAAGGGCAAGCCCAAAGGCAAGAGAAAGTCCCAAGTCAAGGGTAAAGGCAAGGCACTGAAGCCTAAAGGAGGGGTCGCCAAGGATGCTACATGCTTCCACTGCGGTCAGACCGGGCATTGGAAGAGGAACTGCAAGGTATACTGGAGGATCTTAAGAAGAAACGAAGTGAGACTTCCACTTCAGGTATATATGTTATAGAAGTTAATCTATCTATTTCTACATCATGGGTATTAGATACTGGATGTGCTTCTCACATTTGTACTGATGTGCAGGAGCTGAGAAATAGCAGGGCATTGACAAAGGGCGAGGTGGACCTACGAGTAGGCAATGGAGCACGGGTTGCTGCTGTTGCTGTAGGGACTTACTTTCTATCTCTTCCCTCTGGGCTTGTACTAGAGTTAGTCGATTGTTGTTATGTGCCTGCATTAACTAAGAACATTATATCAGTTTCTTGTTTGGACAAGAAAGGTTTATCGTTTACTATAAAGAACAAATGTTGTTCCGTCTATTTAAACGATATGTTCTATTGTAGTGCACCTCTGATTAACGGACTCTACATTCTAGATCTTGAAAGCCCTATCTATAACATAAATACCAAGAGGTTCAAGTCGAATGACCTGAACCAAACCTACCTCTGGCATTGTCGCTTAGGTCATATAAATAACAAGCGCTTATCCAAGCTCCATAAGGATGGTATGCTGGACTCATTTGATTTTGAATCATATGAGGTATGCGAGTCATGTCTACGAGGCAAGATGACCAAAACTCCCTTTAGTGGGCACAGCGAGAGAGCAACTGATTTGTTAGGACTCATACATAGTGATGTATGTGGCCCTTTCAATGTTGCTGCTAGAGGCGGTTATAGGTACTTCATCACATTTACTGATGATTTCAGTAGATATGGTTATGTGTACTTGATGACACATAAGTCTGAATCCTTTGAAAAGTTTAAAGAATTCAAGAATGAAGTATAGAACCAGCTTGGCAAGAGTATTAAGATACTTCAATCCGATCGAGGTGGAGAATACCTTAGCCATGAGTTCCGTGACTATCTAGCTAAGTGTGGGATTCTATCCCAACTCACTCCTCCTGGAACACCACAGTGGAATGGTGTATCCGAAAGGAGGAATCGTACCCTATTAGATATGGTACGATCGATGATGAGTCACACAGATATTCCGACATACCTATGGGGCTATGCTCTAGACACGACAGCTTTTATACTCAACTGAGTTCCATCCAAGGGCGTGATAAAGACACTATATAGGATATGGACTGGGAGAGATGCCCTGGTGTCTTTCATGAGGATTTGGGGTTTTGAGGCTTACGTTCGACGTCAAGTCTCAGACAAGTTAGGACCCAAATCCGACAAGTGCTACTTTATTGGATATCCCAAGGAAACTAAGGGATATTACTTCTACATTCCCAGTCAGCACAAGGAAGTTGTGGCAAAGACTGGGGTCTTTCTAGAAAGGGACTTTGTTTCTAGAAAGACTAGTGGGAGCGCGTTTGATCTTGAAGAAGTTCAAGATGCGAACAATAGCACTGATGCCTCGATGGAAATTGAACTGGAACAACAAAGTGTTGTGGATGATGTTCCACAAGGAGTTGAGGAACAACAACCAGTTCAAGTAGACATACCTCTTCGCAGGTCTGATAGGGTACGTCGTCAGCCTGAGAGATACTCATTTCTCTTGTCTGACCATGATGACATTGTGCTCATAGAGGATGAGCCTACCACCTATCAGGAAGCTGTGATGAGACCAGATTCCGAGAAATGGCTAGAAGCCATGAGATCCGAAATGGAATCCATGTACACCTACCAAGTATGGACTTAGGTTGATCCACCTGAAGGGGTAAAACCCATTGGGTGTAAGTGGGTCTTTAAGAGAAAGACTGACATGGATGGACTTATTTATAAGGGTCGCTTGATAGCTAAAGGTTTCAAGCAGATTCATGGTATTGATTATGATGAAACCTTTTCTCCAGTAGCGATGTTTAAGTCCATTCGGATCATGCTTGCTATTGCAGCCTACCATGACTATGAGATATGGCAGATGGATGTCAAAACAGCGTTTCTGAATGGAAACCTACTCGAGGATGTGTACATGACACAACCTGAGGGTTTTGTAGATCCACAACATACTAGCAGAGTATGCAAGCTGCATAGGTCCATTTATGGACTAAAGCAAGCTTCTCGGAGCTGGAATCTTCGTTTTGATGATGCAATCAAACAGTTTGGTTTCATCAAGAACGAAGATGAGCCTTGTGTCTACAAGAAGGTTGTAGGGGATATAGTTATCTTCCTCATATTGTATGTGGATAACATACTACTCATTAGGAAGGACATCCCTTTGCTTCAGTCTGTCAAGACTTGGCTAGGGAGTTGCTTCTCAATGAAGGACTTAGGTGAGGCATCCCACATTCTAGGAATACAGATCTATAGAGATAGATCTAAGAGATTGCTTGGCCTAAGTCAGAGTACATACATTGACAAGGTACTCCTTCGGTTTGCCATGCTGAACTCCAAGAAAGGATTTCTGCCGATGTCACATGGCGTGAGTCTTTCGAAGACTCAAGGTCCCTCTTCTAGAGAGGAGAGAGACCGCATGGATCAGATCCCTTATGCCTCAGCCATAGGATCGATCATGTACGCCATGCTATATACTCGACCTGATGTCTCGTATGCTTTGAGCATGATGAGCAGATATCAGTCAGATCCAGGTGAAAGTCACTGGATAGCGGTCAAGAATATTCTTAAGTACTTAAGAAGGACTAAAGAATATTTCTTGATATATGGAGGCGATGATGAGCTAGCTGTAAAGGGTTACATTGATGCTAGCTTCCAGACCGACCAGGATGACTATAGATCGCAGTCGGGGTTCGTATTTTGCATTAATGGTGGTGCTGTTAACTGGAAGAGTTAGAAGCAGGATACATTAGCTGATTCTACAACAGAAGCCGAGTACATTGCTGCATCAGAGGCAGCAAAGGAGGCAGTTTGGATCCATAAGTTCATCACTGAACTTGGGGTGGTTCCTAGCATTGCTGACCCCATTGAGCTTTATTGTGACAACAATGGAGCTATAGCACAGGCGAAGGAACCTCGCTCACACCAGCGGACCAAACACATACTACGGTGCTTCCATCTCATTCGAGAGATTATTGAGAGAGGAGATGTGAAGATTTGCAGAGTACCTACAGAGGCTAACATCGCTGATCCCTTGACCAAGGATTTGGCACAGAGGAAACATGATGGTCACACTAGGTCATTTGGGCTTAGAGCCTACACTGATTGGCACTAGTGCTAGTGGGAGATTGTTAGCTAGAGCCCTAGAACCAATCATTTGATGATTATAAATTGGACTTATTTTATCATATTCTATATAAATAAAGGCATTTGGATTTATGTTATTATACTTACTTGTATTGGTGCAAAATAAACTAAGTATAATAATGTCCCTGAGTAGACGGTTCTCACCTATATCAATCGGTTAGTTGAACCGATAGTGAGATGATATAGGGAACACTACTCTTAATCATTCTTAGTCGAGTATTAACATTCAGGGACAATGTTAATGCAATAAGACTAGCATGTAGGTCAACTCGATGAGTCATGGATATAGAGATATCAAGTTGACACATGGGTATACATTAGAGAATGTATACTGAATGACCCGCCACGAGAAAGTATCATGGATCGTTATATGAGTGTCATATACATTCTCATGTAGCTATTAGTATGACTACTAGTCCGTAGACCTGAAGTCACCATAGATCCCTAAATAAGGAGTTATGTACTTTGGTTTCGTCAAACGTCACCCGTAATTGGGTGGACTATAAAGACGATTGCTGGGTATATAACAAATTATGCAGAGGGATGTGAGTGATGTAGATGGGATCTATCCCTCCTATATGACGGGAGAGACATCGATATTCTTGATAGAGTGAGACCACGAAGTGCATGGCCATGCCCAAATGAGTCAATATAGGATATTGAGCTCATTTGATTTAGTGAGTCTACTTGGAGTTCAAGATTTAGATTGGTCAGAAGATGACACGGTCTATGCCTCACATTGACCAATCTAGATGTCTAGGGAAGAAGGATACTTATCATATATTGTGAGGAGTCACTGTTGGGTTCTTCGAGCCGCGAAAACCGCTTTTTCGCGTCGCGGAAACCCCGAAGGACCCAAAGCCGTAGATCCGTGCAAAGATTCGTATACAAAATTCGAAAAAAACTATTTCTTGTACGAGTTCAAAAACTGATCTACTACTTAGATCTACGAGGAAAAAGTGTTTACCCTTGATGCGCGCCCTACGCGAATCCCGCTCTTCCAAGGTGTTGCCGGATCTCAAGACCGTCAAGCGCCGGTCCTCTAGAAGTATCCACACGGACAACTTAGGTGGAGAAAACCTCACACAAAGGTGTGCTAGCACCTTGGTAAGGTTCGGCCAAGTAAGGAGGAGAGGGAGAGGGAGAGCTTGAGAGGAAGAACACAAGGAAGAAGAAGGAGTTACACCACTTGAATGAAAAATCAAATTCTCCTTCACACCCAAAGTGGTCGGCCACTCTCCATGGTAAAACCACCAAATTAATTGCATTAATTGCAATTAATATGAAACCATTAAGAGTTGTAACCCCCATGAGGTGGCACTCTAGGATGATGTGGATCAACACCATTGGTCCACATATTGCCACCTCACTAAATGACATGGCAACATGTGTAACCTCCTCATTTAATGTGGGCCGGCCACATTAAATGCTATGGAGGCTTGTAACCTCCATGAGGTGGCACACATTGATGATGTGGAGCAATCCTATTGGTCCACATCTTGCCAACTCACTAGTGATGTGGCAAAAAGTCAAGTCAAACATGACTTTTTCTCTTCCTCTCAAATCAAGTCAAACTTGATCAAATCTCTCTCATGGTTGATCTAATCCAACCATATGATTCAAGCCAACTTAATATAATGAATCTAATTCATTAAATTAAGTTGATTTAAACATGAATCAACTTGAGTCCAACTCAATTAGCCCAATTTGGATTACTCTTTATCCAATATGATTCATCAAATGAATCTAATCCTCTTGGTTCATCATATGAACCAAATCTCCATCTAATTGTCCTAAGTGTGTGACCCTATAGGTTCTTGTAATGTTGGCAATGCCCTAAACCCATTTAGGAGCATAAGTAATGAGCGGTATCTAGCAACACATCATTACTACCCAAGTTACAAGAATGTCGAGATCCGACATCACCTTGTGACTACCAATTGTGACTACTCACAAAATAATGACAAGTGTCCTTCTATCCTAGACATCTAGATTGATCAATGTGAGGCATAGACCGTGTCATCCTCTAATCAATCTAAATCTTGAACTCCAAGTAGACTCACTCGATCAAATGAGCTCAACATCTAATGTTGACTCATTTGGGCATGGCCATGCACTTAGTGGTCTCACTCTATCAAGAATACCGATGTCGCTCCCGTCATATGGGAGGGATATATCCCATCTACATCACTCACATCCCTTCGTTATATACCCAGTAATCGCCTTTATAGTCCACCCAGTTACGGGTGACGTTTGACGAAACTAAAGTACATAACTCCTTATGTAGGGATCCATGGTGACTTCAGGTCTAAGGACTAATAGTCATACTAATAGCCACATGAGAAAGTATATGACACTCATATAACGATCCATGATACTTTCTCATGGCGGGTCATTCAGTATACATTTTCTAATGCATACCCATGTGTCAGCTTGATATCTCTATATCCATGACTTGTGAGATCAAGTCATCGAGCTGACCTACATGCTAGTCTTATTGTATTAACATTGTCCCTGAATGCTAATACTCGACTAGGAATGATTTAGAGTAGTGTTCCCTATATCATCTCACTATCGATTCAACAAATCGATTGATATAGGTATGAACCTTCTACTCAAGGACGCTATTATACTTAGTCTATTTGGCACTAATATAAATAAGTATAATAACCAAACAAAAGCCTTTATTAATATACAAGAATATGATATACATGAGTCCATACAATCATCAAATGATTGGCTCTAGGGCTCTAACTAACAATCTCCCACTAGCACTAGTGCCAATCAGTATAGGCTCTAAGGCCTAAAGACCTAGTGTGACCATCATGCTTCCTCTGTGCCAAAGCCTTGGTCAAGGGATCTGCGATGTTAGCCTCTGTCGGTACTCTGCAAATCTTCACATCTCCTCTATCGATAATCTCTCGAATGAGATGGAAACGTTGTAGAACTGCTGTGAACTCTGCTAGCTCATAGCACTACCATTCAAGCAAAACACGAACCTCGACTGCGATTTTTAATCATCCTGGTCGGTCTGGAAGCTAGCATCACTGTAACTCTTTACAGCTAGCTCATCATCGCCTCCATATATCAAGAAATATTCTTTAGTCCTTCTCAAGTACTTAAGAATATTTTTGACCACTATCCAGTGACATTCACCTGGATCTGACTGGTATCTGCTCGTTATGCTCATAGTATACGAGACATCAGGTCGAGTACATAACATGGCATACATGATAGATCCTATGGCTGTGGAACTACAAAAACCCTCAGGTTGTGTCATGTACACATCCTCGAGTATGTTTCCATTCAGAAACGTGGTTTTTGATATCCATCCGCCATATCTTGGAATCTGGTCTCATCACAGCTTCCTGATAGGTGTTAGGCTCATCCTCTATAAGCACAACGTCATCATGGTCAGACACGAGAAATGAATATCTCTCAGGCTGACGACGTACCCTATCAGACCTGCGAAGAGGTATGTCTACTTGAACTGGTTGTTGTTCCTCAACTCCTTGTGGAACAACATCATCCACAACACTTTGTGGTTCCAGTTCAATTTCCATCAAGGCATTATTGCTATTGTTCGCATCTTGAACATCTTCAAGATCGAACGTGCTCCCACTAGTCTTTCTAGAAACAAAATCCCTTTCTAGAAAGATCCCCAGTCTTTGCCATAACTACCTTGTGCTGACTGGGAATGTAGAAGTAATATCCCTTAGTTTCCTTGGGATATCCGATGAAATAGCACTTGTCGGATTTGAGTCCTAATTTGTCTGAAACTTGACGTCGTACGTAAGCCTCACAACCCCAAATCCTCATGAAAGACACCTGGGCATCTCTCCCAGTCCATATCCTATATGGTGTCTTTATCACGGCCTTGGATGGAACTCGGTTGAGAATGAAAGCTGCCGTGTCTAGAGCATAACCCCAGAGATATGTTGGAAGATCTGTGTGACTCATCATAGATCGTACCATATCTAATAGGGTGTGATTCCTCCTTTCGGATACACCATTCCTCTGTGGTGTTCCAGGAGGAGTGAGTTGGGATAGGATCCCACACTCAGCTAGATAGTCATGAAACTCATGGCTTAAGTATTCACCACCTCGATCTGATCGAAGTATTTTAATACTCTTGCCAAGCTGGTTCTGTACTTCATACTTGAATTCTTTGAACTTTTCAAAGGATTCAGACTTATGTGTCATCAAGTACACATAACCATATTTACTGAAGTCATCAGTAAATATGATGAAGTACCTATAACCGCTTCTAGCAGCAACATTGAAAGGGCCACATACATCACTATGTATGAGTCCTAACAAATCAGTTGCTCTCTCGCTATGCCCACTAAAGGGCGTCTTGGTCATCTTGCCTCGTAGGCATGACTCGCATATCTCATATGATTCTAAATCAAATGAGTCCAGCAAACCATCCTTATGGAGCTGGGATAAGCGCTTGTCATTTATATGACCTAAGCGACAGTGCCAGAGATAAGTTTGGTTCATGTCATTTGACTTGAACCTCTTGGTACTAATGTTATAGATAGGGCTCTCAAGGTCTAGAATATAGAGTCCGTTTATTAGTGGTGCACTACAATAGAACATATCTTTTAAATAAACAGAACAACATTTGTCTTTTATTATAAAAGAGTATCCTTTCTTGTCTAAACAAGAAACTGATATAATGTTCTTAGTTAATGCAGGCACATAACAACAATCGACTAACTCTAGTACAAACCCAGAGGGCAGAGATAGAAAGTAAGTCCCTACAGCAACAGCAGCAACCCGTGCTCCATTGCCTACTCGTAGGTCCACCTCGCCCTTTGTCAATGCCCTGCTATTTCTCAGCGCCTGCACATCAGTACAAATGTGAGAAGCACATCCAGTATCTAATACCCATGATGTAGAAATAGATAGATTGACTTCTATAACATATATACCTGAAGTGGAAGTCTCACTTCGCTTCTTCTTAAGATCTTCCAAGTATACCTTGCAGTTCCTCTTCCAGTGCCCGGTCTGACCGCAGTGGAAGCAGGTGGCGACCCCTCCTTCAGGCTTCAGTGCCTTACCTTTGCCCTTGGTTTGGGACTTTCCCTTACCTTTGGGCTTTCCCTTGCCCTTGTGCTTCTGAATCATCAGAATGGGCTTAACCTTCTTAAGGTTAATCTCAGCAGTTCGTAACATACTAAGTAGCTCGGGCAGTGGCTTGTCAATCTCGTTCATGATATAGTTCAGAACGAATTGACTATAGCTATCTGGCAAGGACTGCAAGATCAAGTCAGTGGCCAGCTCTTGGCCAAGTGGGAACCCCAGTCTTTGTAGGTTCTCTATGTACCCAATCATCTTGAGTACATAAGGACCTACAGGAGCCCCGTCTGACATCTTGCACTGAAACAGTGCCTTCGAGATCTCAAATCTCTCATACCTCGCTTGTCCATGATATAGTTGGCGAAGATGCTCAACCATATCGTAAGCGCCCATCAACTCATGTTGCTTCTGAAGCTCTGAGTTCATAGTCGCGAGCATTAGACAGGACACATCTAATGCGTCGTCTTGATGCTTCTTATAAGCAACTTTGTCAGCGCAGGAGGAGCCTCAGGAATGGGCTGCTCCAGAACGTACAGCTTACGCTCCTGGGTGAGAACTATTCTCAAGTTCCTGTACCAGTCCAGGAAATTTGCTCCGTTGAGCTTGTCCTTCTCAAGGACAGATCGCAGGGAGAAAGTGTTCGTATTTGACGTCATGGTTATCTACAACAGAAAAATTTGCAGAAATGAATATCATATTCTTTTAAAATCATTTAATTAGGCCTTTAATTAAATGATGCTCCCACTGAATTCTATAAATCTTGTGGGACAAGATCCACATCATACTAACCCTTGAGTTAGCTTTGGCTAATACGCCCAAGGCTTAGTATGATCGGTAGGTAACGATTACCAATTACATCTCTATGCAACTCTTGTTTATAGAATCAATATCCTCATTTATATTAAAACTCGAGTTAGCTTTGGCTAATACGCCCGAGAGATAATATAGATGCGATTTTGACCTATCTTTTCCAAACGTTGGAATAATGCCTATAGTTGACTCGATCCAACCTAGTAACTAGGAATACTCAATCTAATTGAGTTCGTATTCACCCATGCGTTGATAGGCGGGACCAAGATTGTCCCTCCGTACCCTACCAAGATAATATGTATTGCTCTGCTTTGGCAGATTCAACAATACATGTGATCGAGGTAGTGATAGGTATCACGGCACGGTTAGGCATTTAGAGTTGGTTCGATCTAGATCTAATCTAATCGAGAAGGATGCATCTTGTGCATGACTTAGATCTAATCTAATCGCAAGGGTGCATCATGTGCACGACTTAGATCTAGTCTAATCGTTAAGGCACTAATTAATTAATTAACTATTAAACATGCATCAGATACATAATAATTAATTAATTAATCTATTTGTGATTTAGTCATGGCCCTACTACGATCTTCTCAAGCCAATGAGAAGATCGAATGGTCAACCTAGGGTCAACAGCTTCTCCAAGCTCCTCCCTTTGACCACCTTGTGTTGCTCGTGCCCGCCTCGGAACTCCGTCTCGTGTGGACCCTCCACCGCTCCAATTTGTACATTACAATTTGAAACTCGAGTTACATTCGAGTATAAATCTAATTTACAACAAGAATAAAAAACGAGGCACGACGCGCAGGTCGCGAATAATAAAATAAATACAACACGCGAAAACACATCACGGCACGCAGGCCGTATTATGAATTACAACACAACCAATCATATTGGGTTTTGGGCCATGACTATCACAAAATTAATATATAATTCAAAATTATATATTTTCTTATTTTCTGTAATTTTAAAAATAATTTTTTACAATTTTACAAGTAAAATTTCCCGGCGGTCCCGTTTAGCGGTTTCGGGCGCAATCGCGGAACGGATCCCCTTTCGGGGCCCAGGGGCAGCGCCCCTACCCGCGATCTAACCATCGCGAGGGTCCCATTGCGATCCAACAGCGCCTAAACCCGCTGTCCCAAAACGATTTGGGCCGAGACATTACCGTTTCGGAAAAATCTTCCCGACGGGTTCGTTTTTAGCGATTTCGGGTGCGATCGCGGAGCAAATCCCCTTGCGGGGTTAGGGGCAGCGCCCCTACCCACGATCTAACCATCGTGAGTTTCTCCGTTGCAATCTAAAGGCACCCGAGTCCGTTGTCCCAAAAGATTTTGGGTCGAAACAAAGCCGTTTGGGAAAATTCTTCCCGATAGCCGAAGCCTACAAGTGCCGAGACACTTGTGCTTTGCCTATAAGGAAAAATTACCCATAAAAACATAAAAATTGAATTTTTACAGAAAATCACAGAAGTTTTGTTTTCCAAAAACCAAAAACTAACTCGTACAAGTCTTTGCACGTGGCTCTGATACCACTGTTGGGGTTCTTCGAGCCGCGAAAACCGCTTTTTCGCGTCGCGGAAACCCAGAAGGATCCAAAGCCGTAGATCCGTGCAAAGATTCGTATACAAAATTCGAAAAAAACTATTTCTTGTACGAGTTTAAAAACTGATCTACTACTTAGATCTACGAGGAAAAAGTGTTTACCCTTGATGCGCGCCCTACGCGAATCCCGCTCTTCCAAGGTGTTGCCGGATCTCAAGACCGTCAAGCGCCGGTCCTCTAGAAGTATCCACACGGACAACTTAGGTGGAGAAAACCTCACACAAAGGTGTGCTAGCACCTTGGTAAGGTTCGGCCAAGTAAGGAGGAGAGGGAGAGGGAGAGCTTGAGAGGAAGAACACAAGGAAGAAGAAGGAGTTACACCACTTGAATGAAAAATCAAATTCTCCTTCACACCCAAAGTGGCCGGCCACTCTCCATGGTAAAACCACCAAATTAATTGCATTAATTGCAATTAATATGAAACCATTAAGAGTTGTAACCCCCATGAGGTGGCACTCTAGGATGATGTGGATCAACACCATTGGTCCACATATTGCCACCTCACTAAATGACATGGCAACATGTGTAACCTCCTCATTTAATGTGGGCCGGCCACATTAAATGCTATGGAGGCTTGTAACCTCCATGAGGTGGCACACATTGATGATGTGGAGCAATCCTATTGGTCCACATCTTGCCAACACACTAGTGATGTGGCAAAAAGTCAAGTCAAACATGACTTTTTCTCTTCCCCTCAAATCAAGTCAAACTTGATCAAATCTCTCTCATGGTTGATCTAATCCAACCATATGATTCAAGCCAACTTAATATAATGAATCTAATTCATTAAATTAAGTTGATTTAAACATGAATCAACTTGAGTCCAACTCAATTAGCCCAATTTGGATTACTCTTAATCCAATATGATTCATCAAATGAATCTAATCCTCTTGGTTCATCATATGAACCAAATCTCCATCTAATTGTCCTAAGTGTGTGACCCTATAGGTTCTTGTAACATTGGCAATGCCCTAAACCCATTTAGGAGCATAAGTAATGAGCGGTATCTAGCAACACATCATTACTACACAAGTTACAAGAATGTCGAGATCCGACATCACCTTGTGACTACCAATTGTGACTACTCACAAAATAATGACAAGTGTCCTTCTATCCTAGACATCTAGATTGATCAATGTGAGGCATAGACCGTGTCATCCTCTAATCAATCTAAATCTTGAACTCCAAGTAGACTCACTCGATCAAATGAGCTCAACATCTAATGTTGACTCATTTGGGCATGGCCATGCACTTAGTGGTCTCACTCTATCAAGAATACCGATGTCGCTCCCGTCATATGGGAGGGATAGATCCCATCTACATCACTCACATCCCTCTATATACCCAGTAATCGTCTTTATAGTCCACCCAGTTACGGGTGACGTTTGACGAAACTAAAGTACATAACTCCTTATGTAGGGATCCATGGTGACTTCAGGTCTAAGGACTAATAGTCATACTAATAGCCACATGAGAAAGTATATGACACTCATATAACGATCCATGATACTTTCTCATGGCGGGTCATTCAGTATACATTCTCTAATGCATACCCATGTGTCAGCTTGATATCTCTATATCCATGACTTGTGAGATCAAGTCATCAAGCTGACCTACATGCTTGTCTTATTGTATTAACATTGTCCCTGAATGCTAATACTCGACTAGGAATGATTTAGAGTAGTGTTCCCTATATCATCTCACTATCGATTCAACTAATCGATTGATATAGGTATAAACCTTCTACTCAAGGACGCTATTATACTTAGTCTATTTGGCACTAATATAAATAAGTATAATAACCAAACAAAAGCCTTTATTAATATACAAGAATATGATATACATGAGTTCATACAATCATCAAATGATTGGCTCTAGGGCTCTAACTAACAGTCACAATTAGTAGTCACAAGGTGATGTTGGATCTCAACATTCTTGTAACATTGGGTAGTAATGATGTGTTGCTAGATACCGCTCATTACTTATGTTCCTAAATGGGTTTAGGGGCATTGCCAACGTTACAAGAACCTATATGGTCACACACTAAGGACAATTAGATGGAGATTAGGTTTATATGATGAACCAAGAGGATTAGATTCATTTGATGAATCAAATTGGATTAAGAGTAATTCTAATTGGGCTAACTTGAGTTCGACTCAAGTTGATTCATGTGTTCAATGAGTCTAATTTAGATTATGACTCATTGAATCAATTTAATTAAATGAATTAGATTCATTATATTAAGTTGGCTTGAATCAAATGGTTAGATTCGATCAACCATGGAAGAGATTTGGTCAAGTTTGACTTGACTTGTGAGGAAGAGGAAGAGGAAGAGGAAGAGTCAAGTTTGACTTGACTTTATGCCACATCATTTGTGACTTGGCATTAAGTGGCCAATGATGATGTGCCACATCATCAAGGCACATGTGTGTGCCACCACATGGAGGTTACATATTCCCTCTTTGATGGCCACTTAATGCATTAATGAGGGGAGTTACACAAATGATGGTGGCCGACCACTTGATGGCATGATGAGGAGTTTTTCATTTGGTGAGTTATTCACATTCACTTCTTCTTCTTCCTTGAGTTCTTCTTGCTCTCTCCCTCTCCTCTTCTTGTCGTGGCCTATCAAGGTGCTAGCATACCTTTGTTTAGGTCTTCTCCACCTAAGTTGTCCGTGTGGATACTTCTAGAGGACCGTACGCTTGACGGTCTAGAGATCCGGCATTTTGGACGAGCGGGATTCGCGTAGGGCGCGCATCAAGGGTATATACATCTTAGCCATTGTAGATTTAGTGTAAATCGAAGTTTTCTAACTCGTACTCGAAATTTTTCGAATTTTTCCTTTGCACGGATCCGGTGGCATGGGTGATTCGGGGTTTCCGCGACGCGAAAAGCGGTTTTCGCTGGCCAAAAAACCCAACATTATCCCAGTAAACTCGTCCATACGAGCTCCGAAAAATTCCTAGAAAATTTCTAAAATTTTCGGAAAATTCCCTTATCATTATACACTATTTTCAGTATTTTACATTCTCCCCCACTAATAAAAATTTGGTCCCCAAATTTCGTTATCTACCATCAGTAAATACTAACAACAGGTAAAGAGTATAAATGTTGAACGGTAAATTAAATCACATACCTCAAGTGGAAAGGTGGAAGTATCGAGCTCGGATAGTATCCTCGAGCTCCTAAGTAGCCTCCTCGTCCGTATGATGCTGCCATCCGACTTTAACTAGTCGGATAGTCTTGTTCCGCAACTGACGCTCTTTCCAGTCCAGAATCCGTACCGGTACCTCCTCATAAGTGACGTAAGGCTAAAGGAGAACTGATATATCAGACAACCCATGTGCTAGGTCGGCTATGTATCTCCTCAGCATAGATACATGAAATACGTCGTGTACGCCTGGCAGAGCCGATGCTAGCGCTAGACGATAAGCTACCGCTCCAACTCTCTCCAAGATCTGAAAAGGTCCAATATATCGTGGAGCTAGATTATCTTTGAGGTCAAATCTCTTCACCCCTTTCGTGTAACACCCATAGGGTCCTTAGCAAAATTCTAGAATATTTTATCATGAATAAAGAAAAATAAAATATATATGCTTTAGTTAAATTTTGCTCCTAGCCGAACACTTAAAAAATTAAATAGAAATAAAAATATATAAGGTCTAGGACTTGAACTCTAGATCTCTCATTAGATGCCTGAATAAGATAACCACTAGACCAAGAGAAATTATTGTTAGAAAAGTGAGGGAAACCATAATTAAATGTAAGAAGAAAAGGCTCTTCTCTTAGAAGGAGAAGTGAGAGTTGTCTTCTTCCTCTCTAATGAAGAGATGCTCTAGAATATTCTTTTCTTACTCACCAAGAAGGGATGTATCTAGACTTTTCTCTTAATTATGAAGAGAGTAAAAGAAAGGAGGAAGAAAAATATATTTTTCCTTCCTCCTCTCATGATGAATAAAAGGAGGAAATTAAAATGAGTTGGCATTTTTCCTCATTCACCTTCCTACTCCCTCCTCCTCCACCGTGACCTCTTCTTCACCATTTCCTCTTCTTACCAAGACCAAGGAGCAAGGAAGCTTCCCCTCTCTAGGAAGGGTCCACAACAAAGGTTAAATCTCTAAGGAAAACAAGCGCAAGGATGTGAGTATCCCCTCACTGCAGTACAAGTAGCTTCGGTTTAAAATGTTTTTCGAAACTCTAAAAATTTTCTTGCAAGAATGTGGTCAAGATAAAGAATAGGTAGTCACTTAGGGTTAACAAGTGATAAGAGATGCTTCATGTTATAGAAAAAGAAAAAGAGAAATTTAGAGCCTTATTGCATGTTTCGGCCAAGGATGGAAGAGAGGACCTAGAACAAGTTTTCTTTGATCACATGCTTAATTTTTATACTCTATGATATATGAATTTCACATGTTGTTAGTTAAGTCTTCATTCTTCATGTTGTGAAAAAAAAAGAGATACCTATCTATATGGTTCGGCCAAAATTGATTATAAGGCCTTAGGTCAAGAATTTTAAATAGAAACCATACTAGTTGTACCTCTTTGGGATGTATGAATTTTTACATGTTTATAACCAAGGCTTTTATGCTTCTTATGGAATAAAATGGTATGAAACCCTACTGATATGTTTGGCCAAATTGGAATAAATGGGTTAGGGTTAAAGTTTTGAACTCAAATATGCTTAGATCATGAAGTACAATACCTTGTATGCACTTAGATTAAATGGGCTTGTTATATGTTTAAGTTTTATGCTCCCTATGGAATAAAATGATATGAAACCCTAATGATATGTTTCGGCCAAATGAAAATAAATGGGTTAGGGTTAGAGTTTTGAACTCAAATAGGCTTATTCATGAAGTATAGTGCCTTGTAGGTACTTGTACAATGCTCTATAGGTACTTAGATTAAATGTGCATGTTACATGTTTAAGTCTTATGCTTCTTATGGAATAAAAAGACATGAAACCCTACTGATATGTTTTGGCCAAATGTAAATAAATGGGTTAGGGTTAGAGTTTTGAACTCAAATAGGCTTATTCATGAAGTATAGTGCCTTGTAGGTACTTGTACAATGCTCTATAGGTACTTAGATTGAATGTACATGTTACATGTTTAAGTCTTATGCTTCTTATGGAATAAAAAGACATGAAACCCTACTGATATGTTTCGGCCAAATGAAAATAAATGGGTTAGGGTTAGAGTTTTGAACTCAAATAGGCTTATTCATGAAGTATAGTGCCTTGTAGGTACTTGTACAATGCTCTATAGGTACTTAGACTAAATGTGCATGTTACATGTTTAAGTATTATGCTTCTTATGGAATAAAATGATATGAAACCCTACTGATATGTTTCGGCCAAATTGAAATAAATGGGTTAGGGTTAGAGTTTTGAACTCAAACATGCTTATTCATGAAGTATAATGCCTTGTATGTGCTTAGATCAAGTTTACATGTTATGTGGATAAGTTCTATGCTTCATATGGAACCAAATGATATAAGAACCCTACTGATATGTTTCGGCCAAATTGAAATAAATGGGTTAGGGTTAGAGTTTTGAACTCAAACATGCTTATTCATGAAGTATAATGCTTTGTATGTGCTTAGATCAAGTTTACATGTTATGTGGATAAGTTCTATGCTTCATATGGAACCAAATGATATAAGAACCCTACTGATATGTTTCGGCCAAATTGAGATAAATGGGTTAAGGTTAGAGTTTTGAACTCAAACATGCTTATTCATGAAGTATAATGCCTTGTATGTGCTTAGATCAAGTTTACATGTTATGTGGATAAGTTCTATGCTTCATATGGAATGAAATGAGGTTGAAACCTACTGATATGGTTCGGCCAAGATGGATTAATTGGGTTAGGAAAGAGTTTAAACCTAACCAAACATGCTTATGCATTTTCATGATATGTAGCCTTTGATATATAAGTAGATTAAGCTTTCATGCTTTATGATGTGATGAAAATATGCTTTACGATATGTTGCATTTCTATGTCTTATGATAAGATGTGCCATGTTTATGATATGATATGATAGACTTATGACATGATAGGCTATGGTCATGATATGATATGCTAGACTCATGATATGATATGCCATGTTCATGATATGTTATGCTAAGTTCATGAGATGATATGCCAAGTTTGATGATAAGAAAATAACATGTTATACTTTATGTTATGATAAGAACATGTTATATAATGCATGTGTGAATGGCTTATGTAAGAAGAAAAGCCTAAAGAGTTGCTTCCCTTAAGTTGGGACCAAGAGCATTCTTCATGTTATGAAAAAGAGTTGCTTCCCTTAAGTTGGGACCAAGAGCACTCTTCATGTTATGAAAAAGAGATGTTTTCCTTAAGTTGGGGATCAAGAGCTCTCTTCATGCTATGGTAAAGAGATGCTTCCCTTAAGTTGGGGATCAAGAGCTCTCTTCATGATATGACAAGAATTATGACATGTATGATATGATGAGATATGATATGCATGATATTTTACTTTGGATGGCTTGTACCAAGGGTGGGCTCCATAAGCTCCCCGGGGTCGACGGACTATGAACGGACCTCGTTAAGGGATGGGCTCCTCAGTACGCCCCTAGGTCGACGGACTATGAACGGACCTAGATCCCTAGTAGGTTCGGGGCTAGCTACCCTGTCCTAGGGATTGCGCGCATTTATGTTTACATGTGGTACAAGCCGGGGCCCTTCTCATGATGATGATATGATATTCAAGTACGTATACTATATGTTTTGAAAGAAGCATGATGCATATGTGCATTCCATGATACATGTTTTAAAAATATACATATTGCATCTACATGCACATATTTATGAAATTATGTTTATGCACCCTTATGAACAGGTATGAGTTATGATACATGTTTACATGATATGATAGGCTTCATGATATGTGCTTACAGAATGTGATATGAATCATGATATACACTCACATGCTATACTCTGATATGTTATGCTCCTTATGTGATATGATATATTATGTTCTATTTTCCCTCATGTTATGTTATGAGATGTTATGGTTTTTACATGATAAGATATGTTCTATGTTATGAGTCTCCATGCTATGTTATGCTATGCTATGGTTTCTACATGTTATGTTATGTTATGTGTTTTTCGGATTTATGGGTAGGCAAGGATCTCACTAAGCCTTTGGCTTATAGCTACACGTTTTCCTTGTACTGCAGATAAAGGCAAGGAATGGATTGTTTAAGGGGAGCAGAGCAGGAAAGGCAATGAGGATGTGTGTTGAAGTGCTGGTGGATAGATCTATTTAAGTTTTTGAATTATCTAAGTTATGCATGTGAACAATGTTGGACCTATGCTTATGATAATGTTCAGCTAGTATGATATCCTACTCATGTTATGTTGGTACGTTTGACTTCACATGCCATGTTAAGAGAACTAGATGCATATGGTATATGTTATGATATGAAAAAAAAACAATTAATTATATATGTCTTTCGCTGCCATGAATCCATATGCATTAGTATAATTGATGTCTATGTTTCAGTGACGTTCGTCCCTCTGGGGTGGCCTTAGTGTTACCTGGAAGGGCGGGCGTTACATTTCGTGGGTGAAACTCGCAGAAATACATGGTCGCCTGTATATAACTCTAAGGGTCTCCGACTCCAGTCAGCATAACTCTTCTGGCAGTCCTACTCCTATGACATCCTCCGTTTGATAATACGGACAAGCCCTGAATCAAGTCCGTGACCACAACTCGATGGCAAATTAAAGTCCCTCTGGACTTCCGGCTAAGTGCATCAGCAACCACATTAGCTCTCCTCGGGTGATAGCTAATGGTACAATCATAATCCTTCAGGAATTCCATCCATCTCCTCAGTCGGAGATTAAGTTTCTTCTGGGTGAAAATATATTTGAGACTCTTATGATCAGTGAGAATCTCAAATATAATGCCGTATAAATTATGCCGCCAAAGCTTAAAAGCAAAGATAATGGCAGCTAACTCCAGATCATGAACTGGGTAGTTCTTCTAATGCTTCTTCAACTGTCGAGAAGCATAGGAGACTACTCTGCTGTGCTACATCAAAACAGCGCCCAAACCCTGAAGAGACGCGTTGGAGTAGAGTACAAATCCATCCTCTCCAGAAGGTAAAACCAAAATCGGAGCCGACAATAATCTCCGCTTCAGCTCCTGAAAGCTGGTCTCGCAATCCTCGGTCCAAGTGAAATTCACGCCTTTCCTGGTCAGGCGTGTAAGTGGCATAGCAATCCGAGAGAAACCCTCAACGTATCTCCGAAAATATCGAGCCAAAAAAATAAATTTGCGAACCTCCTCTATAGACTCCGTCTACTCCCAACGGTAACAACCTCTATCTCCTGTGGAACCATGGTATACTCCTACTGGTGACTGTGTGTCTCAAACATCTTACAGAAGACAACCAAAATACGCACTACTGATCTTCATATATAGAAGTTTCCGTCGAAACATCTCTAGAACTAGGCGAAGATGGTGTACGTGACTCATCTCGGATCCGAAATAGATCACAACATCGTCAACAAGACAATGGAAACCGATCCAAACATCCTAGGAATACCCAATTCATCGAGTCCATGTTAACATCTAGGGCACTATTAGCCTAAATGAAAAAACCAAGAACTTATAATGTCCTTAAATCAGACATCCTCAACCATAAGATCCACGACAACAAGTCAGGAATTCTGATCACCAACGATATAAATTACCAAAGAATAGATCCTCCAGTGTGAGGGCAACGCTCCATCACACGAAATACCACATATGTGGGAGCAATGCTCTACCACAAGAAATCCTCTATATGTGGGAGCAACGCTCCACCACAAATAATTCGAAATATGTATCTACAATAAATATGGGAGCAATGCTCCGCTACAAGCAATCCGCAATATGTGGGAGCAACGCTCCACCACAAACAATCCATAACATGTGTGGGAGCAACGCTCCACCACAACCAATACATAAGTGCCTAAGGCATCTAACTATCCAGCTAGAGACTGCACGAGATCTCTCTACCACAGATCACTGTGGGTAGCCTAGGGTATAGCAACCCAGTAAGCAAATCAAATCCATAGGTAACTCTATCATCATCCTAGTTGGTCGGTCACCCACTAATACGAGAATTAGTTGACAGGGTAATACAACCAATAACATAATGTAGACACTCAACATTCTACATTCAACATAGGTAGAATCATCATGATGCTACCAACCATACACCTGGCACACGTGCAACATAACATATGTATGATCGACATAATCCTCCAATTAGTACACACTAAACATACTCACAACATAGGTATAATCATCGTGATACCTCCAACAATGCATACCGAACCCGTGTGCACATATCAATATAGGTATAATCGACAATACACCTCAAACAACACTCACATGACATATATACACCTACGTCAAGAGTATAATCAACGTAATACTTCTAACAAATCATAATCGACACGAGTGTACACACAGAATAAATATAATGAACAAGATACCTCAAATATTACACCGAACGCATCTGCACATATCAAAACTCAAATTAAATCGATAAGATACCTCCAATAAAACACTCAAACACATGTGCACATTTCACTACATAGATTTAATCGACAAAATACCTCCAATAAACCAATCAGATCACTGGGGTAAAATCTACTAGAAACCCACAACAATCATAACTGGAAAAGTATACACCCACTACATGCAATTAGACCGTCCATCATAACACTCCTACAACACATAACAATCATATGTACCCACCACATAGATATGCAAAATCAGCATATTTAATCCAAACAACCTTGAATTCTGAAATGGAAGGGTCACCTTCTAAGTTATCCAACTAGGTACATACAGTCAAAAATTAAAGTCCACATGGAATAGGATACATCGATCCTCTATAGACTGACAGAAATCGACAATGGTATACGGTCAATTCAGTCTTTTCCACGTCAATACAAAACATGTACTCAAATGTGCTCTAGATACCAACCTAAGCACAAATAACCCAAAGATCAGCATCTCTATAAAATAGAGTAAGTCGATCCCCTACTGATCGGACCAACCAAAACAAATGAATCGGTGATCGACTATCTAAATTTAACGAATGTAAACAAATCCTCTGCAAGCAACTAAGGTAAATCGATCTACGACTACCCAAGTCGACAGCGTAAATCAGTCTTCTATTGACCAATCTAACCAGAGTAAATCAATCATTTACTAACGAAACTAACTAAAGTATATTAGTACACTACTGGCTGAGTCAACAAAAATACTAGTCATTACCTAGCACCTAGCCAATAACAACAGAGACTGGTTTGTGTCTCCAACCTCTAATCAACTAGTAGTAACAGAAGCTAAAACTACTGGTGATATGATATGAAAAATCACCAGAGACTGTAATCCTCGATCTCTATTAAAGTCGACCATGATCAGGGGTTTACCTAACACATAAAATATATGCTATATCAACTAGATAGGTACTAATAAAGAATGTTAATACATGTCATAAACTGTAATAGTCAACGGTGCATATACTAACAAAAAGCTAGGATAACAATATACCAACATACCTCCTATAGCTTGGAGATGTCCTGCTGCTTTCAGGTCCCAAAACCCGAAAAGTCACATCGAGAAAACTAAAACACAAAATCCAAAACACGGGATATAAAACTCGTAAACCGTGCTCTGATACCAAATAAATTGGTATAAGATAAATCTCGAAAATCTAGAACACATAGCAAGTATCGTAAACCTCGCTCTGATACCACTAAATTGTCACGCACCGGGGGAGTCCCTGTCTGAAGAAATTTTGGCAGCACCTCCCCCATATGGGTGAAAATCTGAAACATTTCTATAGACACAATATACATTAGCCACATGCGGCTGGAATATATACACAACCACGTAGTTAATAACCTCAGCCTACACGGTTGGACAAATATAACAACAACCACGCAGTTATATATATTTTTATCAGCCCACTCGGCTGAAATCAAAACCAACACAGCGGAAAAACATAAAGACAAGCCCATACAAAACAAAACAAAACAAAATACTGCTAGCCGGCTAGGCTTACACCACACAACAACACAACACTCCGGAACAAAACCGGAACACACAAAGCCAAATACACACATATCATATACCAAGGTAAAATAAACAAAAAAGGCGGAGACATGTCTTCTGATGTGATGTGGGGACCAGCAGGTAGGATACTCCAAGCGACTCCATAAATAACCTGGTACCTGAAAAAGATAGTGTCCACGGGGGTGAGTTCAACAACTCAACGAATACCAATAAACATGCCTAGTAAGATATATCTAACAGAAATAAACATGGAATACAACTTCCTAATCATATATAGGAAAAATGTAAAACTGAAAGGTAACTGAGGAAGTTGTACTCTCCAGGAACTCCTATCTAGAACAAAAGGGTCGTCAAACCGAAAGTGTCATAAATCCTGTATACATGTCAAACATATGCATCCAACCAAATGTAGTAAATAAATGCAGCAAGCACAAGCAATAAATGCATCATGCATATGATGCCAGTGTCATGGTCACCCCTGACGCCAGTCAGCCATCTCACACATAATGGTGAGTCCGAGTGGGTAGGGCTGTGACAACCGTGCACTCTGACATCACTACCCCTGATGAGTGACCGAGTGGACGGGATGCTGTCGGAGTACACACATACTCCTACCCCAAATCATAAATGGGGGAGCGCAATGCTCTCAGCTCCCGATACATCATGACGAGGAGGGTGTAACGCCCGCCCTCCCTGCTGACCCTAAGGGATGGGGCTACGATACTCTATGTACAAATAACAGCGGAAGACTTAAAATGATTTTTCTTAGTTTAATAAAAACTTTTCTTTTGTTTCCTTTTCATCAAATCCGAACTACACTATCATGGCCTTAATAATATGATATCAAAATTTAGCAGAAGCATAACATCAAATCACACATACGGTACTACAATTCATGATAACAAAGCATAGTTCTTTAAAAGTTTTTAAAGCAGGTTCTTATTTGGTTGCCTAGCCACTGCCACACATATCTCCTTGCCCCTCCTGCTGCTCCTCTAGCTCATCCAGCTTTTTCCTTTATCTGTGGTACAAGGACAGTAAGCTGTGAGCACTCATGACTCAGTAAGTTCCTTTCCTACTCACTAAAATCGAAAATCATAGTATAATCAAAGAATGTCTCAACATGACATCATTTCAACTAGTCATGACATAATGTAACATACTCTTTTAAGCATATCATGCAACATGAAGAAATCATAACTAGTCATGGCATATCATAGCGTAAAGCATAGCATGAAGCATAACATAATCGTATCTAATCATGGCATATCGTCATAAGGAGTCATGGCATATCCTACACATGGACATATCATGGAACATAACATAATCATATCTAACCATGGCATATCATAAATCATCATAAGGTATATGCAATATGATTTTGAAAAACATGTATCCAAAAAACATGTGTATGTCTCATGATCTTTAAAACCATTTCTTCTTACATATATACTTGAACATAATCTCAACTTAAAGGGGATCCCGGCTATGTACCACATTGCGCGCGACCTATGTAGGTCCAAGGTAGCAAGTCTTGAACCCTACAAGGCAACATACTAGGCCCGAGTCTTACTCCATCGACCTAGGGGCACTTAGGAGTCCATCCCTAACGAGGCCCGAGTCTTATTCCATCGACCCCGGGGCGCTTATGGAGCCCACCCTTGGTACAAACCATATAAAGTAAAGTACATGTCATACTTATACATATCATACATCATAAAAGCATGCATCACTTAGGCACACATCATATCATAAAAGTATGCATCACTTAGGCATACATCATGTCATAAAAGTATGCATCACTTAGGCATACATCATGTCATAAAAGTATGCATCACTTAGGCATACATCATATCATAAAGGTATGCATCACTTAGGCATACATCATGTCATAAAGGTATGCATCACTTATGCATACATCATACCATCAAAATATGCATCACTTAGGCATACATCATATCATAACAATATGCATCACTTAGGCATAGATCATAAAACATGCACATTTTAAGCATAAAGCATATCATCAAGCATGCATAATTTAACCACATAGCATATCATGAATGCATGCATATTTTAAGCACTTAACATAGCATCAAAGCATGCATAATTTAACCACATATCATAACATAAAGCATGCATATCTTAAGCACTTAACATAGCATCAAAGCATGCATAATTTAACCACATATCATAACATAAAGCATGCATATTTTTAAACTCATATCATATCATCAAAGCATGCATAATTTTCCCACATATCATAACATAAAGCATGCATATCTTAAGCACTTAACATAGCATCAAAGCATGCATAATTTAACCACATATCATAACATAAAGCATGCATATTTTTAAACTCATATCATATCATCAAAGCATGCATAATTTTCCCACATATCATAACATAAAGCATGCATATTCTAAACTCATAACATATCGTAGAAATTATCATCTTGTATAGCTCACAAGCATACATGTCTAAGCATAAAAGTGTATCATGTGCTCATCCAATCATAAGGAACAATGTAACATGATTAACTTGGGTACTAAGCTTCCTAATCCCTTGGATTCTTATCTTGGCCGAAACCCTCTTAGGTGCCAATTTAGGTTTTAAACAACATCCAAGCATGTAGAACCTAATTTATCCACATATCATTTTCATAGGAAGTATTATAAACAAGATTTACTTAGACTCTAAGTTCTCCAAGTCCTTGAACCTCATTTGGCCGAACCTTAACAAATGTGAAACAAGGTTCTAAATGACATAAAGCATGGAAACCTTAACCATATTTATAGCATTTGTTTCAAGGAATATGGTAAGCACAATTGAGTTAGTTCCTAACTCCTTTAAGCCCTTAAAATTATGTCTTGGCCGAAACTTACAAGTACTCATTTAGGGTTTCAAGCAAGCATACAAGCATGTGAAATTACTCTAACATCATGTATAAATTCATAAGTGGCCTCATACAAGTAGTCATGGCCAAAACTTCCCTTAGCATCAATTTAGGTCACTAACAACATATAGCATGTAAATTTTAGCTTTCTACATTTCATATTTCATGGAGAGTGACATGAGCATGTTCAAGTAAGTTCTAGGGTTTCTAAAGCATGTATTCCCTTCATGGACGAGACTCAAAGGTGTCCACTTGAATCATAGTTAAATATATAAGCATGTGAACACAATCAACATGTTATCTCAATTTCATAAGAAGCATCTTTAACACATGAGGTCTAAATTTTAAGGTTTCTAGGTCTTTAAACCCTACATGGCCGAACCTCATCAAGCATGGAATTTGTTCAAATGGCATAAAAGCATAGAAAGTCATAACACATTTCATAACATGTATAAAAGTCAAGCACTATAAGCATACATTCAAGTTGTGTCTTAGGTTTCCTAGGTTTTTCCTTTCTTTATCTCATAGCATATGTTTGGCCGAAACCTTTCAAGTCTTTAAACTAGGTTTTAGGTGGCCTAAGGTATGGAAAACCTAAACAAGTTTCATAGCAAAAATATTAAAGAAACTATACTTACAAGTTTGGTTCACAAACAAGCTAGGACCCTTGTGGTCTTAATTAACATATATCATGCAACCAATTTTCTTATACTCTAATTAAGCATGGGAGCATCAAACAACTTTCATATCTTATTGTCATGGAAGTTTTGAGCATGTTAAAAAATCTGTTTAAGCTATTCTAAATCATCCACCTTACCATGGCCGAAACTTTAGAAATGATGTTCATGAGTTTCTATCAACATACAAGCATGCAACTCTTTGAGAAACTCTATATTCTATCATATAAACATGGTAAGTTTAAATTCGAAGTCTTCCTAACCCTAAACCCTTCCTTGGTCGAAACTTGTGAGTGGGATACTTTTGGTTCCAAGTAACCTTCAAGTATGAAAACGATAATGGATCCTTAACCATTTATTTAGAGGGTTTTGTGCAAGTTAGGTAAACAATTAAATTCCCTAGCCCTTACAAAACCTTTTTGGCCGAAACTCTAGGGTTAGATACATCCCTAATCCAACATCACATATATATAAAAATATGAGAGAAAACCTTCTTACAAAGCATAGAAAACTTATCATGAATCAAAGCTTATATTAAACATTCCTAGGATCAACAAGTCCTTTCTTTGGCCGAATTTTCACAACTTTTTTTCTAGGTTTTAAAATCCTCATAAAATCCAAAAACACATTAAAATCCCTTGTACCACAGGTGAGGGGAAGCTTACATCCTTTTCGCTTGTGGTTCTAAAGTGTGGTGATGGAAGAAGAGGTCTCTTCTTCTTGTTCTCCTCCTTTGATTTCCCTTGGTAGCCTTCCTTGTATTCTAGGAGGAACCTTGTTTTTTTTTTCTTTTGGGAGCCGAAAATGGAGGAGAGGGGGCTGAGGTTCTCGGTGATGGAGAGGAGAGAATGAGAGAAATGAGAGAAAAATAAAATCTTCTCTTTACATACTCTCTTTTATGTTAAGGGGGAAGAGGTAGCAAAATTGGTTTTTGCTTTCCTTCTCCCTTAGCCCCTTTTTTTTCATTTTTCTTTTTATTTTATTTATTTATTTGTTCTCATCATTCATGATGAAACAAAGGGTAATGAATCCCCTTAATTCCCTTCTTTAAGTCACGGCAAAAGAAGAAGAAGAGGGAGAGAAAAGAAAGAAGGCAAGTTGTCTTTCTCTTGCTCTTTTCTTATTTTCTTTTGGCTAGATTTTACTCTCAACCTTATCATGAGTTTCCCTCCTTTGCTATCAATATATTATTCCTATCCCAACTGGTTATTACCCATTAATCCTATCATTTACATCATGAGAGGTTCAAGGTTCAATCCTTGACCATTCCCTATTTTTATTTCTTTTTATTTCTTTTTGGTTCAACATTCTACTAATATTTTTCTAAGGTAAATTCATCATTCTCATATTTATCTTAAAAGCTTAGTGGGTGTTACAGAGGGATCCCTGACGTGCTACCACGCTGCGTCACACTACCCATGAGCCGACCAACGGAGCACCGACAGAGCCAAACTGACGTGCTACCACGCTGCGTCATGCTACCCATGAGCGGACCAACGGAGCAACTACATGTTGGGTTTTTCGGGCCGCGAAAATCGCTTTTTCGTGTCGCAAAAACCCCTAAACTCCCTAGCCAACGGATCCGTGCGAAGAGTATAGAACAAAATTTTACATGTACGAGTTTACTAACTAGATCTACTCTTAGATCTATATGTTTAGAAAATTACCCTTGATGCGTGCCCTTTTCGAATCCCGCTCGTCCAAGGATGTGCCAGATCTTAAGATTGTCAGCGTAGACAATCCTCTAGAAGTATCCACACGAACAAGATGTGTTCTCTAACACACAAGGATGGAGAAGAGAACACCACAAGTATACTAGCACTTCTTGATGCTCTCGGATGGGATTGTAAGAAGAAGAAAGGAAAAGAAGAGAACACACTCCTCTAAAAAATCTCTATGTGACTTTCACTAACCTTTCTTCTTGGATTAGACTCACTCTCCTTTCTTCTCCCTTGCTTGAAACCCACGACCAAGAGAAGAGAAGGAGCAAAAAGAGAGCTTGAGGAAGAAGATGATGTGAATGTGAGTGAATGAAAAATTCATTCTCATTCAAAATAAAAAAGGTAACCCCCATTCTCATTAAATGTGGCCATTCAAGAGAATAGATTTGTAACCCTCATGAGGTGGAACACTTTGATGATGTGGCACATCATCATTAGTCCTCCTAATGCCAAATCACTAATGATGTGGCAAATAGTCAAGTCAAACTTGACTCTTCCTCTTCCTCTCAAGTCAAGTCAAACTTGACTTAATCTCTCTCATGGTTGATCTAATCCAACCATTTAATTCAAGCCAATTTAATATAATGAATCTAATTCATTTAATTAAATTTATTCAATGAGTCATAATCTAAATTAGACTCATTGAACACATGAATCAACTTGAGTCCAACTCAATTAGCCCAATTAGGATTACTCTTAATCCAATTTGATTCATCGCATGAATCTAATCCTCTTGGTTCATCATATGAAGCTAATCTTCATCCACTTGTTCTTTATGTGTGACCCAATAGGTTCTTGTAACGTTGGCAATGCCCCTAAACCCATTTAGGACCATAAGTAATGAGCGGTATCTAGCAATACATCATTACTACCCAAGTTACAAGAATGTTGAGATCCAACATCACCTTATGACTACTAATTGTGACTCCACACAATATATGACAAGTGTCCTTCTATCCTAGACATCTAGATTGATTAATGTGAGGCATAGACCGTGTCATCCTCTAATCAATCAAAATCTTGAACTCCAAGTAGACTCACTAAAATAAATGCGCTCAATATCTCATATTGACTCATTTGGGCATGGCCATGCATTTCTTGGTCTCACTCTATCAAGAATACCGATGTGTCTCCCGTCATATGGGAGGGATAGATCCCATCTATATCACTCACATCCCTGTGCATAATTCGTTACATACCCAGTAATCGCCTTTATAGTCCACCCAGTTACGGGTGACGTTTGACGAAACCAAAGTACATAACTCCTTATGTAGGGATCCTTGGTGACTTCAGGTCCAAGGACTAGTAGTCATACTAATAGCCACATGAGAAAGTATATGACACTCATATAACGATCCATGATACTTTCTCATGGCGGGTCATTCAGTATACATTCTCTAATGCATACCCATGTGTCAACTTGATATCTCTATATCCATGACTTGTGAGATCAAGTCATCGAGTTGACCTACATGCTAGTCTTATTGCATTAACATTGTCCCTGAATGTTAATACTCGACTAGGAATGATTAAGAGGAGTGTTCCCTATATCATCTCACTATCGGTTCAGCTAACCGATTGATATAGGTAAGAACCTTCTACTCAAGGACGTTATTATACTTAGTTTATTTGGCACCAATACAAGTAAGTATAATAACCAAAAAACAAATGCCTTTATTTATATAGAATATGATACAACAAGTTCATAATACAATCATCAAATGATTGGCTTTAGGGCTCTAGCTAACAATCTCCCACTAGCACTAGTGTCAATCAGTGTAGGCGCTAAGCCCCAATGACCTAGTGTGACCATCATGCTTCCTCTGTGCCAAAGCCTTGGTCAAGGGATCTGCGATGTTAGCCTCTGTGGGTACTCTGCAAATTTTCACATCTCCTCTCTAGATAATCTCTCGAATGAGATGGAAGCACCGTAGTATGTGTTTGGTCAGCTGGTGTGAGCGAGGTTCCTTCGCCTGTGCTATAGCTCCATTGTTGTCACAATAGAGCTCAATGGGATCAGCGATATTGGAACCACCCCAAGTTCAGTGATGAACTTGTGGAACCAAACTGCCTCCTTTGCTGCCTCTGATGGAGCAATGTACTCGGCCTCTGTCGTAGAATCAGCTATTGTGTCCTGCTTCGAACTCTTCCGGCTCACAGCACCACCATTAATGCAAAATACGAACCCTGACTGTGATCGATAATCATCCTGGTCGGTCTGGAAGCTAGCATCACTGTAACCCTTTACAGCTAGCTCATCATCGCCTCCATATATCAAGAAATATTCTTTAGTCCTTCTTAAGTACTTAAGAATATTCTTGACCGCTATCTAGTGACTTTCACCTGGATCTGACTGGTATATGCTCGTCATGCTCAAAGCATACGAGACATCAGGTCGAGTACATAGCATGGCGTACATGATAGATCCTATGGCTGAAGCATAAGGGATCTGATCCATGCGATCTCTCTCCTCTCTAGAAGAGGGGCCCTGAGTCTTCGAAAGACTCACGCCATGTGACATCGGTAGAAATCCCTTCTTGGAGTTCTGCATGGCAAACCGAAGGAGTACCTTGTCAATATATGTACTCTGACTTAGCCCAAGCAATCTATTAGATCTATCTCTATAGATCTGTATCCCTAGAATGTGGGATGCTTCACCTAAGTCCTTCATTGAGAAACATGTCCCTAGCCAAGTCTTGACAGACTGTAGCAAAGGGATGTCTTTCCCAATGAGCAGTATGTCATCCACATACAATATAAGGAAGACAACTATGTCCCCTACAACCTTCTTGTAGACATAAGGTTCATCTTCATTCTTGATGAAACCGAACTGTTTGATTGCATCATCGAATCGAAGATTCCAGCTCCGAGAAGCTTGCTTTAGTCCATAAATGGACCTATGCAGCTTGCATACTCTACTAGTATGCTTTGGATCTATAAAACCCTCAGGTTGTGTCATGTACACATCCTCGAGTAGGTTTTCATTCAGAAACGCGGTTTTGACATCCATCTGCCAGATCTCGTAATCGTGGTAAGCTTCAATAGCAAGCATGATCCGAATGGACTTAAATATCGCTACTGGTGAAAAGGTTTCATCATAGTCAATACCATGAATCTGCTTGAAACCTTCAGCTACCAAGCGACCCTTATAGATAAGTCCATCAATGTCAGTCTTTCTCTTAAAGACCCACTTACACCATATGGGTTTTACCCCTTCAGGTGGATCAACCAAAGTCCATACTTGGTTGGTGTACATGGATTCCATTTCGGATCTCATGGCTTCTAGCCATTTCTCAGAATCTGGTCTCATCACAGCTTCCTGATAGGTGGTAGGCTCATCCTCTATGAGCACAACGTCATCATGGTCAGACAAGAGAAATGAGTATCTCTCAGGCTGACGACGTACCCTATCAGACCTGCGAAGAGGTATGGCTACTTGAATTGGTTGTTGTTCCTCAACTCTTTGTGGAACAACATCATCCACAATACTTTGTGGTTCCAGTTCAACTTCCATCAAGGCTTCAGTGCTAGGATCCGCATCTTGAACTTCTTCAAAATCAAATGTACTTCCACTAGTCTTTCTAGAAATAAAGTCCCTTTCTAGAAAGACTCCAGTCTTTGCCACAACTATCTTGTGCTGACTGGGAATGTAGAAGTAATATCCCTTAGTTTCCTTGGGATATCCTATAAAGTAGCACTTGTCAGATTTAGGTCCTAATTTATCTGAAACTTGACGTCTAACTTAGGCCTCATATCCCCAAATCCTCATGAAAGACACTTGGGCATCTCTCCCAGTCCATATCCTATATGGTGTCTTTATCATGGCCATGGATGGAACTCGGTTGAGTATAAAAGCTGCCGTGTCTAGAGCATAGTCCCAAAGGAATGTCGGAAGATCTGTGTGACTCATCATAGACCGTACCATATCTAATAAGATACGATTCCTCCTTTCGGATACACCATTCCACTGTGGTGTTCCAGGAGGAGTGAGTTGGGATAGAATCCCACACTCAGCTAAATAGTCACGAAACTCATGGCTAAGGTATTCTCCACATCGCTCTGATCGAAGTATCTTAATACTCTTGCCAAGCTGGTTTTGTACTTCATTCTTGAATTCTTTGAACTTTTCAAAGGATTCAGACTTATGTGTCATCAAGTACACATAACCATATCTACTGAAGTCATCAGTAAATGTGATGAAGTACCTATAACCGCCTCTAGCCGCGACATTGAAAGGGACACATACATCACTATGTATAAGTCCTAACAAATCAGTCGCTCTTTCGCTGTGCCCACTAAAGGGTGTCTTGGTCATCTTGCCTAGTAGGCATGACTTGCATGTCTCATAAGATTCAAAATCAAATGAGTCCAGCAAACCATCCTTATGGAGCTGGGATAAGCGCTTGTCATTTATATGACCTAAGCGACAGTGCCAGAGATAGGTTTGGTTCAGGTCATTTGACTTGAACCTCTTGGTATTTATGTTATAAATAGGGCTTTCAAGATCTAGAATATAGAGTCCGTTTATCAGAGGTGCACTACAATAGAACATATCGTTTAAATAGATGGAACAACATTTGTTCTTTATTATAAATGAGAAACCTTTCTTGTCCAAACAAGAAACTGATATATTGTTCTTAGTTAATGCAGGCACATAACAACAATCATCTAATTCTAGTACAAGCCCAGATGGCAGAGATAGATGATAAGGACCTACAGCAATAGCAGCAACCCGTACTCCATTGCCTACTCGTAGATCTATCTCACCCTTCGTCAATGCCCTGCTATTTCTCAGCGCTTGTACATTAGTACAAATGTGCAAAGCACATCCGGTATCTAACACCCACGATGAAGAAATAGAGAGGTTGACTTCTATAACATGTATACCTGAAGTATAAATCTTATTTCTCTTCTTCTTAAGATCTTCCAGGTATTCTTTGGAGTTCCTCTTCCAATGCCTTGATTGTCCTTAATATAGGTGACAAAGATGTTCAACCATATCATAAGCACTCATCAACTCATGTTGCTTCTGAAGCTCAGAGTTCATGGTCGCGAGCATAAGACAGGACACATCTAATGCATCATTTTGATGCTTCTTGTAAGCATCTCGGTCTGCTAGCGTGGTAGTGGCAGGAGGAGCCTCCGGAATGGGCTGCTCCAGAACGTATAGTTTACGTTCTTGAGTGAGAACTATTCTCAAGTTCCTATACCAGTCTAGGAAATTTGCTCTGTTGAGCTTGTCCTTCTTAAGGACAGAACGCAGGGAGAAATTATTCGTGTTTGACGTCATGATAATCTACAACAGAAATAAATGCAGAAATAAATATCATATTCTTAATCATTTAATTAGGCCTTTAACTAAATGATGCTCCCACTGAATTCTATAATTCATGTGGGACAAGATCCACATCATACTAACCCTTGAGTTAACTTTGGCTAATACGCCCAAGATTTAGTATGATCGGTAGGTAACAATTACCAATTACATCTCTATGCAACTCTTGTTTATAGGATCAAAATCCGCATTTATATTAAAACTCGAGTTAGCTTTGGCTAATATGCCCAAGAGTTAATATAAATGTGATTTTGACCTATCTACCAACCATTGGATAATGCCTATAGTTAAACTCGATCCAATTGAGTTAACTAGTTACTCAATCTAATTGAGTTGTACTCACCCATGCGTTGATAGGCGGGACTAAGATTGTCCCTCCGTACCCTACTAAGATAGTATGTGTTGCTCTGCTTTGGCAGATTCAACAACAACATGCGATCGAGGTAGTGGTAGGTATCACGGCATGGTAGGCATTACGAGTTGTCACGATTTAGATCTAATCTAAAAGATGATGTGTATTATATACTTGATAGATCTAATCTAATCGAAGGGTGCATCATGTGCACGACTTAGATCTAATCTAATCGTTAGGCACTAATTAATTACTTAATTAACTAGCATGCATCACATACACACAAAAGTAATTAATTAAATAATTTTGTGATTATGTCATGGCCCTACTACGATCTTCTCAAGCCAATGAGAAGATCGGATGGTCAACCTAAGGTCAACAGCTTCTCAAGCGCCTTCCTTTTGACCACCTTGTGTTGCTCGCGCCTTCCTCGTAACTCCGTCTTGAGTGGACCTTCCACCGCTTCAAAATTTACATTACATTTTGAAACTCGAGTTACATTCGAGTCTAATTTACAACCAGAATATAAATAGGGAGGCACGACGCGCAGGTCGCGTATCAAATACAACACACACAAACAAATGACGGCACACATGCCGTATTATAAATTACAACACAAATCCAATCATATTGGGTCTTTTGGGCCATGACTATCACAAAAATAATATATAATTCTAAATTATATATTTTTCATAATTTTCTATAATTTTTCATAATTTTTACAATTTTTATGAGTAAAATTTTCCCGGCGGTCCCGATTAGCGATTTCGGGCGCAATGGCGGAGCAAATCCCCTTGCGGGGTTAGGGGCAGTACCCCTACCCGTGATCTAACCATCGCGAGTTTCTCCTAAGCGATCCTATAGTGCCTTAGCCCACTGTCCCAAAATGTTTTGGGTCGAAACATTGTCGTAACGGAAAAATCTTCTCGGTAGTCGAAGCCTACAAGTGTCTAAACACTTGTGCTTCACTTCTACGAGAAAAATACCCTTTAAAACTATAAAAATCATGAAATTACAGAAATTAACAGAATGTTTATTTTTCATAAAAACCAAAATAAACTCGTACACATCTTCGCACGTGGCTCTGATACCACTGTTGGGTTTTTCGGGTTGCGAAAACCGCTTTTTCGCGTCGCGGAAACCCCGAAACTCCCTAGCCAACGGATCCGTACGAAGAGTATAGAACAAAATTTTACATGTATGAGTTTACTAACTAGATCTACTCTTAGATCTATATGTTTATAAAATTACCCTTGATGCGTGCCCTTTTCGAATCCCGCTCGTCCAAGGATGTGCCGAATCTCAAGATTGTCAACGTAGACAATCCTCTAGAAGTAACCACACGAACAAGATGTGTTCTCTAACACACAAGGATGGAGAAGAGAACACCACAAGCGTACTAGCACTTCTTGATGCTCTCGGATGGGATTGGAAGAAGAAGAAAGGAAAAGAAGAGAACACACTCCTCTAAAAAATCTCTATGTGACTTTCACTAACCTTTCTTCTTGGATTTGACTCACTCTCCTTTATTCTCCCTTGCCTGAAACCCACGACCAAGAGAAGAGAAGGAGCAAAAAGAGAGCTTGAGGAAGAAGATGATGTGAATGTGAGTGAATGAAAAATTCATTCTCATTCAAAACCAAAAAAGGTAACCCCCATTCTCATTAAATGTGGCCATTCAAGAGAATAGATTTGTAACCCTCATAAGGTGGAACACTTTGATGATGTGGCACATCATCATTAGTCCTCCTAATGCCAAATCACTAATGATGTGGCAAATAGTCAAGTCAAATTTGACTCTTCTTCTTCCTCTCAAGTCAAGTCAAACTTGACTTAATCTCTCTCATGGTTGATATAATCCAACCATTTAATTCAAGCCAATTTAATATAATGAATCTAATTCATTTAATTAAATTTATTCAATGAGTCATAATCTAAATTAGACTCATTGAACACATGAATCAACTTGAGTCCAACTCAATTAGCATAATTAGGATTACTCTGAATCCAATTTGATTCATCAGATGAATCTAATCCTCTTAGTTCATCATATGAACCTAATCTCCATCCACTTGTTCTTTGTGTGTGACCCAATAGGTTCTTGTAACGTTGGCAATGCCCCTAAACCCATTTAGGACCATAAGTAATGATCGGTATCTAGCAATACATCATTACTACCCAAGTTACAAGAATGTTGAGATCCAACAACACCTTGTGACTACTAATTGTGACTCCTCACAATATATGACAAGTGTCCTTCTATCCTAGACATCTAGATTGATTAATATGAGGCATAGACCGTGTCCTCCTCTAATCAATCAAAATCTTGAACTCCAAGTAGACTCACTAAAACAAATGAGCTCAATATCTCATATTGACTCATTTGGGCATGGCCATGCACTTCGTGGTCTCACTCTATCAAGAATACCGATGTGTCTCCCGTCATATGGGAGGGATATATCCCATCTACATCACTCACATCCCTTTGCATAATTCGTTACATACCCAGTAATCGCCTTTATAGTCCACCCAGTTACGGGTGACGCTTGACGAAACCAAAGTACATAACTCCTTATGTAGGGATCCTTGGTGACTTCAGGTCCAAGGACTAGTAGTCATACTAATAGCCACATGAGAAAGTATATGACACTCATATAACGATCCATGATACTTTCTCATGGCGGGTCATTCAGTATACATTCTCTAATGCATACCCATGTGTCAACTTGATATCTCTATATCCATGACTTGTGAGATCAAGTCATCGAGTTGACCTACATGCTAGTCTTATTGGATTAACATTGTCCCTGAATGTTAATACTCGACTAGGAATGATTAAGAGCAGTGTTCCCTATATCATCTCACTATCGGTTCAGCTAACCGATTGATATAGGTAAGAACCTTCTACTCAAGGACGTTATTATACTTAGTTTATTTGGCACCAATACAAGTAAGTATAATAACCAAAAAACAAATGTCTTTTTTTATATAGAATATGATACAACAAGTCCATAATACAATCATCAAATGATTGGCTCTAGGGCTCTAGCTAACACGACAGTGATGAAACCGGCGATATGCTCAACAATAATGGAGTCGACTATCGCTCAGCATGCAATCATGATGCATAACACTAAGCATGGCAATATCCTGATCAGCATAGAAAAATCCATATATATATAAAATGGGTACCACAATATCGATGTCAGATCCGAGGATCTAAGGTACACAAGTCAGGTATGGTAAAAAACCTAGGTATCAGATAATCTAGATACACATGCCAGAAAATAAAATTCAAAACCTAGTCTTAACCTCAATAAGGTATGGCATTTCACTTACTCTAGAAACTAAGGTACTCATGGCAATAATCACGAAACGTAAACATGGATACATAGCAAACGCCCAACAGAACATACTATGGTTAACAAACAGTGACATACCAAAGGCAAACATGATCATTGCTTGTAGCTATAAAATACTATGCATATCCAATTGACAATATCATAAAAGATAACTCAAGAGGTACCCGCCTCTAATGTAGATCGAGCTAAACAACTTCTGCATCAAAGTGCTCGTCCCAAATCAATATCCTATAGCTGTTTGCTCTTGTATCTGCCCACTGCTAAAAATTGTAGTTGGCCCGAGAAAGTTGATGATCTCCAAATCCAGTCCTCCAATTCAACCCTTTCTTTCTTCTTAGTCGACGAATCCCTGGCGAGAGTCCACACCCACAACAGAGAATCAAACCCAAATCCACAGCTAGCCAAGGCACTTACCTCCATCTAGTAGCCCTAAATTTCCTCCACAAGGATGAAGGAGTCCATGCTCTGATTAGGGGAAAACAGCAAGAACCGATCCAAAATCTTCCTCCTAGAGTAGAACATGAAGTGTGTCATGGATCAGAACATCAATAACCTAATTTTGGAAACCCAAACTTACCTTCAACCGAGACTTCTATCATAGCAAGGAAAGGAAAAGAAATCAAAGATCCTTGGAACCCTAGTCGCCTCTTCACGCCGGCGATCGGGAGAAAGGGTGGCGGTGTCGCGAGCCCAGGGAGGAGGAAACGGTCGGTTGTGAACCCAACCTAGGGCCCAGGAATCGGCCAAATCAGGCGGCGATGGCTCGGCAGTGTAGGAAGAGGCTAGGGCACAACCTTGGTCCAAGGAAGATCGTGTGGATAGGACGGGAAGTAGAGAGGGGGGAAGAGGAGAGGAGAGACTCGAAGCTTCCCTTAGCTACTGCCTTTGTTCTGGAGAAGAAGAGAGAAAACGGCACCGGCGTCGGCGGCACCTCGGTTGAGGAAGGATGGTTAGGGCACGACGTCGGGGGAAATCGGGAGAGGAGGAGGCGCGGGGAGGTAAAGAAAATGGCAGAAATAAAATAAATAAAAATAAAAAAAAAACAAAAAGGAAAAGAAATCAAACTTTTCCTCGATTAAATGGGTAGCCTAAACAGGCTTTCCCGGGGCCTCATTTTTATCCCCGTAAACTTGTCCATACGAGCTCCGAAAAATTCCTAGAAAATTTCTAAAATTTTCAGAAAATTCCCTTATCATTATACACCATTTTTCAATATTTTACACAACAACCAAACACCTCCGATACCCAAACCAAAGGTATATGCATACACACAATGCAAATGGATAATCAAATATGCAACTTCAACAACACATACCCATCACATGTATATCAACATCAATATGCATAATCAACATGCTAACCGAATAAATCGGACATCCCTATGATACGAACTCTACGTGTGTATATGTTACAGAGTTCATAAAACAAGAGTAGAGACTGTATCGAATTAAACTAGCTTACATCCAAGATCATGCAGAAGTAACAAGCAGGAAAAATGCAAACTTACAGATTTAAGGTAATGCAACCTAAACATCCAAATATAACCATGCTTTTGTTAAGATGTATACTAAAAGCCTAGCTTTTTGTATGAATATTTATTTTGTAATAAGAATCCCATTGGTCAAATGTCTGTATTTAGTAAAATACAATCGTCCATTTAATTTATATTGTAGATAATATGGTGTGTGGTATCACATAGAAGATCATGTTATCAGTTCCTTATAAATTATAAATAGTAGCTCATAACCAATATGGATTGGACAAATCATTGGAATGATTGTAGTGTAATTTGATACTAGTTTATCTTGACTATAAAATTACACTAGTACACAATGTGTGTATTGAGTAGGACCATTTGAGATTGTTCTTTTTGTACTGACTGCATAAAAGAACATAACCTCTGTTATTATGGATGTGCGTACTCTTAATCCTGATATAATAACAAGCACATATACTTAGTATCTATTTCTTTAATTTATCGATGGGTGAGATTTATTCGTTAAATCAATAAGCCGGACAAGTTGGGAAATAATATTATTTATTTGGTGTGTTGTTGATTATAGAAGGAAACTGTGTCCTAGTTATCTAGGTTGATGATATCCCCTTGAGGAGCTCATAAGGATTGTCTGTTAGCAATTCGAGTCGCAAAAACCGCTTTTTACGTTGCTGAAACCCCGAAGCTAGCCACGGATCCGTGTGAAGATAAATAAAAATTATACATGTACATGTTTGTCTACACTAAATCTACCTTAGATCTACATGAAAAAGAAGTATACCCTTGTAGCGATGCCCTTCGCTTATCCCGCTCGTCCAAACGGTTGCCGGATCTCGTAGAGTGTCAGGTGTACACTCCTCTACACGTATCCACACGGACAAAAGGTGGAGAGAACAACTTAGAGTGTGCTAGCACCCTTGAGAAGTCTCGGCAATGGAGGAGAAGGAGAGAAGAGATGAGAGGAAGAAGAAGAAGGGATAATCAATGAGTACACAATTGCACTTACACCATCATCTAATGTGGTCGGCCACTAATTGACATTTTAAACCTCCATGTAATACCAAGAGTCATAGCTCTTGGTCTCCCTCATGAGGTGGCACACATTGATGTAGCCTTGATGATGTGGAACATCATCATTGGCCGGCACATGCCAAGTCACAATGAGGTGGCATTTGGTCAAGTCAAACTTGACCCTTCATCCTCCCTCTCAAGTCAAGTCAAACTTAACCTCTTATCTCCCATGGTTGATCAAATCTAACCATTGACATAAATCAATTTAATTTAATGAATCTCTATTCATTGGTTTAAATTGACTCAATGAATCATAATCTAAATTAGACTCATTCGACACATGAATCAAATTGAGTGCAACTCAATTAGTCTAATTTGGATTACTCTTAATCCAACTTGGTTCATCACATGAACCTAATCCTCTTGGTCCATCATATGAACCTAATCTCCATCTAATTGCCCTTTGTGTGTGACCTTATAGGTTCTTGTAACGTTGGCAATGCTCCTAAATCCATTTAGAAACATAAGTAATGAGCGGTATCTAGAAACACATCATTACTACCCAAGTTACAAGAATGTTGAGATCCAACATCACCATTGTGACTACTAATTGTGACTCTCACAATATGTGACAATGCCCTTCTATCCTTGACATCTAGATTGATCAATTGAGGCATAGACCGTGTCATCCTCTAATCAATCTATGTCTTGAACTCCAAGTAGACTCACTCTAATCAAATAAGCTCAATATCTCATATTGACTTATTTGGGCAAGGCCATGCACTTAGTGGTCTTACTCTATTAAGAAACATGATATCACTCCTATCATATAGGAGGGATAGATCCCATCTATATCACTCACATCCCTCCGCATAATTTGTTACATACCCAGTAGTCGCCTTTATAGTCCACCCATTTACGTGTGACGTTTGACGAAGCCAAAGTATGTAACTCCTTATGTAGGGAACCATGGTGACTTCAGGTCCAAGGACTGATAGTCATACTAATAATCTCATGAGAAAGTATATGACACTCATATAACGATCCATGATACTTTCTCATAGCGGGTCATTCAGTATACATCCTCCAATGGATACCCATGTGTCAACTTGATATCAATATTCATGACTTGTGAGATCAAGTTATCAAGTTGACCTACATGCTAGGCTCAGTGCATTAACATTGTCCCTGAATGTCAATACTTGACTAGGAATGATTAAGAGTAGTGTTCTCTATATCATCTCACTATGAATTCAACCAATCGATTGATATTGATAAGAACCTTCCACTCAATGACACTATTATACTTAGTTATTTGGCACCAATACAAGTAAGTATAATAACCATAAGGAAATGCCTTTATAAATATATAGGAATATGATACATCGAGTCCATACAACAATCATCACATGATTGGCTCTAGGGCACTCACTAACATTGTCATGTAAGCCCTGCAGGTGGACTTAGTTCCGACATGACAATTAAGTTGAGTGGTACTATTCTTAGAGCTAGATATTAATTAAGTGAGTTGTCAGTAACTCATTTAATTAATGGACATTCGATATCATAAACACAGGGATACTAATGCACTCATGATAAGAAGGAGACCATAATGTAATATGGGATTGGTGCGGTAGTTCAATAATGACTCTTTAGTGGTATGAGTTATTATTGATGAACTTGAGTTGGGTGTTCAGGTCGAACACAAGAAGCTCAAGTCCATCAAGAGGTTAAAACCAATTTCTCATCTAGGTCCCTGCTGTAGCCTCTTATTAAAAGGCTTTTTATCCACCCGAAGCCCAGCTTCTTACCCAAGCTAGGGATCGGCCACATCATTGCTTGGTGCCCAAGCAAGGGGCTGGCCAAGCCCATCTTGGTGTCCAAGATCTGGCCGGCCAAGCCTTGCTTGGTGACCAAGCAAGGGGCCGACCACTAAAGTAATAAAAGAGAGATTTTAATTTTTGTAAAAATCTTTCCTTTTATAACAATCTACAAAGGATTAAAAGAGAGATTTTAATTTTAAAATCTTTTCTTTTTTGAAGCCATCCACTTGGTTTTAAAAGAGAGCTTTAAAATTTAAAATCTTTCCTTTTTTGTTGCCATCTATATTGGTTTAAAAAGAGAGATTTTAATTTTGATAAAATTTTCTATTTTTTTAACCATGATTTAAAAGAGAAGTTTAATTTTAAACTTTCCTTTTGCAGCCATCACAATAGGAAATTTAAAAGAGAGAGATTTTAATTATTATTAAAATTTCCTTTTTTGCCATGAATGGAATTAAGAGGAAGTTTTAATTATGTTTAAAACTTTCCATTTTTGCATTCACCAAGGATTATAAAAGAGAGATAGATGGTGCCTTATGCAACAACACAACCTAAAGCTCCCTCTTCTCTATTCCTTGGTGGTCGACCCTTCTCTTTCTCTTCTCCCTTTGTTTTATGAGGTCGGCGGCACATCAAGCTCCATCTTCTTGTGGCCGGTTTGCTTGGAGGGGAAGAAGAAGAGAAGGAAGTTTCCTATTTTGACATTCCTTGGTTGGCCGAAACTTGTAGGCAAAGAAGAAAGGCTCAGGTGGATTTCATCTTGGTAGATCGTCGCCCACACGACGCCCAAGAGGAGGAGAGAAATACAGCAGAAGATCAAGAGGTCTTTAAGATACAAAGAAAGGTATAACTAATTATTTATTTCCACTACATAATTAGTTTGTGTTCTTTGTATGGATTCTGAAATACCAACACAAGAGGCTAGTGATTTTGTGTTTCAATTTTGTGTTTCTATTGTGGTCTCTATAGTTAAACCTAAGGTTACTATAAGAAGTTTAAATATTCAATTTTTTGAAAGCCTTTGTCTAGGAAGTGGTGGATGATCCTATACCCAAGAAGGTCGAGCGTCTCGCCATGTTTAACCTAGAAGTTAATCTTTGAAATAGATATATAATCAACTTCTGTAATATGGTTTAACTTCTGAAGAACACATGGGTTGAAATTGGAGTAAAAATGATAAGATTCGTTTCCAATCCAAGTTTAACTTCTGAAGAACAACTTGGATTAATAATGTTAAGTTTCATTTGCAATCCAAGTTTAACTTCTGTAGAGCGGTTGCTAGGAAAAGTTTTTTTCTTGTACAATTTTTTGAACAAGAGAAACAGAATGGAATTCTAAGTAACATCCAACAATTATTATCAGAGCTAGTTTTTTGCCTCTATGTGTTTGGTTTTTAGTTAAATTATGCACTTTTCATACATAAATTTAGGCAGGATAATAGTAGGATGTGCAAGTAGATTAACTCTATGGTTGCAGACATCCTAGTTCCAACTATTATGGCCCTATTGTGTTTGTGTGTGATTGGACCCTCGGGCATGTTGAGGGTATTTTATGTGTGTGCATGATTGTAATTATTAAATACAGCCAGAGTTGTATTAGTTTTTAGGATTTTACATTCTGTTCGATCTAGATTACATGTACATTCCCTTGTGAAATAAAAGATCGATAAATGTAAAATTTTATTTTGTCGTGGATTATATCCTTGTAAGGTGTGGTGCTATTTGAGGACCAGAGATGTTGCGGAAAAGGAAGCAAGATAGATGCGACGACATGACCCATTGTCTGTGGCTAGGGTTGGTGGCACACGGAGGACAGCTATGGATGAGGCCATAATAGTTGGAAAATTATTTTTCATCTTTATTGCCTTTTATGAATCTATATATGTTGCGTGTGTGTGTATGTTAAAATTCCTCATTTTAAATAACTAAGTGGGAGAGGAATTATTATTTAAATTCCACGATCTCCATTACTGGTTTGTAAGTGATGCATTCAAACTTACGGGTTGGCTCTAAGTGCCTTCCTCCACATCAGATGAGTTTGTTTGTGGATCACTAAATCAAACTTCCTTTATGGATAATTATAGGAAATTATTTAGGTTTGTTTGATCTTCTCCATCTGATGGGGCGCAATCCTATTTAATGGACTGAGTATCAAGTAATGGTATACACTTAGGCGCATTTAATAATATCCTCCCCATCGTAGTCACTGCTATTATTTATGTGACCGAAGAAAAATCAACTATTAATTTTATTTGTCATAAAGTTAGGTAGACAAGATATTAAAATTAAAGGGTAAAACCCCCTCTTACAAATGTTTGAATTTGTATACGTCCATACTATCGTAGCATACAAAATTCATGGTGTTTTAAGGTGTTGGTGAATTTAAATGATATTGTTTGAGGAATCAATATTATTTTAAATTCTTAAGTTTTGACCAAATATTTTGTGATTTTAGGATTTCAAATGGTCTTCAATCCTCTTGCTATTATATTGAAAGAGAATAAACTTACTAGACCCAATTATATTGATTGGAAGAGAAACTTGGACATTGTCTTAACTGCTAAAGGCTACAAGTTCATACTTTTTGAGATCTGTCCAAGCTCGCCTAATAGTCACTACAAGAAAAAAGCTAATAGACAATGCTTTTAAAGTGTTGTCTTTGTGCCTGAAAAAGCGTTGTTAAAGGAACTGTTGTTAAAAGTCTGCTCAACAACAACGCTTTTAAAACATTGTTGTTTGTAGGAAAGACAACGCTTTTACAACGCTTTAAAAGCGTTGTCGGTTTATGCAAAGGCAACGTTTTGCAACGCTTTTAAAGCGTTGTTTTTGGTAGAAAAGACAACGCTTTTGCAACGCTTTAAAAGCGTAGTCATATTTTGCAAAGACAACACTATTACAACGCTTTAAAAGCGTTGTTGTTTTTTTACAAAGACAACACTTTTTGCAATGCTTTAAAAGCGTTGTCGTTTTAAAGAAAAAAAATAAAAAAAATTATTTAAAAATCATTATTTTTATATTTATGAAACTATTATTTTTCTTTTACCATGTCTAGATTCGAATTTTACATATAATCAACTCAGTTAATGATTTCAAACTCATATCAAAATAATAAAAATCTGACGTTGAAGTAATATTAGTATTTAATTTCATGAGAAGCTAGTAAATATCAAAATTAACACAAATTCTGTTTCAAAGTATATAGTGATATTCACATATAAAACAAAAGAGCAAAAAAAATCTGTTTTGAACAGCTACAATCTGTTTAGCCAACAATTTGTTTACTTCTAAGAAGTAGCTACTGAATACTGAATACTAAAGAAGTAGCCAACAATCTGTTTACTCAAAACAATACAGTAGTTACTGAATCCAGACGCTTAGTATACTGATCAATTACTGAATCCAGACGCTCCTTAGTGTACTAATCTCTACTGTCCTGTATCCACCTACAAAAGTAGCAATAATATGTTTCAAGTTCATACATGAGCATTATTGATGTCTCTCAAAAAAACAAAACAATCATTGGAGATGAATGAATGAATACTCACAACCAATATTAGATGAACAATCATTGGAGAACTAGTATTAGATGCTAAAATTGCATAAACTTTTGAAATCCTATCAAGTTTTGAAAATAACTATTGTTTTTTTTTACTTCAGATTCCACAATGGCTTCAATTATGACATTTGCACTTTTAAGATCTTCTAAACTTTATGTGTATCTCAAGTGGTTCAACAAATCAGCACCTACAAGCCATAACACAGATGCAACAAGTGCTGGAAAATGGAAGCGTATAAGCTCTCATTTGCAGCAGCAGAGTATCAAGCCATTAATGGCTGGGCAGCATGAAGGAGAGGGACTATCTAATGCATACGTGTTTAATAAGGCTGATAAAACAGGGACAATGGCGGAGTCATTACAGATTAGTATGGAGAATAGTAGGTTTCTCAATTTTTGCACTGCAGTTCAGATGTGCAGTTTCAGAAATCAGATTACTATCCTGGCAAATTCTGAAGCAACAGATGTTTTCAACAACCAGTGAAATAGGGACTGATGAGACCATATATAGCAGCAAATTGGAGGGAAGACCTTCAATGGTACATACAAATTCTCGAACACCATTCCAAGGAGTATGAAAGAACCCTTTTTTTTTTAATTCTGATTTCTACATCTGATACTCTACAATATCTAATAACTGAAGTTGCCTTGAGTTTTCATAATCAGCAACCATCAACTGACTTGAATTCCCTTGCTATTTTTTTGGGAAAACCAAGAGAGGATTAAAAAAGACTAGCAACCATCGTTCATGAAATTTTCTTCAACTATGTTCAAAGGGAAACGAGTGATTTCGCTACACAAGGCTAAATGGAGGTACCAAAAAGGTGAACAACCCATATAAGAAACTTCCGAACATTAATTGACGTACTCAGAGAATACCCACTGGTATTGATCAACATTAGAGTTGTGAAGGTTACAACATTGCTATGGCGACTTCATAGCAAACAATAAAAAGTTGCATAAAGAACCAAACACCAAATTTTACCATCAAACATTAGTAAAAGTTGTAGACATTTCAAATCAAAATAAACGAGTTCAAAATGTGAAACTTTGCTAGAGAATCAACTATAATATGATAAACTGTGGTTTGTAGTACTCAGTATAACATCCATTTCTCAGTTTTTGTCTTATGTTGCATCTGTGTTTTTTATTTCATATTTACATGAAGTATATATCTTGTAATACAAGCAAATATCCTGAAGTTCAATAATATAGGTCTATAGTAAGCTTCTACGCCTACAACCAATGAAGTTTTATAAGAACTTATGAGACATCAGTTGAGGTTTGTGCTGTTTACATTCCTTTCTAATTTATTTGTATGGAGTCATTAGAAAAGCCAAAATGAAGGGTAGAAACTCAATATAGCCCGAAATTCATATTTCTGGTACTTATGCAAACAAACATATATAGAGCAGACTTTTTATTTCCCAAATTGTGTGCACAAATGATTTCATTTGTAACAATCAAACCATCAATTAGTCCACTTACTAGATTCTCCATAATTTAATAGAATGAAGTGTTTACATTTTTAATACTGCCACGATAGAGAATAGACATATATATCGTAGCTAAGAACATATGCATTATATCCCTTCATGTATACCATATTATTATTGTTGACGTGACTATGATTCATCTAAACTCTCCAGGTTATTGAAATAGCAGAAGAATTGAGCAAGTGGACTATCATATGGCTACAACTGATATAAAAAATTTAGCAAACAATTGTCAAAATTAGAAGCTCAGGGAGCACATCTTAGTATTTCTCCATTCTAAAATGCATTCAGTTTATATAATTCAGTTAATGACCAAGAAGACTCTTTATCACAGATTAAACTGAGAATAACAAACAAGGGTAGATCGCATCTCATTGCTAAAAATGGATTCTAAGAAGAAAAAAGTTGCTTCTTGCTAAAGATATTGAACTTAATTACATAAACCTTAGCTAAAACAAGGTAATGAACTTACATAAACTTGAACGCACCTACTCATAAATATGATCTTGTATACATTCTGCCAACTCCGATCGTACCTCATCAATTTCTTCTCGAGAATACTCTGCTTGTGTGAACTGGGAACATTAATGAGGAAAAAAAATCAACATTGACTTTGCATATTTTAAATAGTTTATTTCAAATAATTTGAGACATAAGCAAGTAAACATTACTATAGATCATAGTGAATCTCTTTCGATAATTTCAACTTCTTCAACAATTTGTCTCATAAATCGCATCACATAGTAACCACATTGTTTGACATCTTGTTGTCGAGGAACCTATGGAAATTTGAGACATATTATTAATGATAAACATACACATTAAAATATATGTTATATGTAATTACACATACCTTTACTATTTCCCACATAGCCTTTTTTCTACCTTTCCTTCCCTTGTTTGAATTAAACAATCTTAAGGCCCTTCATACGTTAATGATTTTTTTATATATGAGTTTTGTATTAACATAAATGATTAATAAAAAATAAATATGAACTCACATTTCCACTATATATTTCCAATCCTCATCATGAATGCGGTGCCTTAGAGAATCCAACAAATAAATAACTTCATTGTAAAGGTAAATAACAGTGAGAATCCAATGGAAACTATGCAACAAACACATAATTAGTGCATATAATTCAATAAATTATCAAAAGACAACAATTAAAAGTGATGTTTTAATTCTTACTTACCCGATATTACATGGCACCAATACAAGTTGATCTACAGATGCACCACTTAGCCTGCCTGCCAAATGACTTGCCCTTTGGTTTAGCCTTTCAAGCTTACCTTTTTTGTCATGTGCACTGGTTGCCATATATGGGATTTTATGTGGGTTCACAAATCTGAATTTCTCTTTCTTGTTATCTTTTAGCAATTTTTTATAAAGATGCCTGCCATTGCAAACATAATAAAACGAAGAGGTAGATTGAAAAATGAAAGTTATTCACAAAATGGATGATTATCATAGATTACAGTAAACCTGTTAAAATTATATTTAAATTGCTAAATCTAAACTCTTACCATATGTAGCCAACTACACAATTGCCTGAAAGGGGCACCAAATGATACAAAGGAATGATGTCCTCAAGGTGTAGAACAAGTTCATAATCATCATCAAACACGTCATAATCAAAACTCACTGATATATATCTGCCATCATCTAAAGCACGCTTACTATAACAATATAACATATGTAATGCTCTTGGGGCACTTGTTGACAAAGTATGTTTCTTTTTTGGTTGTTCAAGCTTCTTCCTTCGAGGCTTCTAATAATTTCAAATCATGACAGTTAGATAGGATGATTAATAAAACAAGTGACAATTTAATTTGCAATAAAATCTAACAAATACCTCATCATGGTTCACTATCAAGTGTTTTGGCCAAGCCACATGGGTTCCTACAGAATCACCAATTACTTCAAATTCACTTGGAATTGGATATGGCAAAGGTGCTGATTTTTCTATTGCGTCATCAATGGAGACTCGCATGCAATTATTGGGAAATGGAACACCATGAAGCATTTTATCAGATTCATTGCCACAAACAATTGTACCATGTGCAACAATATTTATGCTAAATTCCAATGTCAATGCAACTGGTTTTCCCTAAAATGTAAAAGTTGCAGGTCACAAATAACAGCAGGTCACAAATAGCAGCAGGTCACAATTAATGCAACTAGTGTTATACCTGCAAAACATCAGCTTGCCACAAAATTTGTAGGTCATCATCATCGTTCTTAATGTCATCTTCAATCATGGGTTGCAACTTTACTGAGCAACTGCCTTTGTCATCAATCGAATTATCGCACATGGTACCCTTTTTATACACCATTACTTCAAGGTTTTGTATAAGTGCATCTTGCTCTAAAATTTTCTTCCTCGCCTCCATCAGCTACCTTTTATGCTCAATGATTACATCAGCATGCTTCCATCTTCTACCAGAATTGAAATATATTGTTGGAGTGATATGACCTCCAATACCCCTCACATGACCATTATATTCTTCAGTGTCAAGTGCTTTGGTAAGTATATCCTCTTTGGTTCCTTCAATTATCAGCTTACCCTCCCTCTTTTGTTGAATGTAACCATCCTGTCAGGCACATTAAAAAAGCATTATTACTAAAAGAGTTATCAGTTCAATAAAAATGGTACTTTTACTTCTTGTTATTTTGCTTACAATCTGTTAGATTTTTTTTATCAAATCCTTTCCTTCAAATCCACCTTCTTTGGTGACTCGTCCTTTCTTCCACATAATAGCTCTATTAATGTCTTCATCATCACATAATTCAGTCGCCTACAACAAGAAAATTCCAATAACAGTTAAATGAATAAAATTAGTCATTAAATGAAACAAACTCGCAGGAATTGGTCATCAAATTACAGCACTAGAACAATCAGGATTAGAGCCAACTGAAGCAGCACATCTCGCAGAGGCACAATCATTAAATGAAATGGGAAATCAGGGAAAAGCTTTAAGGCATGGGGTACCAAATGTATCACTAACTGCCAACAACTTGCAGCAACAAGCTAGCCCCCCTCATACTCAGTTTCAGACTCAGGTGTTGAGTATGTGGTACCAAAGGTGGTTTGCTCCTACATACAACTTGCGTCTACTGCATAGAACTTGCGTCTCAGCAACCACATTGACAGTGAAATGCCACCAAATAGTAGGGAATATGGGAAAACAGCAAGACACAATCAGTGCTCCCACTGACACAGTGAAAATTCAAATAATTTTATGTGAATAAATTGGAGGGTCCATAAGAAAATATGCTAAAAAAATACTTACTATTTCTTCCGCAAATCGTGCATATCCTTTACGTGAAAGCCGATGAGGATACATGTGTTGTTTCCTTCTTTCTTTTTGTTGATCACTTAGTTTCTAGTTAGTGAGGATACTTGTGTTGTTAAACTTGAATATAAATAAACTAGTTTTAAAAGATTAAATTACAAATCTTACCATGTAGTCTTCAGACATGCGACTAATCACAAACGACCACCAAGTATCTCTTGTAATACCATAACCAATAGGTGGCTCATCCAACTCCTCGGGTTTATCAAGCTTACTTAAAATGAACGTCTTATTGAGATAACTTTTGTATTCACGCCACTTATTGTTTACTGATTTCAAACAACCATTCTTCCACTTTGGGTCAACATTGTACATCAACTGTAAATCACAAAAATGGAAATATGTAAAAAAAAATTAAGGCAAACAGTAAATATATTTTAACAATTGATAAAACATGCTAATTTACTTACATTAATTGATTCCCAGATAAGTTCTTTAGCATCACTTGGAACATATTTCCAAGTCTTGTAACTAATTTGAACCTTTTCTCGAGCCAGCACACCAATATAACTTTACATTGCAATAGCTGCTTCTCCTATTGGTTGTCCAAGTTTATTGAATGCCACATCCTTTCTAACTCCTTGAATCCTTTGCTTAGCTATCTTATCTAGGTGTGTACAACCTCTAGACATTCTTGTGGTTTGGGTGTTTGTAGAATCCAACTATGTGTTACCATCCCAACTCTCGGTAGTGGCTGGAGTTTCAATTTTTTCCTTACCCTTACCTTTTTTTGCATGCTTTCTAGAGGCTTCCATGGAGTCCACACCTTCTGCTGATCACAACAACATGATAAAAATAATCATAGAAAAAAGTAAATAGACAACAAATACAAGAAAAGAACTTCCTAGATGTTTTGTGTGGTGTTGTTCACAAAACTAGGCTACTGTGAAACTAAGACTGGTTGCCATAGTGATGTTTTCCACTGCTAGACTTGTATCTCTTTTCAATTCCAGTGGATGAGCATGATCAAAACCTAATGTAGCATGTTCTTAAAGAATTTCCTAGATGACTTCTTAATAAAGATTAGAACTTGAATCATGAATTTATATATGGATCTCTTTTCTAACAATTCACACTACAGGAACAAGTGATTCACCATTCATTTATAAATAGCATTATACCTATCCATTTGAGATAACTTTGAGAACCGAGAATTGATAAAATAAACATAGAAAAAAGTAAATAGACAAAGTGATAAAAACTAACCGCACCATGAGAAACAAAACATATCAATATTGTCCACAACATATCATTCTTCAAAGGTAAATAACATATCAATTTAAATTGTTTACAAACTCATCTTGAAAAGTAAAAGTTCAACAGTTAAATATTGTCGACCCAATTCCCATCACAGTCATCCCGAATGCATGGTGGTTCATTATCATCTTCTCCGTCAACATCCATTGGTGGTAACCCTCTGCTAAAACATTGATAGTGGATTGCAGTTTCTTCAAACTCTGTACCATTTATGTATTCAAAGTACTCTCTGCTTGGAGTTGCAAGTACAACACTCCATAAAGGATCTTCGATGTAAAATACTTGCTTTGCTTGACTAGCCAAGATAAAAGAGTCGGATTTGAATCCAATTCGATTGAGGTTTACCAATGTGAAACCAAGATCATCAACTTTAATATCATTATTATTCTCCACCCAATTACATTTGAACATTGGAATTTGAAATTTGGTGTAATCAACTACCCATATTTCTTCTATAACTCCATAAAAAACCATATCTGACACAATAGGTTGTTTATCCTTTACACTAGCAATTTGCATTGTCTTTGCGACTAAGCTAACTCCGGAGTTTTGTATAACTCGTATACCATCACACTCTTTTGTAGCATAAGTAACCCCATCAATCAAATAACTAGTGTACTTTAAGATTTGCTTGTTAGGTCCGCGCGCTATCCATTTCAATCTTTCTGATACTTGATGAGTGGAAGGGTCTACACGTGCAACCTATATTTTTTATGTGATAAATTGTTAATTATGCGTAAATATGATAATGAATGTATGTCAATACGTAATACTAAAGGAACTTACACGATCATGTAACCAAGTAGCAAACGTTCGGTTATGCTAATCTTGTAACCACTTCTTGGACTTAGCCCTTTGACGAAAACTTGCATTCAAATATGCCATGTGTTCCCTAATAAAATTATTAGGAATAAATAAACCAATAGAATGTAAGCTAACCAAATGAAAGTATTAATAAGTTGGAGAAATTACTCGATATAGAAATCAATCTCCGCATCATTTGCCAATACGTAACGATGTGCTTGCTGTAACTCATCGTGACTAGTGGAGTGCACCACAGCACCCGATAATGGCTTAGTAAGTTCTATTTGTCGATGACTTAATGGGATCCCAATTGTGTGCACACTACAAAGATAATCTGAGCAAAATTCAACAGCCTCTTCAGCAATATAACATTCAGCTATACACCCTTCAGGCCGATTGCGATTTCGCACATAACCTTTCAAAATCTTCATGTATCTTTCAAATGGGTACATATACCTATACCAAATTGGTCCACATAATTTCACCTCTCGTACAAGATGAACAGTTAGATGAATCATTATATCAACAAATGATGGAGGAAAATACTTTTCATTTAAACATAATATCGTCACAATCTCTCTTTGCATATCATCTAACTTTGAGACAGCTATCACTTTATTGCATAACCCATTGAAGAAGAAACACAAGCGAGTGATAGTGTTTCTGACATGTTTGGGCAAGACACCACGGATGGCCACTGAAAGCAATTGTTGCATTAAAGTGTGGTAGTCATGTGACTTAAGGCCAATAAGTTTCAAATCTTTCATCGACACAAGATTTTTAAAATTGGATGAGTAACATGTCGGAAGTTGTATTCCAAACAAAGATTTTAAAATCTTTCTTTTCTCATCCTTACTAAGTGTATAACAGGCTGCTGGCAAAAACGTTCTCTTCTCCCCCATCCTTGGTGCCAAATCTATCCTCACATTCATTTCCAAAAGGTCGAATCTCGATGCTACTCCATCCTTTATTTTTCATCGAATATCAAGTAACGTACCGTTGAGACTTTCACAGACGTTCTTTTCAATATGCATCACATCAAGAACATGTCGAATGTGTAGATGTTTCCAATACTGAAGTTCAAAGAATATTGATTTCTTTTTCCAGCATGATTTTACATCATCCTTCTTCGACTGAATATTCCCACTGATTTTTCCCCCATGACAATTAATTCTTTCAACTCTTTCAAAAACTTCATCACCACTCAATGGTTTTGGTGCAGGGGTAAACTCTTAGTTTCCATTAAATGCCTTCCTTTGCCTTTGATAAGGATGAGTTGTAGGTAGAAACCTTCTATGGCCTGCATATGACATTTTCCTACTATGCTTCAACCTTTGTGAATAGGTTTCTTCACTACAAATAGGGCATGCATGATATCCTTTTGCAATACATCCTGACATGTATCCATATGCAGGGAAGTCATTAATAGTCCATAGTAAGACAGCTCTAAGCGAGAAAGTTTCTTGTCGATATGCATCATATGTTTCAACGCCTATATCCCATAAGCATTTTAAGTCATCAATTAGAGGTGCTAAGTAAACATCAATATCATTTCCCGATAGTTTGGGACCAGATATCAACAATGTGAGCATCATAAATTTTCTCTTCATACACAACCATGGAGGAAGATTATAAGTGATCATTAAAACTGGCCAACAACTATATGCAGAACTCATCAAACCATGGGGATTCATCCCGTCAGCTGATATGGCCAATCTAAGATTTCTTACCTCAGTAGCAAAATCTAGCCACTTGTGATCAACTATTTTCCAAGATGGTGCATCAGGTGGATGACGTAAGTATCCATCACGAAGTCTTTTATCAGCATGCCAAGTCAACTCCTTGGATATCTCCTTATTTCGAAACATTCTTTGAAATCTTGGAATAAGGGGGAAGTACCATAGAACCTTTACAGGAACTCCTTCCTTTATCGTATTTCTTTCGCCCAACTTCCACCTTGACATCCCGCAAGTAGGGCAATTGATAAAATCCTCATACTCCTTCCGATATAAGATACAATCATTAGGGCAAGCATGAATTTTCACATAATCCATCCCTAATGCACATAAGCTTTTCTTTGCATCATAAGAAGATAAAAGCAATTCATTGTCATCTGGAAGGTTTTCTCCTAACAAACTAAGTCAGTGAAACTTTTATCACTCCAACTATATTTGGCCTTCAAGTTGAATAATTTCACAACTACAGATAACATTGTAAATTTAGTGCATCCAGGATATAAAGGTTTCTAGGCATCTTCAAGTAGCTTATTGAATTGGGTTGGATTCTCGGCATAACTATCAAATGCAGCATGTACCATATCTATTGGGTCCTCAGCAACATATTTTTGTTCATCTGGCCCTACTTGATCACTAACATTCTTTGAGTTCCCTATCGTAGCTCTTTCACCATGCCATATCCATGTATGATATGTTAAATCTATACCATTACAATACATATGTGCTATGATAGTCTGTACATTTCACTTCTTTAAATTACCACATTTTGCACATGGGCAAGGTATTGCGTTACGATCATTAGCATTTGTCATTGCAAATTGCAAGAAAGACTCTACTCTAAACTCATATTCACGTGATAGTCTATTGATGTGCATAGATTATATTCGCTTATTGGCATGTTTTGACGCACATTCACATACTTTGAGCATGCTTGATCTATGCATTTTCATACTTACAGCTTTCCTTTTTAGCATATTTACACTCTTTGTTCGGAGATCTGCTTTTGTGTATTTTTTGTACACAGGAGTCGAATTTGGTGAAGATTTCATGTTCAAGACCAAACCTATAAGTAAAGTAAGGGGATAAAGCACCTGGCCGTGTACCAGACACGACCATGCCACAGAAGGGTGCTCAAGCCGTGAGGAGATCAGAGGTCGTGTGGCAGCAATAGGAAAGGAAGTAGGCTCGGCCGTGTGAATCTCACACGGTCGTGCCAAGATATGAAGCAATCTAGAGCTTAAACCTTACATGGCCGTGTAGATCTACATGGCCGTGTAGATCTACATGGCCGTGTGAGGTTTCCAGATACCAGGAAGGCTCTGGCCGTGTGCACTACACGGCTATGCAGGGTTTCCAGTAAACAAGAGAGCTCTGGCCGTGTGCACTACACGGCCGTGCCAGGTTTCCAGAGGCAGGAGCAGTTCAGGCCGTGTAGATCTACACGGCCGTGTGAAGGGGATATTGGAGATGTTTGCCACGACCGTGTCTCACACACGGCCGTGCAAGGCTGGCGGAGAGGAGAATGGACAGGGTCATGTGAACCTCACACGGCCGTGCCACGGGGTCGTGTGGCGCCCAAACCTCATCTCTATTTAAACCCTTCTTCAAGATTTGAAAGGGGATCTTCTCCCCCTTGGGAGAGAGCGAGATTTGGGGCTTTCCCTCCGTTCTTGGGAGGATTTCTTGGCAATTTAAAGGCGGATCTTCAACGGAATTGACTCCGGGAGCGTGGATTGGATCCGAAGACCAAGCTTCATCTTAGATAAGTTTTCTTTCTCTCCTCTTCTTGGATTGGGGGATCAAGAAATGCTTGTAATCTCTTTATTTTCAGATTTCTCTCTTTGATTCATGGAGTAGATCTCTTGTTTTAGGATGAGGGAGTATTTGTATGATGAATTAATGTAAACTCTTATGGATTTGTCATTTCCTTGCTTCTATGATATTGTCTTGTTTGTATCAATTTGATCTTGAATGTATTGTTGAGATATGGACCTAATTCACATTCTTGATTGATTGTTTGAATGTCCTATGGATCTTATAAAGACTATCCCCCACTCGATTTTCCGAGGGAAGCACGCGAAAGGTGCAAGCCCGTGTAAGGACGCTTGAGAGATAAGATTTAGGGAAAAGGAGGATAATTCAAGAGGGTAGGATAGATTTAGGGATTAATCTTTATATCTTATGGGTTGAGGAGTATGATCTTGTGTTGATCATCCGAGGGATCTTCGTGATAGGAACAAGCCCATGTAAGGACAACATAAGTTCATAACTACTTAATCACATTTAGGTATAGATTTCAGTCCTAGCTCGGTTGTCTATTGCAAGAGAGAACCGACAACCTTCTATAAATGTTGGATAATTGAGAAATAGGATTTGGTAGGTCATTTACATTGAGGAATCTTACAAAGAAACCAAAACACCTAGAACATTCCTTATCATAGCCCATAATCTTGTTTGTTGATCTTTCATTTCTATGTTTACTTTTTATTAGTTACATTTAGCTTTTGGAAACCAATTAATTAGTTGTTTAGCTAACTCGTGTTGAAACATTTCTAGTGCTTATTCCAGTCCCTGTGGATACGATATTCTTTTATATTACTTGCGACATTTCCGTACACTTGCGGAGAGCGAACATCTATCCTTTGACATCCATTCTTTGTCCATTCTTGTAACAACTAAATAACCAACAATGAGCTAACACCTTCAAAATAGTTGTAAATAATATACAAAATATTAACACAAACACAAGTTTTAAAACAATAAATAACAAAGGAAAGGTAGATAACAAAAAACAAAAATAAAAATAACAACAGATATTAATTACAAATATTTTAAAATATCAACAACAAAAGAAAACAGCAAACAACATCAGATATTTATGAATTATGTTTTCTAGGCATAAGTTTGCTAATGCAGTGGAGATATTTATATCTCCCAACAGAAGTAAGTGGTTAATATTTTGTAAAGATAAGGGAAAATTGAGTTTTTCACTTGTGATGAAAATCTAAACAGCTAGAGAATGAAGTTTGACTTCTTGGATGCAATTATTATATGATTAGCATGGATTAGAAGATGGATTTAATGAAAGATAATGATTTTGTTTTTTTGGGTGAAATTACAATTGGCATTTTGACTTCTTGGAGGCTACTGAATGCTGATTTGGGACTCGAATGCAATGGCAAGACAAAGGACAACAACAAGGAAAAAGAAACATGTAACACCCATGAAATTTTAAGATAAGTATATGAGCATTAATCTCTTTAGAGCATGAAAGTAAGAGGAATCAAAGAAATAAATAATAGAAATATAAAGAAGAAGAGGTCAAGGTTTGAACCTTGGACCTCCCACAAATAATGAAGATAAATTGATGCATGACAACCACTAGGATAATGATTTACATATGGATAGGAAAGAATGGAATCTTAGTTAAAGGTGAGAAGAAAAATAAAATAAAATTAAACAAAAGAGCAAGAGAATACCAAGTGACTTACCTCCTCTTCCTCTTGGTTAAGAGAAGGAACAAGAAGAAGGCAAGTTGCCTTCCTCACCCTTCCCTCTCCTCATTTTCATGGGAATCAAGAGAGGAGTGATGGATGAATTAAGGGAAGGATTAATGAAGGCATAAATTCCCCACATGATGAATAAATAGAAAATGAGAAAAGAAATCTCTCATTTTTCTCCTTCTTCCTCCTCCTTCTCCCTTCTCTCTTCTCCACCGAGACCAAGGGGTCTTCCCTCTCCTTGATCCGAACACTAAGTTAAGTTCTTCTCCAAGAAAGCTAATTTCCGAGAAGAAATCTTCAAGTTCTAGCCCTTCCAAGCAAAGGAAACCAAAGGAGGCACAAGAAGAAGAAGCTTCTTCCTTTCTTTAGCAACTAGAACATTTTTCTCTAAGAGAAACCACAAGCGAAAGGATGTAAGTTCCCCTCACCTCTGGTACAATAGCTTATAGGGATTTTTCATGTAAATAGATTTGCTTAACAACCTAGGTATTGTTTCATGAAAATCCATGGTTTTTAACCAAGATCAAAAGAAAGAATCTAAGTTTAAAGACCTAACTAGATGTGCTCAATATACTTCTTGTGACATGTATATTATGGTAGGAGTTTATCCTTATGTTTTTACGCTAAAAGGGTTATAGGTTCATGAACTTAATATTTCGAACAAGCATGAACACAAGAACTAGAAGAGCTTCAAAACTAAACTAAGCATGATCTCTTGTACTCATAATATGTGCTCTATGATAATAGTGTGGTTAACATATTTGTTCCCAATTGTATGTTGATTTAACTTAATTTTCATTCACATGGGTATTCGGCCATGATAAAACTAAAAGCCTAAGAGAGCTTTAAATCTAAAACTAAGCATGCTATGTTTCTCTAAGATAGGGTAATTATGATGTGCCATGATTGTATGAAGATATAAACCCTATTTCATATGCAAGAAGATTCGGCCATATTAAGATGTGAAGCCTAGGGAAAATTTATAACAAGTCTAAGATGCTCATGACCTTCTTGATGAAATGATATGAAGTTAACTTGTTGCATTTATGCTTATTTGTTGCATAGAATGATGATTACATGTCTATAACCTTCGGCCACTTAAGGTTCCAAGACCTAGGATGATTAGAACTTGAACCAAATTGCTTATGTTATTTCCTTATAAATGATACCATGAAATTATGTAGGTTCTCATGCTTTTTAGGACACTTGAACTTTGGTTTTGAGTCCTACACCATTCGTCCATATCATGTTTAAGGGCCTAGGAAACCTAGAACCTAAATCAACTATGCTCATGTTAGTCCTTAAAATGTTTGCTATGAAATATGTTTAAGGTTCTCATGCTTTTTAGGACACTTGAACTTTGGTTTTGAGTCCTACACCATTCGGCCATATCATGTTTAAGGGCCTAGGAAACCTAGAACCTAACTCAACTATGCTCATGTTAGTCCTTAAAATGTTTGCTATGAAATATGTTTAAGGTTCTCATGCTTTTAGGACACCAGAACCTTGGTTTTAAGACCTATACCATTCGGCCACATCATGTTTAAGGGCCTAGGAACCCTAGAACCTAACTCAACTATGCTCATGTTATTCCTTGGAATGTTTGCTATGAAAGTTGTTTAAGGTTCTCATGCTTTTAGGACACTTGAACCCTAGCATCAAGTCCTACAATTTTCGGCCATGATGAAAGTAGAGACCTAGGAATCTAAGAACCCAAACCAAACATGTTAAAAGTATTCCTTATGATGTAAGATATGATAAAGGCTTGGGGTTTATATGCTTTCATGTTGCTTACTAAACTAGGTCACAAATTAGCATGTTTCGACCATCACATGATATTAGGGTAGAAACCTAATTATGATCTTTTATGTGCCTCACATGCAATGCTTTATGACATGATAAGAATATGCTATGTAGCTATACTCATTTATGTGATTAGGACTTATGAGTAACAATGTGTTATATGCCTAAATTCATGATATGCTGTATGCTCAAATTTATGATGTGTTGTGTGCTTAATTATGCTTATGACCATGATATGCTGTGTGCTCAAATTCATGATATGCTGTGTGCTCAAATTTATGATGTGCTGTGTGCTTAATTATGCTTATGATCATGATATGTTGTGTGCTTAAATATTCTTATGATCATGATATGCTGTGTGCTCAAATTCATGATGTGTTGTGTGCTTAATTATGCATGTGATCATGATATGTTGTGTGCCTAAATTCATGATATTCTATGTGCTCAATTTCACATGCTTTAAGTATGCCTAAGAGTTGCCTCCCTACAAGTGGGATCAAGAGCACTCTTCATGATATGAATATGACATGAAAGTTATGCTAAGAATTTTATTATTATGACATGCTACTTTACTTTTATGGCTTGTACCAAGGGTGGGCTCCATAAGCGCCCCGGGGTCGATGGACTATGAAACGGGCCTCGTTATGGATGGGCTCCTAAGTGCCCCTAGGTCGATGGACTAAGAAACGGGCCTAGTATGTATGCCTTGTAGGGTTCAAGACTTGCTACCTTGGACCTAAATAGGACGCGCGCATTTATGTATGTGGTACAAGCCAGGGCCCTAATCATGTTGAGATTATGTTTAAGTATGTATGTTATAAGTTTTAAAAGATATGTTGCATATATTTTCATGATGCATGTTTAAGAGTTCACATTGCATATACCTTAGGTGATACCATGATACCTTATGTTTATGTCATGATGATGCCATGATATTTATGATGATGCTTATGACATGTATGATGTTTATGTTGTGTGATACCATGATATCTTATGTTTATGTTGTGATCATGCCATGATATGCTACAGGATATGATGAAATTATCTCCATATGATATGACTTGTGTTCTTAATATGCTATACGGTTTTTGTGAGTAGGAAAGGAACTTACTGAGTCATGAGTGCTCACAGCTTACTTTCTTGTACTACAGATAAGGGCAAGGGATGGATGAACTAGGGGAGCAGCATGAGGGCTAGAAGGATGTGTGTGGCAGTGGTTTGGCTAACGAAAAAGAAAAGACCTGCTTTCATAAAAATAAGACTTTATGCTTAGCTTTATGTCACTGCTTCATATCTCCATGACATTTTATTATGTGTTTGAGCATCATGTCTCAATAATGAAATAGACAATGCTTTTCATTAAAAGTGTTGTTAAAAAAAAATAGACAACGTTTTTTATAAAAAGCGTTGTCGTTTAAGTGTTGAAGAATCCCAATTTTCTTGTAGTGAGTGATTCTAGTGAAGAGAAGATTTAGTTGTTGGTTGCTACTCGGAATACCATCCTAGTTCCCCTGTACAAAAATTTATACAAGCATAGAACTATCCTAGCTACCCATGTGCTGTACTGAAGTTAAATTTGGATTGCAAACGATGCTTAACATTATTAATCCAAATTGTCCTTCAGAAGTTACACTTGGATTGGAAATGATACTTAACATTTTTACTTCAAGTTTAACCAATGTGATCTTCCTAAGTTAAACCATATTACAGAAGTTATCAAATATCTATTTCAAAGATCGGCTTCCAGGTTAAACATGGCAACGCACTAGGCCTTCTTGAGTATGGGATCATCCACCACTTCCTAGACAAAGTCTCTCAAAGAAATCAGATATTTAACTTCTTACAGCAAACTAGGTTTAACTACAGAGACCTCAATAGAAACACATTATCGAAACATGAAATTGAAAAGTAAAATCGATAACAAAAATGATAACTTAAAACCGATAACCTCTTGTGTTTAGTTTTTCAAGATCTATACAAAAGATGAACTAATTATCATGCGGAAATAATAAATAGTTATACCTTTTGTAGCTTATAGACCTCTTGATCTTCTACTGTATTCCTCTCCTTCTCTTGGATGTCGTGTAGGTGACGAACTTCCAAGATGAAATCCACCCAAGCTTCTTCCTTTGCTTCCAAGATCTGGCCACCAACTAACCTCCAAGGGATGCTAGACAAGAGAGCTTCCTTCTCTTCTTCTTCCCCTTCAAGCAACCGGCCACCATGAGATCACCACACTAGATGCCGCCAGCTTCTCAAGGAGGAAAACAAAAGGAGAAGTGAAAAGGAAGAGGAGCGGCCACCAAAGGATTGGAAGAGAGGAATAGAAGATGTGTTATCTCATGAGGCACCCCTCCATCTCTTTTATAATCCTTGGTCTTAGCAATAAAGGAAAGTTTTAAATATAATTAAAACTTCCTTATATTCCTTGCCAATGACTAAAAAGGAAAGTTTTAAAACAAAAAATTAAAACTTCCTTTAATGCTTGTCATGGCTGGCCCTATATATATGCTCAAAATAAGGAAAGTTTTAAACACAAAATTAAAACTTATTTGTTTCCGGTAAAAAATTTTAATAAAAAAATTTCTATTTTAAATCCCTTGTTGGATATAAAAGGGAAATTTTATAAATTAAAATATCTCTTTTAAAACATGTGGATGGTTACAAAAAAGGAAAGTTTTATTAAAAATTAAAATCTTCCTTTTAACTACAAATAAGAAAAGATATCAAACTTCTCACTTAATCCTTTGTAGAAAGCTATAAAAGAAAAGATTTTAAAATTTAAAAATTCTCTTTTAAAACCATGGCTTCCAGAAAAGGAAAGATTTTAAAATTTAAAATACCCTTTTATTTTAATGTGGCCGACCACCTAGCTTGGGCTCCAAGCTTGGCAGGCCATAAACTTGGCTCCAATCTTTGGCTTGGCCAACCCTAGCTTGGGCTCCAAGCTTGGCTTGGCCGACCATAACAAGATGGATAAGAAGCTTGGCTTTAAGTGGATATAAGGCTTTATAAATAAGAGGCTATGATAGGGACCGAGAGGAGGAATTGGTTTTGGTCTCCCGATGAGCTTGAGCATTCCGTGTTCGCCTCGAACACCTAACTCAAGTTCATCAATAATAACTCAAACCACTAAAGAGTTATTATTGCATTACCGCACCAATCCCATATTACAATATGGCTACTTCTCATCATGAGTGTGTTAGTCTCCCTGTATTTAAGATATAAAATGCCCACTACTTTAATGAGTTACTGACAACTCACTTAATTAATATCTAGCTCCAAGAGTAGTATAACTCAACCTTATTGTCATGTCGGACTAAGTCCACCTGCAGGGTTTACATGACAATCCTTATGGACTCCTCAAGGGGGCATCACCAACCTAGATTACTATGACACAGTTTCATTCTATAATCAACAACACACCATATAAATAATATCACTTCCAAATTTATCGGGCCTATTGATTTAACGAACTAAATCTCACCCTTTGATAAATTAAAGAAATAAATATTAAGTACGTGCTTGTTATTATATCATGATTAAGAGTTTGCACTTCCATAATAACAGAGGTTTTGCTCTTTTATGTAGTCAGTATAAAAAGAAACTTCCTCAAATTGTCTTGCTCAATACACTCATAGTGTACTAGTGTAATTTTATAGTCAAGATAAACTAATACCAAATTACACTACAACCACTGTAATGGTTTGTCCCATTCCATCTTAGTTGTGAGCTACTATTTATAATTTATAAGGAACTGATAACATGATCTTCTATGTGTCTCCTCACACCATGTTATCTACAATATAAATTAAATGGACAACTACACTTAGCATAAATGTAGACATTTGACCAATGTGATTCTTATTTCTAAATAAATGTTTATACAAAAAGCTAGGCTTTTAGTATACATCCTAACAATCTCCCACTTATACTAAAAGACTATGTTGCCATATATGCTGCCATACATCTGATTCCCATCTGCTGAACATGCCCATCAAAAGATCTTGCCTTAAGGGCCTTAGTGAAAGGATCCAGGTTACCTGCTGATGCAATCTAGACGACAACAACTTCTCCTCATTATAAGATGTCTCATATTGGGTGGTACTTGCAATCTATGTGTTTACTTGCCTTATGGGCTCGTGCTTCCTTCGAGTTTTCTACTGCAACACTTCTTATCACAATAAACTATAATAATTTTGGGCAAACCAGGAATCACATTTAAAACCATCATGAAGTTACTAAGCCATACAGCTTCTATGGCTGCCTCAAAGGCTGCCTCATACTTAGCTTCCATGGTGGAGTCTGAAGCGCATTTTTGCTTAACACTCCTCCATTGTTATGGCTCCACCTCCTAAAGTAAACACAAAATCCCGAGGTTGACTTACTATTGCCCCTATATGATTAGAAGTCAGAATCCGTGTAACCTACAAAGAGCAAATCATCTGCTTGGTAAATCAGCATATAATCTCTAGTCCTTCTCAGGTACTTTAATATATGCTTTACGACAGTCCAATGTTCCTGTCCTAGATTACTTTGATATCTGCTAACCATGCCCACGGCTAAATAGATATCCGATCTCATGCATAACATCGCATACATTAGGCTTCCTACAGCTGAAGCATAAGGAACAGACTTCATTTCCTCTATCTCTTTTGATGTCTTAGAAGACATCTCTTTAGATAAAGATACTCCATGCCGAAAATGTAGAAAACCTTTCTTGGAGTTTTGCATGCTAAAACGAGCTAGGATAGTATCGATATATGAAGCTTGGGATAAACACAACATTCTTTTCTTGCAATCCCTTATTACTTTGATCCCGAGAATATGTGCGCATTCTCCCAAATCCTACATATCGAATTGCTTGGACAACCATATCCTTACTTCTGACAACACTTTGATATTGTTGCCAACTAACAAAATATCATCTATGTATAGTACAAGAAATACCACCACGTTACCATCACACTTCTTGTATACACAAGACTCATCTGGACACTGAACAAATCCATAAGACTGGACTACTTCATTAAATCGGATGTTCCAAAACCTTGAATCTTACTTCAGTCTATAAATAGACCGATTGAGCTTACATATAAGATGTTATTTTCCCTTTGCAATAAACTCCTCTGGTTGCTTCATATGGATGGTTTCTTCATGACTTCCATTAAGGAAAGTTGTCTTGACATCCATTTACCAAACCTCATAATCCATATGAGCAGTAATAGATAAAAGAATTCGGATACACTTAAGCATGGCTACTGGTGAAAAGGTTTTCTCATAATTTCAATTCCCTCTTTCTGAGTATACCCCTTCGCAACAAGCCTTGCTTTGAAGGTTTCCACCTTCCCGTCTGCCCCACTTTTTCTTTTGTAGATCCATTTACATCCAATAGCTTTTACACTATTTGATGGTTCTACTAGCTCTCAGACTTTGTTAGAATACATAGATTCTATTTCAGAATTCATTGCTCTTTGCCAAGATGTTGCATCTTTATCTTGGAGTGTTTTGTCATATGTTCGGGGATCAGGTTCATGTTTACCTGGGATCAAGTCCAAAGACTCTCCCAAAAACATGAATCTTTCAAGTTGCCTCACAACCCTCCCACTACGACGAGGCACTGTCTGTAGTTGTGTATCATTTGTGATATGTGTGACAGTTTCTTGTGATATTTCATCTTGCACTGTTGGTACTAAAGTAGACATGTCCTCTCTCATTTCTTCTAGAACAATTTCACTCATGGGCTTATGGTTTATTATATAGTCCTCTTCTAAAAATCCGGCATTAGTGCTAACAATGACCTTCTGATCTTTAGGACTATAAAACAAACCACCTTTCGTTCCTTTAGGATAACCTATAAACAGGCAAACTTTTGTACGAGATTTCAACTTATCAGCATCTCCCTTCAGCATATGTGCTGGACTACCCCAAATTCGGACATGACTCAGACTAGGCTTACGCTCATTCCATAATTCCGTGGGAGTAGAGGGTACTGATTTAGAAGGTACTAAGTTCAGAATGTACACTGTTGTTTCTAAAACATATCCCCAGAATGAATTTGGTAATTCTGAATAACTCATCATCGATCTAACCATTTCCATAAGTGTCCTATTCATTCATTCTGCCACACCATTCTATTGGGGTGTACCAGGTGCAGACAATTGGGATTGAATCCCAACCTCTGATAAGTAATTCCTAAACTCTCCTAAGAGGTACTCGCCACCACGATCAGACCGTAGTATCTTGATACTTTTACCGTGACATTTCTCCACTCAGCCTTATACTCTTTGAACTTATCAAAGCACTCAGACTTGGGCGCATCAAGTAATGTACCCATATCTATAATAGTTATCTATAAAAGAGATAAAATATTCAAAAACACCTCTCGCCTGGATAGTCATAGGTCCACACAAATCAGAATGAACCAATTCCAATACATCTTTTGCTCTATACCCCTTAGCCTCAAAAGCTCTCTTGGTCATTTTTCCTTCCAAGCAAGATTCGCAGGTTGGAAAGTTTTCCAACACTAATGAACCCAAGAGTCCATCGGCTATTAGCCTTTGAATCCTACTCAAATTAATATGACCAAGTCTTAGATGTCAAAGATATGTTTGGTTCATTTTCGAAAGTTCCTTTCTCTTATTAGAATTAGAGGATGTTTTATTAATTTCCATTTGTTGTTTTGTGGGAGTTATTGGATTTAGAGTATACAAATTACCAACTAATGTACCTGAATAGATAACTAACCTATTTTTCTTGATAACCACTTTATCATCAAAAGAAATAGTATATCCATCCAAAAATAGTTTAGAAACTGAAATTAAATTCTTTCTAAAACTTGGTACATAAAGACAATTTCTCAAAATCAAAGTTCTATTCCTATCAAATGATAAGTAAACATCTCCCACTGCAACAGCCACCACTTTCGTAGCATTTCCCATGTAGACGGTTATCTCTCATTCATATAGTTGTCGGGTTTCCTGGAACCCCTACAATGAATTGCAGGCATGATCAGTGGCTCCTGTATCTACACACCATGTACTGGTAGATAACACCGCTAAACATATTTCAACTATTAGAGAATAAGATATTCCTTTATTATTTTCTTTCCTACGAGGATAGTCTGCCTTCGAATGTCTAGACTGCTTGAAAATGAAGCACTTGCCCTTCGGCTTCTTCACTCCTACTTTTAGTCTAGTACCTAGAGATCGATATACTTTCTTTTCCTAGCCAGCTTGTTTCTTCTTCTTCTTCTTCTTCTTGCCTTTCGACTTAGATGTAGAAACATTTTCAGCAAAGTGAATTTGAGAATTATGACGAAATAGCCCTTCTGCTGCCTGAAGTTCTGTCAGTAGTTCCTCCAATGAATAAATCCTTTTATTCATATTGTAGTTCAGGTAGAACTGGTAAAACTTTTGGGTAGCGTTTGGAGAATAATATCGACCTGGGTTTCCCCATCGATTTCAGCTCCAAGGATTTGTATCTCGTACAAGTAAGCCATCATTTTGAGGATATGATCCCTTATAGGTGTTCCCTCTGACATGGTGGCTGTCATTAAGTTTCTCATAGCCTCTTTCCTAGCAGCCTGATTCTGGTGTCCGAAGAGTTCCTTGAGATTGTACATTATATTATAGGCAGTAGGCATGGAGTGATGCTGATGTTGTAGCACATTTGACATAGAAGCCAAAATTTAACACTACGCCATCTCATCTGCCTTGACCCATTTCTTATGATACTCAATCTCCTCTTCACTAGAATCACAATTAGGCTCATTAGGGCAGTCCTCTAACAATATAAACTTATAGCCTTCGTAGTTAGGACAATGTCCCGGTTCCTTTTCCAATCTATGTAATTTGGGCCAATAAGTTTGTTCTCTTTCAGAATAATAGCAAGTGGGTTGAAAGTCATCCTAAGAATCAGAAAATAAGTTTAGGTCAAAACTTAAGAATTTAGAATAATATTGATTCCTCAAACAATATCATTTAAATTCACCAATACCTCAAAACATCGTGAATTTTGAATGCCATAATAGTGTGGACGTATACAAATTCAAACATTTGTAAGAGGAGGTTTTACCCATTAATTTTATTCTTATCAACCTATCTTTATGACAAATAAAATTAATAGTTGGTATTCCTTCAGTCACACAAATAATAGCAGTGAATCCGATGGGGAGGATACTATTAAATACACCTAAGTGTATACCATTACTTAACACTTAGTCCATTAAATAGGATTCTGCCCCTTCAGATGGAGAAGATCACACACTCCTAAATAATTTCCTATAATCATCTATAAAGGAAGTTTGATCTAGTGATCCACAAATAAACTCATCCGATGTGGAGGAAGGCACTCAGAGCCAACACGCAAGTTTGTTTGCATCACTTACAAACCAGTAATGGAGACCGTGGAATTTATTTATAAATCCCTCTCCCACTTAGTTATTTAAGATGAGGATTTTAACATGCACACACACACACATCACAGCAAATAAAAGCAATAAATATGAAAAAACAATTTTCCAACTATTATGGCCTCTTCCATCACTATCCTTCGTGTACTGCCAGCCATAACAGTCGTCAAAACTAGCCGCCAGCCCTAGGGCTTATGTCGTCGCACCCATCGAGCTTCCTTTTTTGTTGCGCCTCTGGTCCTCAAATAGTACCACGCCTCACAAGGATATGATCCACGATAAAAATAAAATTTTACATATATCGATCCTATATTCCACAAAGAAATGTACATAAAGTCTAGATCGAACAAAATGAAAACCTAAAACTAATACAACTCCTCTATTTAATAAATACAATCATTCATACACATAAAATACCCTTGACATGTCCAAGGGTCCAATCACACATAATCATAATAGGCCATAATAGTTGGAGCCTGCAACCACAGAGTTAATCTATTTACATATCCTACTATTATCCTGCCTAAAATATGTATGACATGTGCATAATTAAACTAAAAACCAAACACATAGAGGTATAACCTAGCTCTAATACCAATTGTTGGTTGCTACTCGGAATACCGTCCTAGTTCTCCTGTACAAAAATTTATACAAACAGAGAACTATCCTAGCTACCCATGTGCTCTACTGAAGTTAAATTTGGATTGTAAACGATGCTTAACATTGTTAATCCAAATTATCCTTCAGAAGTTAAACTTGGATTGGAAATGATACTTAACATTTTTACTCCAAGTTTAACCGATGTGATCTTCCTAAGTTAAACCATATTACAGATGTTATCAAATATCTATTTCAAAAATCGACTTCCAGGTTAAACATTGCAAGGCACTAGGCCTTCTTGGGTATGGGATCATCCACCACTTCTTAGACAAAGCCTCTCAAAGAAATCGAATATTTAACTTCTTACAACAAACTAGGTTTAACAACAGATACCTCAATAGAAACACATTATCAAAACATGAAATCGAAAAAGAAAATCGATAACAAAAACGATAACTTAAAACCGACAACCCCTTGTGTTTGGTTTTTCAAGATCTATACAAAAGATGAACTAGTTATGATGCGGAAACTAATAACTAATTATACCTTTTGTAGCTTATAGACCTCTTGATCTTTTGCTGTATTCCTCTCCTCCTCTTGGACGTTGTGTGGACGATGATCTTTTAAGATGAATGTTAGAGTGTATACTTAAAGCCTAGCTTTTTGTAAACATTTATTTTGAAATAAAGAATCACATTGGTCAAATGTCTACATTTATGCTAAGTCTAGTTGTTCAATTAATTTATATTGTAGATAACATGGTGTGTGGTGTCACGCACAGAAGATATTGTTATCAGTTCTTTATAAATTATAAACAGTTGCTCACGACTAAGATGGATAGGAACAAACCATTAGAATAGTCATAGTGTAATTTGGTATTAATTAGTTTATCTTGACTATAAAATTATACTAGTACACTCAGAGTGTATTGAGCTGGACCATTGAAGGTAAGTTCTTTTTATACTGACTGAATAAAATAATAAGACCTTTGTTATTATGGAAGTGTATGCTCTTAATCCTAATATAATAACAAGCACATATATCTAGTATTTATTTCTTTGACTTATCAATGGGTGAGATTTAGTTCGATAAATCAAAAGGCTCGATAAGTTGGGAAATGATATTATTTATAGTGTGTTGTTGATTATAGAAGGAAACTGTGTCCTAGTAATCTAGGTTGATAATGTCCCCAAGAGGAGCTCATAAGGATTGTCATGTAATAAACCCTGCTGGTGGACTTAGTTCGACATGACGATAAGGTTGAGTGGTACTACTCTTAGACTAAGATATTAATTAAAGTGAGTTGTCAGTAAATCATTTAATTAGTGGGCATTCAACATCTTAAACACAGGGAGATTAACACACTCATGATAAGAAAGAGCCCAAAATGTAATTTGGGATTGGTACGGTAATTCAATAATAATTCTTTAGTGGTATGAATTATTATTGATAAAATTAAGTTGGGTGTTCGGGGCGAACACGGGAAGCTTAATTTCATCGGGAGACCAAAACCAAATCATCCTTTCGGTCCCTATCTTAACATCTTATTTATAAAGTATGATACCCACCTATACCCACTTTAAGGTGGTCGGCCAAGCCTAGCTTAGAGCCCAAGCTAGGGCCGGCCAAACCAAGGTGAGTTGGTTTGCTTAGGTGGTCGGCCCTAGCTTGAACCCAAGCTAAGGTGGCGGCCGGCCGCAATAAAAAATAAAAGGATTTTATTTTTAAAATCTTTTCTTATGTGGAAGCATGTTTTAAAAGAGATTTAAAAATTATAAATCTTTCCTTTTATAGCTTTCTACAAAAGATTAAGAGAAAGATTTGATATCTTTCCTTATTTGTATATGGAAAAAAAGATTTTAATTTTGGAGAAAACTTTCCTTTTTGTAATCATCCACATGTTTTAATAGAGAGATTTTAATTTATAAAAGTTTCCTTTTATAACCAACCATGAAGGGAATTTTTAAAGAGAAATTTTATTTTAAAAATTTCCAGAAACAAATTAGGAAGTTTTAATTTTTACCTTAAAACTTTCCTTTTTTGGGGCTCAAGGTGGTGGCCGGCCATTGAAGTTTTAAAAGGAAATTGTTGTTTAAATTTTCCATTTGTTGGCAAGGAGAATAAGGAAGTTTTTATTAAAACTTTCCTTATATGCCAAGACCAAGGAATATAAAAGAGAGGATTGAGGTGCCTCACCTCATAACCTAACATCTATTATTCCCTCTCTTCTCTTCCTTGGTGTGCCCGGCCCCTAGTCTTCCTTTTCTCTTCTTCTTTAGTGGACAGTGGCACCCTCTCTTGGAGTTCTTGTGGTGGCCGGATTTTGCTTGGAGAAAAAGGAGAGAAAGGAGGCTTTGTTCTAGCATCCCTTGGAGCATGAAGGTTGGTGGCCGAAACTTGCAAGGAGGATGGTGGTGGTGGTTCTCGTCTTGGTAGATCGTCGCCCACATGACGTCCAAGATAAGAAGAGGAATACGATAGAAGATCAAGAGGTTGTTGTTTACAAAGAAAGGTATAACTAGTAATTCTATTCCGCATCATACTAGTTTTCTTTGTATAGATTTTGAAATACCAAACACAAGAGGCATATGATCCTAGGTTTCGAATTTGTGATTCGAGTTTGTATTTTTTTTGTTTTTTTGAACTTGTGATTTGATTGTTCTTTTTGGTTAAACCTAGGGTTACTATAAGGAAATTAAATATTAAATTTTGTTGAAAGGCTTTGTCTAAGAAGTGGTGGATGCTCCCATAACCAAGAAGACCTAGTGCCTCGTAATGTTTAACATGGAAGCCGATCTCTGAAATTAATATTTAATTGAATTTGTAACATGGGTGGATTTGGATCAATAATGTTAAGTATCGTTTGCGATCCAAGTCTAAACCTCTAAGAACAGATAAGTTAAATTTGGAATCAATAATGTTAAGTTCCATTTGTGATTCCTAATTTAATTTCTAAAGAACACAATAGGTTGTTAGAAATGGTTCAGGACTTGTATAAAATTTTTGTACAGGGGAACTGGTACGATATTCCAAGTATCAACCAACAATGAAATCCACCCAAGCTTCTTCCTTTGCTTCCAAGATTCGGCCACCAACTAACCTCCAAGAGATGCTAGAGAAGAGAGCTTCCTTCTCTTCTTCTTCTCCTTCAAGCAACCGACCACCATGAGATCACCACACTAGATGTCGCCGACCTTTCAAGGAAGAAAACAAAAGGAGAAGAGAAAAGGAAGAGGGGTGGCCACCAAAGGATTGGAAGAGAGGAATAGAAGATGTGTTATCTCATGAGGCACCCCTCCATCTATTTTATAATCCTTGGTCTTGACAATAAAGGAAAGTTTTAAACATAATTAAAACTTCCTTATATTCCTTGCCAATGACTAAAAAGGAAAGTTAAAAAAAAAAATTAAAACTTCCTTTAATGCTTGTCATGGCCGGCCCTATACATATGCTCCAAACAAGGAGAGTTTTAAACACAAAATTAAAATTTCCTTATTTGTTTCCGGTAAGAAATTTTAATAAAAAATTTCTCTTTTAAATCCCTTGTTGGTTATAAAAGGAAAATTTTATAAATTAAAATCTCTCTTTTAAAACATGTGGATGGTTACAAAAAAGGAAAGTTTTATCAAAAATTAAAATATTCCTTTTAATTACAAATAAGGAAAGATATCAAACCTCTCTCTTAATCCTTTGTAGAAAGCTATTAAAGGAAAGATTTTAAAATTTAAAAACTCTCTTTTAAAACCATGGCTTCCACAAAAGGAAAAATTTTAAAATTTAAAATGCCCTTTTATTTTAATGTGGTCGGCCACCTAGCTTGGGCTCCAAGCTTGGCCGGCCATAAACTTGGCTCCAATCTTTGGCTTGGCCGGCCCTAGCTTGGGCTCCAAGCTTGGCTTGGCTGGCCACAACAAGATGGATAAGAAGCTTGGCTTTAAGTGGATATAAGGCTTTATAAATAAGAGGTTACTGTTAGGATGTATACTAAAAGCCTAACTTTTGATATAAACATTTATCTAGAAATAAGAATCACATTGGTCAAATGTCTACATTTATGATAAATGTAGTTGTTCAATTAATTTATATTGTAGATAACATGGTGTGTGGTGTCACACACAGAGGATCATGTTATCAGTACCTTATAAATTATAAACAGTAGCTCACGATCAAAATGGAAAGGAACAAACCATTGGAAGGTCGTAGTGTAATTAGGTATAAGTTTATCTTAACTATATAATTACACTAGTACACTTAGAGTGTATTGAGTAGGACCATTAGAGGTCGTTTCTTTTATACTGACTTTATAAAGGAACAAATACCTCAGTTATTATGGAAGTGTGTGCTCTAGATCCTAATATAATAACAAGCACATATATTTGATATTTATTTCTTTAATTTATCAATGGGTGAGATTTAGTTCGATAAATCAATAAGCCCGATAAGTTGGGAAATGATATCACTTATAGTGTGTATTGTTGATTATAGAAGGAATCTGTGTCCTAGTTATCTAGGTTGAGAATGCCCCCAAGAGGAGCTCATAAGGATTGCCAAGTTAAACCCTGCAGGTGGACCTTGTCCAACATGACAATAAAGTTGACTAGTACTACTCTTGGAGCTAGATATTAATTAAATGAGTTGTCAGTAACTCACTTAATTAGTGGACATTCGTAATCTTAAACACAGGGAGACTAACACACTCATGATAAGAAGGAGCCCATAATGTAATTTGGGATTGGTGCGGTAGTGCGGTAATAACTCTCTAGTGGAATGAGTTATTATCGATGAACTTGAGTTGTGTGTTCAGGACGAGCACGGGATACTCGAGCTCATCAGAAGGCCAAAATCAATTTCTCCTCTAGGTCCCTGTTGTAGCCTCAATAAAGCCTCAAGTCCATCCAAAGAAAAGCCTATATTGGTGTCCAAGAAGGGGTCGGTTCATTACTTGGTGACCAAGCAATGGCCGACCACTTATTCTCTAGAAGTGGTCGGCCCTTGCCTTGGGCAAAGGGGCTGGCCGCAATATTTAAATTAGGAAGGTTGTTTTTGAATTTTTAAATTTCCTCAGATATTTACAATTTGTAAAAAGAGAGATTTTAAAAATTTATAAAATTTTCTAATTTAAATTAGGCCACAAGGTTTTAAAAGAGAGTTGTAAAATTTATAAAACTTTCTTTTAAAAAGAAATATTATTAGAGATGTTTTAAATTTTAAAACTTGGTTTTAAATTTTAAAACTTTCCTTTTAATATCTACATTAGAAAAAAAAAAGTTTGTAAAATTTTATTAGAAGTTTTCTTCTTTTAAAATTTTATAAAAATTTTTTATTTCTTTCCCTTTTAATAAGTGGTCGGCCACCTTGCTTGGTGCCCAAGGAAGGGGCCGGTCAAATAATTAAACATCAACAGAAAGTTGTTTAATTAATAAATCAATCTAGGATTGATTAATTAAAAGGAAAGAAAAAGAAAAAATTAAATGGAAATAGGAATGAGTCTAATTTTTTAATAAACTCTTTCCATAATTTACTGTTGGGAAACTAATAACAAAAGGGGGGAAGGGGAGACCTTGAAAAACATAACAATTGATATTATGTTATTGGAGATCATCAAGTGGCCGGCCCCTCTCCCTCTCTTCCCTTTGCTCTCTTTTGCTCCTTTGTGGTGGTGGTGGCCGAATTCTAGAGAAGGAGGAGAAACATTCCGGGTGATGTTCGTCTTGGAGGATTGTCGCCCACACGACGTCCAAGAGGAGGCGAGGGATACGGCAGAAGATCTCGGGGTTTATAGCATACAAGGAAGAGGTATAACTAGTATTTAATTTCCGCATCATACTAGTTAATATTTCTTTGTATAAATACCAAATACAAGAGGCATTCGATTCTTGTTTTTCGAATTTAATTTTGATGTTGTGTTCTTTTTCTTTTTTCCTTGTGATTTGATTGTTCCTTTTGGTTAACCTAGAGTTATATAAGGAAATTAAATATTAACTTTCCTTAAAAGGCTTTGTCTAGTCGGTGGTGGTTGCTCCCATATCTAAGAAGGCCAAGTGCCTCGCCATGCAGTACTGGAAGCCAATTTTGAAGCTAATATTTAATTGAATTTATAACCTAGGTGATTTGGATCAAACGTGTTAAGTTCCGTAGGAGATCCAAATCTAAACCTAAAAGAACATATAAGTTAAACTTGGAATCAAACGTGTTAAGTTCCGCAGGAGATACAAGTTTAACTTAAAAGAATACATGGTAGCTAGGAAAGGTTCAGATCACGTACAAAAATTTTATACAGTGGAGCCATTGGATTTTCCGAGTAGCAACCAACAATTGGTATCAGAGCTAGGGTTTTGCCTCTGTGTATTTGGTATTAGTTTAATTATGCATATGTCATACATAATTTAGGCAGGTTAATAGTAGGATGTGCTAACTTTGTGGATGCAGGATCCAACTATTACGGCTTATAGTTATTATGTGTGTGATTGGACCCTTGGACATGTCAAGGACATTTATTATGTGTGCATGATTGTATTATAAAATACAGCAGGAGCTGTATTTAGTTTTATTAGGATTTTATTTTTTGATCTAGTTAAATGTACATTCCTTTTATGGAATATAGGATCGATGGATGCAAATTTTATTTTATGTTCGATCTAGTTTACATGTACATTCCTTCGAGGAATATATGATCGAAAAATGTAAAATTCTATTTATGTCGCGGATCGAATCTTGCAAGGCGTGGAACCTTTTGAGGACCAGAGGCGCAGCGTAACAAGGAGCAAGATGGATGCGATAACTAGACCCGGTGGCGGTGGGCAAAGATGGCAGTGTTGGTGCAACATTCCTCAGGTCAAGGTTGACCTGGTTGACCAAGCTTGAGTCTTGGTTTGGATTTCGATGTTTGACAATGCAAGATTGATTGAAGAAGAGTCAAGTAGGTCAAGGATGACCGGATACTTGACTGGGAAGTCCTAACTGGGATGTTAGGCAGAAGGAAAATCCTGGTGAGTGAAGCCAGGTGAAAGACCTAGTGAGTGAAGCTAGGCAATTGGGAAGTCCTAGTGAGTGAAGTTAGGCAGGAGAAAAATCCTGGTGAGTGAAGCCAGGTGAAAGACCTAGTGAGTGAAGCTAGGCAATTGGGAAAGTCCTGGTGAGTGAAGCCAGGCAAGAGAAATCCAGATGGGTCAAGGTTGACCAGACATCTGGTGAGAGTCCAAGTAGGTCAAAGGGATTGACCGGATACTTGGCACGAGGAAGAAAAGTCCAAGTAGGTCTTAGGGAGTGACCGGATACTTGGCAAGAAGAGAAAAGTTCAAGTGGGTCAAAGGGATTGACCAGACACTTGGTGAGAGAGTCCTAGCTGGTCAAGGGTGACCAGATGCTAGGTCTTATGTACCAACAAGTCATGGTTGACTAGATGTTGGTTTAGGGGGCTTTGGGCTTGGTTTTGGGCAATAACCAAGATCTGGATTGATCAGCCGATTGATCCAGCAGGTTTGGATTGATCCATGGATTGATCCAGCAGGTTTGGATTGATCCGTTGATCGATCCAGCAGATCTGGATCGATCAGTGGATCGATCCAGAAGATCTGGATCGATCCACCGATCGATCCGGTGAGTCCCCGCGAACCCTCTCGGATCGATCGGTGGATCGATCGAGTCCCAATCGATCGATGGATCGATTGGGGAGACGTGCGCGATAAGGGCTGGATCGATCCGTGGATCGATCCGAAGTTTTTAGCGTAGGCTCTGGATCGATCCGTGGATCGATCCAAAGCCTCCCCGATCGATTGGGAGCATTCCAATCGATCGGGATTTGACCGTTAGCATCGATTTAAGCCGCAGGCGTTCATTTCCTTCGGCAGAACTTCACCGATTCATTCCAGATTCATCACAGCTACTCCCCAGCACTCTCTAAGCTCCTCACCGCCAGTTCTTGAAGGTTCTTGGAGGTTCATCCAAGTCAAGAGGCGAGTTGCAACAAGAAGAAGAAGAAGCTAGGGTTTTTACTGCATCTCTTGTAAGCTTTTGCTTATTCTTTACTACCCTTTCTTCTACTTGTATTGAGAGTCTTGTAGGGCTTCTCCGCCTTCGGTAGTTACCGAAAAGGAGTGTTTATTAGTGGAGGTGTGTGTGTGTGCGTGGATCCTTGGACTAGTCACCTCTTGTGAGGTGGATATCAAGTAAAATCCTATTGTTAGCATTGTTGTAGTTTGTTTCTTTGTATTCCGCTGCGCATCACTTTGAAGAAACAAGCAACGAAGCACGACGAGCACACGCGAAGCTATTCACCCCCCCCCCTCTAGCTACTTTTCGGTCCCAACAGGCAGTAGCTAGGGTTGGCGACACACGGAGGACCGCAATAGATAAAGGCCATAATAGTTGAAAATTAGTTTTTCTATTTATTGCTTTTTATGTTGTGCTGTGTGTGCTTGTTAGTATGCATGTTAAGTAGGCTAGCATAGTCAAAATTCCTCATTTTAAATAACTAAGTGGGAGAGGGATTTATTTTTAATAAATTCCACAGTCTCCATTACTGGTTTATAAGTGATGCAACAAGCTTGCGCGTTGGCTCTGAGTGCCTTCCTCCATATCGGATGAGCTTGTTTGCGGATCACTAACTTAAACTTTCATTTTGGATGACTATAGGAAGTTAATTAAGAGCGTGTGATCTTCTCCATCGGAAGGGGCACAATCTTATTAATGGACTTAGTGTCAAGTAATGGTATACACTTAGGCACGTCTAATAGTATCCTCCCCATCGGAGTCACTGCTATTATTTGTGTGACCGAAGAAAACCAACTATTAATTTGTCAAATAAATAGGTTGACAAGATAATAAAATTAAAAACTCCTCTTACAAATGTTTGATTTTGTATACGTCCACACTATCGTGGCATACAAAATTCAACGGTGTTTAAGGTAATTTTATTTTGTCATAAAGATTTATTGACAAGATAATTAATGGGTAAAACCCTCCTCTTACAAATGTTTAAATTTTGATACGTCACACTATCGTGGCATGCAAAATTCACGGTGTTTGAGGCGTTGGTGAATTTAAATAATATTGTTTGAGAAATCAATATTATTTTAAATTCAAAAAGTTTTGACCAAATATTTGATCAAAGACAGATCAACTATTAATTTTATTCGTCATAAAGTAAAGTTGACGAGATAATAAAATTAATGGATAAAATCTCCTCTTTGATTTTGTATATGTCCACACTATCGTGGCATACAAAATTCAAGGGGATTTTAAAGAATTGATCTTGACCAAATATTTTTGTGATTCTTAGGATTTAAAATTTTTGTCAATTCCCTAGTTGTTATACTATAGAAAAGACTTAGTAGTCCCAATTGTAATGATTGGAAATAGGACTTGGACATTAAGGTAAACTGTCTTCTTAGACCTAAGAACAATATAGGTGTATTTAATTCATTAGTTGAAACATGTCTAGTGATGTTATCTACCAGAACCTGGAGTGAAGATATAGATGCCATTAATCATGTTCGCAATTCATTGCAGGGTTCCAGGAAACCCGACAACTAAATGAAAATAAAAACACCATCCACATGGACACTGCTGTAAAAGTGGCAGTTGTTGCAGTGGGAGATGTTTATCCTTTGATAAGAATAAAACATGGATTTTGAGTAATTATCTTTACGTACCAAGTTTAGAAAGAACTAGTTTTCAGTTTCTAAACTATTCAAAGAACTTGATATTCTGCCTCTTTTAATAAAGTTGTTATCTGTTCTGGTACGTTGGTTGACAATTTATAAATCCAACAACTCTCACGATGCAACAAATGGAAATTAGTAACACATTTTCTAACTTTAAGAGAAAGCAACCTTCAGAAATGAACCAATTATATATTTGGCATCAAAGGCTAGGTTATATTAATTTGAGTAAGATTCATTGGTAGCTGATGAACTTTTTGGGTTCATTGGTATTGGAAATCTTTCCAACCTGCGAGTCTTACTTGGAAGGAAAAACAACTGAGAAGCTTTTAAGTATAAGGGGTATGGAGCCAAAGATACATTGGAATTGGTTCATGTGATCCTATGACTATCCAGACAAGAGGTAATATCGTATCGAATATTTCGTCTGTTTTATAGAGAAGGAGGAGAAACATTCCGGGTGGTGTTCTTCTTGGAGGATTGTCGCCCACACGACGTCCAAGAGGAGGCGAGGGATACGGCAGAAGATCTCAGGGTTTTTAGCATTCAAGGAAGAGGTATAACTAGTATTTAATTTCCGCATCATACTAGTTAATATTTCTTTGTATAAATACCAAATACAAGAGGCATTCGATTCTTGTTTTTCGAATTTAATTTCGATGTTATGTTATTTTTCTTTTTTCCTTGTGATTTGATTGTTCCTTTTGGTTAACCTAGAGTTATATAAGGAAATTAAATGTTAACTTTCCTTAAAAGGCTTTGTCTAGTCGGTGGTGGTTGCTCCCATATCTAAAAAGGCCAAGTGCCTCTCCATGCAGTACTGGAAGCCAATTTTGAAGCTAATATTTAATTGAATTTATAACCTAGGTGATTTGGATCAAACGTGTTAAGTTTCGTAGGAGATCCAAATCTAAACCTACAAGAACATAAAAGTTAAACTTGGAATCAAATGTGTTAAGTTCCGCAGGAGATACAAGTTTAACTTAAAAGAACACATGGTAGCTAGGAAAGGTTCAGATCACGTATAAAATTTTTATACAGTGGAGCCATTGGGTTTTCCGAGTAGCAACCAACAATTGGTATCAGAGCTAGGGTTTTGCCTCTGTGTATTTGGTATTAGTTTAATTATGCACATGTCATACATAATTTAGGCAGGTTAATAGTAGGATGTGCTAACTTTATGGATGCAGGATCCAACTATTACGGCTTATAGTTATTATGTGTGTGATTGGACCCTTGGACATGTCAAGGGCATTTATTATGTGTGCATGATTGTTTTATAAAATACAGCAGGAGCTGTATTTAGTTTTATTAGAATTTTATTTTTTGATCTAGTTACATGTACATTCCTTTTATGGAATATAGGATCGATGGATGTAAATTTTATTTTATGTTCGATCTAGTTTACATGTACATTCCTTCGAGGAATATATGATCGAAAAATGTAAAATTCTATTTATGTCGCGGATCGAATCTTGCAAGGCGTGGAACCTTTTGAGGACCAGAGGCGCAGCGGAACAAGGAGCAAGATGGATGCGATAACTAGACCCGGTGGCGGTGGCCAAAGATGGCAGTTGCTAGGGTTGGCGACACACGGAGGACCGCAATAGATAAAGGCCATAATAGTTGAAAATTAGTTTTTCTTTTTATTGCTTTTTATGTTGTGTTGTGTGTGCTTGTTAGTATGCATGTTAAGTAGGCTAGCATAGTCAAAATTCCTCATTTTAAATAACTAAGTGGGAGAGGGATTTATTTTTAATAAATTCCACAGTCTCCATTACTGGTTTATAAGTGATGCAACAAGCTTGCGCGTTGGCTCTGAATGCCTTCCTCCATATCGGATGAGCTTGTTTGCGGATCACTAGCTTAAACTTTAATTTTGGATGACTATAGGAAGTTAATTAAGAGCGTGTGATCTTCTCCATCGGAAGGGGCACAATCTTATTAATGGACTTAGTGTCAAGTAATGGTATACACTTAGGCACATCTAATAGTATCCTCCCCATCGGAGTCACTGCTATTATTTGTGTGACCGAATAAAACCAACTATTAATTTGTCAAATAAATAGGTTGACATGATAATAAAATTAAAAACTCCTCTTACAAATGTTTGATTTTGTATACGTCCACACTATCGTGGCATACAAAATTCAACGGTGTTTAAGGTAATTTTATTTTGTCATAAAGATTTATTGACAAGATAATTAATGGGTAAAACCCTCCTCTTACAAATGTTTAAATTTTGTATACGTCACACTATCGTGGCATGCAAAATTCACGGTGTTTGAGGCGTTGGTGAATTTAAATAATATTGTTTGAGAAATCAATATTATTTTAAATTCAAAAAGTTTTGACCAAATATTTGATCAAAGACAGATCAACTATTAATTTTATTCATCATAAAGTAAAGTTGACGAGATAATAAAATTAATGGATAAAATCTCCTCTTTGATTTTGTATATGTCCACACTATCGTGGCATACAAAATTCATGGGGATTTTAAAGAATTGATCTTGATCAAATATTTTTGTGATTCTTAGGATTTAAAATTTTTGTCAATCCCCTAGTTGTTATACTATAGAAAAGACTTAGTAGTCCCAATTGTAATGATTGGAAATAGGACTTGGACATTAAGGTAGACTGTCTTCTTAGACCTAAGAACAATATAGGTGTATTTAATTCATTAGTTGAAACATGTCTAGTGATGTTATCTACCAGAACCTGGAGTGTAGATACAGATGCCATTAATCATGTTCGCAAATCATTGCAGGGTTCCAGGAAACCCGACAACTAAATGAAAATAAAAACACCATCCACATGGACACTGCTGTAAAGTGGCAGCTGTTGCAGAGGGAGATGTTTATCCTTTGATAAGAATAAAACATGGATTTTGAGTAATTGTCTTTACGTACCAAGTTTAGAAAGAACTAGTTTTTAGTTTCTAAACTATTCAAAGAACTTGATATTCTGCCTCTTTTAATAAAGTTGTTATCTGTTCTGGTACGTTGGTTGACAATTTATAAATCCAACAACTCTCACGATGCAACAAATGGAAATTAGTAACACATTTTCTAACTTTACGAGAAAGCAACCTTCAGAAATGAACCAATTATATCTTTGGCATCAAAGGCTAGGTTATATTAATTTGAGTAAGATTCATTGGTAGCTGATGAACTTTTTGGGTTCATTGGTATTGGAAATCTTTCCAACCTGCGAGTCTTACTTGGAAGGAAAAACAACTGAGAAGCTTTTAAGTATAAGGGGTATGGAGCCAAAGATACATTGGAATTGGTTCATGTGATCCTATGACTATCCAGACAAGAGGTAGTATCGTATCGAATATTTCGTCTATTTTATAGAGAAGGAGGAGAAACATTCCGGGTGGTGTTCGTCTTGGAGGATTGTCGCCCACACGACGTCCAAGAGGAGGCGAGGGATACGGCAGAAGATCTCGGGGTTTTTAGCATTCAAGGAAGAGGTATAACTAGTATTTAATTTTCGCATCATACTAGTTAATATTTCTTTGTATAAATACCAAATACAAGAGGTATTCGATTCTTGTTTTTTTAATTTAATTTCGATGTTGTGTTCTTTCTCTTTTTTCCTTGTGATTTGATTGTTCCTTTTGGTTAACCTAGAGTTATATAAGGAAATTAAATGTTAACTTTTCTTAAAAGGCTTTGTCTAGTCGGTGGTGGTTGCTCCTATATCTAAGAAGGCCAAGTGCCTCTCCATGCAGTACTGGAAGCCAATTTTGAAGCTAATATTTAATTGAATTTATAACCTAGGTGATTTGGATCAAACGTGTTAAGTTCCGTAGGAGATCCAAATCTAAACCTAAAAGAACATATAAGTTAAACTTGGAATCAAACGTGTTAAGTTCCGCAGGAGATACAAGTTTAACTTAAAAGAACACATGGTAGCTAGGAAAGGTTCAGATCACGTATAAAATTTTTATACAGTGGAGCCATTGGGTTTTCCGAGTAGCAACCAACAATTGGTATCAGAGCTAGGGTTTTGCCTCTGTGTATTTGGTATTAGTTTAATTATGCACATGTCATACATAATTTAGGCAGGTTAATAGTAGGATGTGCTAACTTTGTGGATGCAGGATCCAACTATTACGGCTTATAGTTATTATGTGTGTGATTGGACCCTTGGACATGTCAAGGGAATTTATTATGTGTGCATGATTGTATTATAAAATACAGCAGGAGCTGTATTTAGTTTTATTAGGATTTTATTTTTTGATCTAGTTACATGTACATTCCTTTTATGGAATATAGGATCGATGGATGCAAATTTTATTTTATGTTCGATCTAGTTTACATGTACATTCCTTCGAGGAATATATGATCGAAAAATGTAAAATTCTATTTATGTCGCGAATCGAATCTTGCAAGGCGTGGAACCTTTTGAGTACCAGAGGCGCAGCGGAACAAGGAGCAAGATGGATGCGATAACTAGACCCGGTGGCGGTGGCCAAAGATGGCAGTTGCTAGGGTTGGCGACACACGGAGGACCGCAATAGATAAAGGCCATAATAGTTGAAAATTAGTTTTTCTATTTATTGCTTTTTATGTTGTGTTGTGTGTGCTTGTTAGTATACATGTTAAGTAGGCTAGCATAGTCAAATTTCCTCATTTTAAATAACTAAGTGGGAGAGGGATTTATTTTTAATAAATTCCACAGTCTCCATTACTGGTTTATAAGTGATGCAACAAGCTTGCGCGTTGGCTCTGAGTGCCTTCCTCCATATCGAATGAGCTTGTTTGATGATCACTAGCTTAAACTTCCATTTTGGATGACTATTGGAAGTTAATTAAGAGCGTGTGATCTTCCCCATCGGAAGGGGCACAATCTTATTAATGGACTTAGTGTCAAGTAATGGTATACACTTAGGCACGTCTAATAGTATCCTCCCCATCGGAGTCACTGCTATTATTTGTGTGACCGAAGAAAACCAACTATTAATTTGTCAAATAAATAGGTTGACAAGATAATAAAATTAAAAACTCCTCTTACAAATGTTTGATTTTGTATACGTTCACACTATCGTGGCAAACAAAATTCAACGGTGTTTAAGGTAATTTTATTTTGTCATAAAGATTTATTGACAAGATAATTAATGGGTAAAACCCTCCTCTTACAAATATTTAAATTTTGTATACGTCCACACTATCGTGGCATGCAAAATTCACGGTATTTGAGGCGTTGGTGAATTTAAATAATATTGTTTGAGAAATCAATATTATTTTAAATTCAAAAAGTTTTGACCAAATATTTGATCAAAGACAGATCAACTATTAATTTTATTCGTCATAAAGTAAAGTTGACGAGATAATAAAATTAATGGATAAAATCTCCTCTTTGATTTTGTATATGTCCACACTATCGTGGCATACAAAATTCATGGGGATTTTAAAGAATTGATCTTGACCAAATATTTTTGTGATTCTTAGGATTTAAAATTTTTGTCAATCCCCTAGTTGTTATACTATAGAAAAGACTTAGTAGTCCCAATTGTAATGATTGGAAATAGGACTTGGACATTAAGGTAGACTGTCTTCTTAGACCTAAGAACAATATAGGTGTATTTAATTCATTAGTTGAAACATGTCTAGTGATGTTATCTACCAGAACCTGGAGTGAAGATATAGATGCCATTAATCATGTTCGCAATTCATTGCAGGGTTCCAGGAAACCCGACAACTAAATGAAAATAAAAACACCATCCACATGGGCACTGCTGTAAAAGTGGCAGCTGTTGCAGTGGGAGATGTTTATCCTTTGATAAGAATAAAACATGGATTTTGAGTAATTGTCTTTACGTACCAAGTTTAGAAAGAACTAGTTTTCATTTTCTAAACTATTCAAAGAACTTGATATTCTGCCTCTTTTAATAAAGTTGTTATCTGTTCTGGTACGTTGGTTGAAAATTTATTAATCCAACAACTCTCACGATGCAACAAATGGAAATTAGTAACACATTTTCTAACTTTACGAGAAAGCAACCTTCAGAAATGAACCAATTATATCTTTGGCATCAAAGGCTAGGTTATATTAATTTGAGTAAGATTCATTGGTAGCTGATGAACTTTTTGGGTTCATTGGTATTGGAAATCTTTCCAACCTGCGAGTCTTACTTGGAAGGAAAAACAACTAAGAAGCTTTTAAGTATAAGGGGTATGGAGCCAAAGATACATTGGAATTGGTTCATGTGATCCTATGACTATCCAGACAAGAGGTAGTATCGTATCGAATATTTCGTCTGTTTTATAGACAACTATTCAATATACAAATACATTTACTTAATGTTCCGCAAGACTAAGTGCTTTGATTAGTTCAAAGAGTACAAGGCTAATGTGGAGAAACGTTAAAGTAAAAGTATCAAGTCACTATGGTAAGATCGTAGTGGCAAGTACCTCTTGGGACAATTTAGGAGTCACTTATCAAAAAGTAGTGATTCAATCCCAACTAACTGCACTTGGTACACCCCAACAGAATGATGTAGTAGACAGAAGGTATAGGACTCTTATGGAAATAATTATATTGATGATGAGTTTTTCAGAAAATTACCAAGTTCGTTTTAAGGATCTACTCTGAAAAAGAAAGTGAACATAGTACCTTCCAAAGTCAGAACTCTCTACTCATATAGAATTCCTGAATAGGCGTAAGCCTATTTTGAAGCATATTCGAATTCGGGTAGTCCAGCACATATGCTCAAGAGAGACAATGATAAGTTGGATAGGAATTCACTTGTTTGTGGGTTATCCTAGAGAAACGAAAGTAGGTTTATAGTCTTAAAAATCAGAAGGTCATTGTTAGCATCAATAACTAATTTTTAGAAGACTATATAATGAACCACAAGCCCATAAGTAAATTTGTTCTTAATAAAAGACACGTCTAATCTAGTAACAACTTTATAAGATGAAATATCACAAGAAACTACAACACGTATCACAATTGATACATAATTATAGACAGTGCATCATCGTTGTGGGAGGGTTGTAAAACAAAAAGATTCATGTTTTGGAAAAATCTTTGGACTTGATCCCAAATGAACATGAGCCTGATCCCGGACATATGATGAAGCACTCCAAGATAAAGATACAGCATCTTGGAAAAGAGCAATGAATGCAGAATTAGAATATATGTATTCTAATAAAATCTGGAAGCTTGTAGAGCCACCAGATGGTGTAAAAGCCATTGGGTGAAAATAGGTCTACAATAGGAAAAGATGGATAGACAAGAAGGTAGAAACTTTCAAAGCAAGGCTTGATGAAAAGGAAACTTTTTCACTGGTAGCCATGCTTAAGTCTATCCGGATTCTTTTATCTATTTGGCAAGTGGATGTCAAGACAGCATTCCTTAATGAAAGTCTTGAAGAAAGCATCCATATAAAGCAACCAGAAGGGTTCATTACAAAGGGCAAAGAGCATCTTGTGTGCAAGCTCAATCAGTCTATGGACTGAGTCAAAGCTTCAAGGTCTTGGAACATCCGGTTTATCAAAGTAATCCTGACCTATGGATTTATTTGGTAACCAGATAAGTCTTGTGTATACAAAATGTGTGATGGAAACGTGGTGTTATTTCTTGTACTATACGTAGATAACATTTTTTGTAGTTGGAAACAATATCAAAGTGTTGTCAGAAGTAAGGGTATGATTGTCCAAACAATTCGATATGAAGGACTTTGGAGAAATGTATATATTCTTGGGATCAAAGTAATAAGGGATCGCAAGAAAAGAATATTTTACTTATCCCAAGCTTCATATATCAAAAAAATCCTTGCTCGTTTTAAGTATGCAGAACTCCAAGAAAGGTTTCTTACCTTTTGGGCTTGGAGTAGCTTTATCTAAAGAGATGTCTCCGAAGACATCAAAGGAGATAGAGGAAATGAAGACAGTTCTTTATGCTTCGGCTGTCGGAAGCCTAATGTATGTTATGCACGAGATTAGAAATCTGTTTTGCCAAGGGCATAGTTAGCATATATCAAAGTAACCCTGGACAAGGACATTGGACTACAGTAAAGCATATATTGAAGTACCTTAGAGGTACTAGAGATTATATGCTAGCTTACAAGGCAGTTAATTTGGTCCCTGTGGGTAGCACGGATTTTGACTTCCAATCGGATAGGGACAATATTAAGTCAACCTCGGGGTTTTATGTGTACTTTAGGAGGTAAAGTCATAACTATGGAAGAGTGATAAGCATAGGTGTTTTTCTGGACTCCACCATAGAAGCTGAGTATATGGCAAGCCTCTGATGGCTAGCCATAAAAGTTGAATGACTCAACAACCTCAAGATAGACTTAGATATGATTTCTGGTTTGTCCAAATATTATTACAATTTATTGTAATAATAGTGGTGCAGTAGCAAACTCAAAGAAACCATGAGTCTATAAGGCAAGTAAACACAATAGAGCGCAAGTACCATCCAATATGAGAAATCGTATAAACGAGGAGAAGTTGTTGCTGCCTAGATAGCATCAGATGATGACCTATAGATCTTTTCACTAAGGCCCTTAAGCCAAGAGCTTTTGATGGGCATGTTGAAGGGTTGAGATTCAGATGTATGGCAGCAGATATGGCAGCAGATATGGCAGCTAAGTCTTTTAGTATAAGTGGGAGATTGTTAGAATGTATACGAAAAGCCTAGCTTTTGGTATAAACATTTATCTAGAAATAAGAATCACATTGGTCAAATGTCTACATTTATGATAAATGTAGTTGTTCAATTAATTTATATTGTAGATAACATGGTGTGTGGTGCCACACGCAGAGGATCATGTTATCAGTACCTTATAAATTATAAACAGTAGCTCACGATCAAAATGGAAAGGAACAAACCATTGGAAGGTCATAGTGTAATTAGGTATTAGTTTATCTTAACTATATAATTACACTAGTACACTTAGAGTTTATTGAGTAGGACCATTAGAGGTCGTTTCTTTTATATTGACTTTATAAAGGAACAAATACCTCAGTTATTATGGAAGTGTGTGCTCTTAATCCTAATATAATAACAAGCACATATATTTGATATTTATTTCTTTAATTTATCAATGGGTGAGATTTAGTTCGATAAATCAATAAGCCCGATAAGTTGGGAAATGATATCACTTATAGTGTGTGTTGTTGATTATAGAAGGAATCTGTGTCCTAGTTATCTAGGTTGAGAATGTCCCCAAGAGGAGCTCATAAGGATTGCCATGTTAAACCCTATGGGTGGACCTAGTCCAACATGACAATAAAGTTGAGTGGTACTACTCTTAGAGCTAGATATTAATTAAATGAGTTGTCAGTAACTCACTTAATTAGTAGACATTTGTAATCTTAAACACAGGGAGACTAACACACTCATGATAAGAAGGAGCCCATAATGTAATTTGGGATTGGTGCGGTAGTGCGTTAATAACTCTCTAGTGGAATGAGTTATTATCGATGAACTTGAGTTGTGTGTTCGAGGCGAGCACGGGATACTCGAGCTCATCGGAAGGCCAAAACTAATTTCTCCTCTAGGTCCCTGTTGTAGCCTCAATAAAGCCTCAAGTCCATCCAAAGAAAAGCCTATCTTGGTGTCCAAGAAGGGGCCGGTTCATTGCTTGGTGACCAAGCAATGGCCGGCCACATATTCTCTAGAAGTGGCCGGCCCTTGCCTTGGGCAAAGGGGCGGCCGTAATATTTAAATTAGGAAGGTTGTTTTTGAATTTTTAAATTTCCTCAGATATTTACAATTTGTAAAAAGAGAGATTTCAAAAATTTATAAAATTTCCTAATTTAAATTAGGCCACAAGGTTTTAAAAGAGAGTTGTAAAATTTATAAAACTTTCTTTTAAAAAGAAATATAATTAGAGATGTTTTAAATTTTGAAACTTTGTTTTAAATTTTAAAGCTTTCCTTTTAATATCCACATTAGAAAAAAAAAAGAGTTTGTAAAATTTATTAGAAGTTTTCTTCTTTTAAAATTTTATAAAATTTTTTTCTTTCTTTCCCTTTTAATAAGTAGCCGGCCACCTTCCTTGGTGCCCAAGCAATGGGCCGGTCAAATAATTAAACATCAACAAATAGTTGTTTAATTAATAAATCAATCTAGGATTGATTAATTAAAAGGAAAGAGAAAGAAAAAATTAAAAGGAAATAGGAATGAGTCTAATTTTTTATAAAACTCTTTCCATAATTTTTCGTTGTGAAACTAATATAAAAAGGGGGGAAGGGGAGGCCTTGAAAAACATAACAATTGATATTGTGTTGTTGGAGATCATCAAGTGGCCGGCCCCTCTCCCTCTCTTCCCTTTGCTCTCTTTTGCTCCTTTGTGGTGGTGGTGGCCAAATTCTAGAGAAGGAGGAGAAGCTTTCCGGGTGGTGTTCGTCTTGGAGGATTGTCGCCCACACGACGTCCAAGAGGAGGCGAGGGATACGGTAGAAGATCTCGAGGTTTTTAGCATACAAGGAAGAGGTATAACTAGTATTTAATTTCCGCATCATACTAGTTAATTTTTCTTTGTATAAATACCAAATACACGAGGCATTCGATTCTTGTTTTTCGAATTTAATTTCGATGTTGTGTTCTTTTTCTTTTTTCCTTGTGATTTGATTGTTCCTTTTGGTTAACCTAGAGTTATATAAGGAAATTAAATATTAACATTCCTTAAAAGGCTTTGTCTAGTCGGTGGTGGTTGCTCCCATATCCAAGGAGGCCAAGTGTCTCGCCATGCAGTACTGGAAGCCAATTTTGGAAACTAATATTTAATTGAATTTATAACCTAAGGTGATTTGGATCAAACGTGTTAAGTTCCGCAGGAGATCCAAATAACCTAAAAGAACATATAAGTTAAACTTGGAATCAAACGTGTTAAGTTCCGCAGGAGATATAAGTTTATCTTAAAAGAACACATGGTAGCTAGGAAAGGTTCATATCACGTACAAAATTTTTGTACAGTGGAGCCATTGGGTGTTGGGTTTTTTCGGGCCGCGAAAACCGTTTTTCGCGTCGCGGAAACCCCGAATCACCGAAAGTCGTAGATCCGTGAAAGGAAAACCGCCGAAAATTACGAGTACGAGTTTTAAATATCTAGATCTACTCCTAGATCTATGTGTTAAGAAGTCTACCTTGAAGTGTGCCCTTTCGCGTTCCCGCTCGTCCAAGGAATTGCCGGATCTCTAGACCGTCAAGCGTCGGTCCTCTAGAAGTATCCACACGGACACGTAGGTGGAGAAAACCTCACACAAAGGTGTACTAGCACCTTGGTAAGATTCGGCCAAGATGAGGAGGAGAGGGAGAGGAAGAGAGCTCCAAGAGGAAGAAGGAAGAATAATCACACTTGAATAAAAAATCAATTCATCCCATTCAAAATGTGGCCGGCCACTATCTTCATGTGTAACTCCCCATTAAATGCAATTAATGTGAAGTTATTAAGAAAATGGCTTGGTAACTTCCATGAGGTGGCACCCATGATGATGTGGAGTAACATCATTGGTCCACTTCAATGCCAACTCACCAATGAGGTGGCATAAAGTCAAGTCAAACTTGACTTTTAATCTTCCTCTCAAGTCAAGTCAAACTTGACCAAATCTCTTCCATGGTTGATCGAATCCAACCATTTGATTCAAGCCAACTTAATACAATGAATCTAATTCATTTAATTAAATTGATTCAATGAGTCAAAATCTAAATTAGACTCATTGAACACATGAATCAACTTGAGTCGAACTCAAGTTAGCCCAATTAGGATTACTCTTAATCCAATTTGATTCATCAAATGAATCTAATCCTCTTGGTTCATTATATGAACCTAATCTCCATCTAATTGTCCTAAGTGTGTGACCCTATAGGTTCTTGTAACGTTGGCAATGCCCTAAACCCATTTAGGAGCATAAGTAATGAGCGGTATCTAGCAACACATCATTACTACCCAAGTTACAAGAATGTCGAGATCCGACATCACCTTGTGACTACTAATTGTGACTCCTCACAAAATATGACAAGTGTCCTTCTATCCTAGACATCTAGATTGATCAATGTGAGGCATAGACCATGTCATCCTCTAATCAATCTAAATCTTGAACTCCAAGTAGACTCACTCGATCAAATAAGCTCAACATCTCATGTTGACTCATTTGGGCATGGCCATGCACTTCGTGGTCTAACTCTATCAAGAATACCGATGTCGCTCCCGTCATATGGGAGGGATAAATCCCATCTACATCACTCACATCCCTCCGCATAATTTGTTACATACCCAGTAATCGCCTTTATAGTCCACCCAGTTACGGGTGACGTTTGACGAAACTAAAGTACATAACTCCTTATGTAGGGATCTATGGTGACTTTGGGTCTAAGGACTAGTAGTCATACTAATAGCCACATGAGAAAGTATATGACACTCATATAACGATCCATGATACTTTCTCATGGCGGGTCATTCAGTATACATTCTCTAATGTATACCCATGTGTCAACTTGATATCTCTATATCCATGACTTGTGAGATCAAGTCATCGAGTTGACCTACATGCTAGTCTTATTGCATTAACATTGTTCCTGAATGTTAATACTCGACTAGGAATGATTAAGAGTAGTGTTCCCTATATCATCTCACTATCGATTCAACTAACCGATTGATATAGGTGAGAACCATCTACTCAAGGACATTATTATACTTAGTTTATTTGGCACCAATACAAGTAAGTATAATAACCAAAATCCAAATGCCTTTATTAATATACAAGAATATGATACAATGAGTCCATACAATCATCAAATGATTGGCTCTAGGGCTCTAACTAACATTGGATTTTTCGAGTAGCAACCAACAGGTACAACAGGGACCGAGAGGAGGAATTGGTTTTGGTCTCCTGATGAGCTTGAGCATCCCATGTTTGCCCCAAACACCCAAGTTCATCATTAATAACTCATACCACTAAAGAGTTATTATTACACTACCGCACTAATCCAATATTATAATATGGGCTCTTTCTTATCATGAATGTGTTAGTCACCCTGTGTTTAAGATATCTAATGCCCACTAATTAAATGAGTTACTGACAACTTACTTAATTAATATATAGCTCCAAGAGTAGTACCACTCAACCTTATTGTCATGTCGGACTAAGTCCACCTGCAGGGTTTACATGACAATCCTTATGAGCTCCTCAAAGGGACATCACCAACCTAGATTACTAGGACACAGTTTCATTCTATAATCAACAACACACCATATAAATAATATCACTTCCCAACTTATTGGGCCTATTGATTTAACGAACTAAATCTCACCCTTTGATAAATTAAAGAAATAAATATTAACTATACGTGCTTATTATTATATCATGATTAAGAGTATGCACTTCCATAATAACAGAGATTTTATTTTTTACGTAGTCAGTATAAAAATAAACTTCCTCAAATGGTCCTGCTCAATACACTCATAGTGTACTAGTGTAATTTTATAACCAAGATAACTAATACCAAATTACACTATAACCACTCCAATGGTTTGTCCCATTTCATCTTGGTTGTGAGCTACTATTTATAATTTATAAGGAACTGATAACATGATCTTCTGTGTGTCTCCTCACACCATGTTATCTATAATATAAATTAAATGGACAACTACACTTAGCATAAATGTAGACATTTGACCAATGTGATTCTTATTTCTAAATAAATGTTTATACAAAAGGTAGGCTTTTAGTATACATCCTAACATGAGTGTCATAAGAAATAGGTCAGGGCAGATGAGATGGCGCGGTGTTACATTTTGGCTTCTATGTCAAATGTACTGCAACATCAACATCAGGCCATGCCTACTGCTTATGACATGATGAACAATCTCAAGGAACTCTTCGAACATCAGAATTAGGCTGCTAGGCAAGAGGCTATAAGAAACTTGATGACGACCACAATGACTGAGGGGACACCCTTAAGGGATCATATCCTCAAAATGATGACTCATTTAAATGAGATTGAAATCCTTGGGGCTGAAATCGATGGGGAAACCCAGGTCGATATCATTTTCCAAACACTGCCTAAAAGTTTTGAGCAGTTCCGCTTGAACTACAACATGAACAAAAGGGTTTATTCGCTGGTGAAATTTCTGACAGAACTTCAAGCAGCAGAAGGATTATTTCGTCAAAGCTCTCAAATTCACATTGCTGAAAATGTTTCTGCTTCTAAATCGAAAGGTAGAAAGAAGAAAAAGAAACAAGTTACTTCAGCAAAGAAAGTGAATCGATCTCTAGGGACTGGACTGAAAGCAGGTGTGAAGAAGCCGAAGGGCAAGTGCTTCACATATAAGCAGTCTGGACATTGGAAGGTGAACTGTCCTCATAGAAAGGAGAACAATAAAGGTATATCTTATTCTCTAGTAGTTGAAATATGTTTATTGGTATTATCTACCGGTACCTGGTGTGTAGATACGTGAGCCACTGATCATGTCTGCAATTCATTGCAGGGGTTCCAGCATCCTCGACGACTACATTAAGGGGAGATTACCGTCTACATGGGCAATATTACAAAAGTGGTGGCTATTGCAGTGGGAGATGTTTATTTGTCTTTTGATAGGAATAAAACATTGATTTTGAGAAATTGTCTTTATGTACCAAGTTTTAGAAAGGACTTGATTTCAATTTCTAAACTCTTTATGAATGTATATTCTGTTTCTTTTGATGACAAAGTAGTTGTCAAGAAAGATAGGGAAGTTATCTGTTCTGGTACATTGGTTGGTAATTTGTATACTCTAAACCCAATAACTCCCACGATGTAACAAATGGAAATTAATAACACATCTTCTAATTCTAATAAGAGAAAGCAACCTTCGTAAATGAACCAAACATATCTTTGGAATTTAAGGCTAGGTCATATTAACTTAAGTAGGATTCAAAGGTTAATAGCTGATGGACCTTTGGGTTCATTGGTGGTGGAAAATTTTCCAACCTGCGAATATTACTTGGAAGGAAAAATGACCAAGAGACCTTTTAAGGCCAAGGGGTATAGAGCCAAAGATGTGCTAGAATTGGTTCATTTTGATTTGTGTGGACCTATGATTATCCAGGCAAGAGGTGGTTTTGAATATTTTGTCTCTTTTATAGATGACTATTCGAGATACGGGTATATTTACTTGATGCGCCGTAAGTTTTAGTGCTTTGATAAGTTCAAAGGGTACAAGGCTGATGTGGAGAAACGTCATGGTAAAAGTATCAAAACACTACGGTCTGATCGTAGTGGCGAGTGCCTCTTAGGAGAGTTTAGGAGATACTTATCAGAGATCGAGATTCAATCCGAACTCTCTGCACCTGGTACACCCCAACAGAATAGTGTGCCAGAACGAAGGAATAGGACTCGTTTGGAAATGGTTAGATCAGTGATGAGTTATTCAGAATTACCAAATTCATTTTGGGGATATGCTCTGGAAACGATAGTGTACATTCTGAACTTGGTACCTTCTAAGTCAGTACCTTCTACTCCCACATGTTGGTTAGTCCTAAGATTGGTACTAACAATGATCTTCTGATTTTTAGGATTATAAAACAAACCACCTTTCGTTCCCTTTAGATATCCCACAAACAAACAAACTTCTGTACGTGATTCCAACTTGTCAGTATCTCCCTTCAGCACATGTGCTGGACTACCCCATATCCAGATATGATTCAGACTAGGCTTACGCCCATTCCATAATTCAATGGGAGTAGAAGGAACTGTTTTAGAAGGTACCATATTCAGAATGTACACTGTTGTTTCTAGAGCATATCTCCAAAACGAATTTGGTAATTCTGAATAACTCATCATCGATCTAACCATTTCCATAAGGGTCCTATTCCTTCGTTCTGCCACACTATTCTGTTGGGGTGTACCAGGTACGGACAACTGGGATTGAATCCTGGCTTCTGATAAGTAATTCCTAAACTCTGTAAAGAGGTATTTGCCACCACGGTCAGACCGTAGTGTCTTGATACTTTTACCAAGACGTTTCTCCACATCAGCCCTATATTCTTTGAACTTATCAAAACATTCAGACTTGCAGCGCATCAAGTAAATGTATCCGTATCTTAAATAGTCGTATATAAAAGAGACAAAATATTCGTAGCCACCTCTTGCCTGGATAGACATAGGACCGCACAAATCAGAATGAATCAGTTCTAACACATCTTTGGCTCTATACCACTTGGCCTTAAAAGGTCTCTTGGTCATTTTACCTTCCAAGCAAGATTCACAGGTTGGAAAGTTTTCCAACTCTAATGAACCCAAGAGTCCATCGGCTACAAGCCTTTGAATCCTACTTAAGTTAATATGACCAAGCCTTAGATGCCAAAGATATATTTGGTTGATTTATGAAGGTTCCTTTCTCTTATTGGATTTAGAAGATGTGTTATTAATTTTTATTTTTTGCTTTGTGGACGAAATTGGATTTAAAGTATATAAATTGCCAATCAATGCACTAGAACAGATAATAACCCTATTTCTCTTTATAACCACATTGATATTAAAAGAAATAGAATATCCATCCAAATACAGTTTAGAAACTGAAATTAAATTCTTTCTAAAACTGGGTACATAAAGATAATTTCTTAAAACCAAACTTCTATTTCTATCAAAAGATAAGTAGATGTCTCCCACTGTAATAGCCGCCACCTTAGTAGCATTGCCCATGTAGATGGTTATCTCTCCTTCAAATAGTCGTCGGGTTTTCTAGAACCCCTACAAAGAGTTGCAGACATGAACAGTGACTCCCGTATCTACACACCAGGTGATGGTAGATAACACCGCTAAACATGTTTCAACTACTAGAGAATGAGATATACCTTTATTTTTCTGATTCCTACGAAGATAGTCCGCCTTCCAATGTCCTGACTGCTTGCAGATGAAGCACTTGCCCTTCAGCTTCTTCATTCCAGAATTTTGTCCTGTACCCTGAGGTTTATTCACCTTCTTTGCTGAAAAGACCTGTTTCTTCTTCTTCTTGCCTTTCAACTTAGAAGTAGAACCATTTTTAGCTTAGTGAATTTGAGAACTGTGATGAAATATACCTTCTGTTGCCTGTAGTTCTGTCATAAGTTCCGCCAACGTATACTCCCTTTTATTCATATTTTAGCTCAGGCGGAACTGCTCAAAACTTCTGGGTAGCATTGAGAATTATATCGACCTGGGTTTCCCCATCGATTTCACCTCTAAGGACTTGTATTTCGTTCAGATAAGCCATCATTTTGAGGATATGATCCCTTACGGGTGTCCCCTCTGACATGGTGGTTGTCATTAACTTTCTCATTGCCTCTTGCCTAGCAGTCTGACTCTGGTGCCCAAAGAGTTCTTTGAGATTATTCATTATATCATAAGTAGTTGGTAAATCTTGATACTGATGTTGCAATACATTTGACATTGAAGCCAAAATGTAACACCGCGCCATCTCATCTGCTTTTACCCATTTCTTATGATACTCAATCTCCTCTGGGGTAGAATCACCATTACGTGTATCTGGGCATACCTCTGACAGTACAAACTTATAGCTTTCAGCAGTTAAGACAATATCCAGGTTTCTTTTCCAATCTATATAGTTGTGACCAGTAAGTCTATTCTCTTTTAATATAATGGCCAATGGGTTGAAAGACATCCTAAGAATCACAAAATAAACATTGGTCAGGTCTCTAAATTTAGAATAATATTGATTTCACAAACAATACTATTTAAATTTACCAACACCTCAAAACACCGTGAATATTGCATGCCACGTTAGTGTGGACGTATACAAATTCAACATTTGTAAGAGGAGGGTCTTACCCATTAATTTTATTATCTTGTCATCCTAACTTTATGACAAATAAAATTAATAGTTGGTTTTACTTTGGTCACGCAAAACAATAGCAGTGACTCCATTGGGGAGGATACTATTGAATGCATCTAAGTGTATACTATTACTTGATACTTAGTCCATTAAATAAGATTGTGCCCCTTCAGTTGGGGAAAATCACACACTCCTAAATAATTTCCTATAACGATCCTAAAGGAGGTTTGATCTAGTGATCCGCAACAAACCCATCCGTTGTGGAGGGAGGCACTCAGAGCCAACACGCAAGCTTGTTGCATCACTTACAAACAAGTAATGGAGACCATGGAATTTATTTAAAAATCCCTCTCCCACTTAGTTATTTAAGGTGAGGAATTTTAACCTATGCTAGCATATATCACATGCACACACACACATCACAGTAAATAAAAGTAATAAATATGGAAATTAATTTTCCAACTATTATGTCCTTTTCCATCACTGTCCTCCGTGTGTTCCAACCCTAGCTGCTGCCATCTTTTGCCACTGCCATCGGGTCCAGTCATCGCATCTATCTTGATTCTTATTCCGCTGCACCTCTAGTCCTCCAATAGCACCACGCCTCTCAAAGTTACAATCCGCGACAAATATAGAATTTTACATATATCGATCCTATATTCCATGAAGGAATGTACATGAATTGTAGATCGAACAAAAAAGTAAAACTCTAAAACTAATATAGATACTGCTGTATTTAATACATACAATCATGCACACACAAAATAATGCCAAAATTATTTTGGAGCCTGCAACCACAAAGTTATCACATCCTACTATTATCCTGCCTAAATTATGTATGACATGTGCATAATTAATTTAAAACCAAAACACACAGAGGCAACCCCTATTGATGTGCATAGATTATATACACTTATTGGTATGTTTTGACGCACATTCACATACTTTGAGCATGCTTGATCTATGTATTTTCGTACTTTCAACTTTCCTTTTTAGCATATTTACTCTCTTTGTTCGGAGATCTACTTTTGTGCATTTTCTATACACAGGAGTCAAAATTGGTGAAGATTTCGTGTTCAAAGCCAAATCTGTGAGCAAAGCAAAGGGAAGAAGGTGCCCTACCTGAACCACGCACTGCCCTGCTCTGGGGGGAAGCCCAGGCCGTGTGGACATCACAGACCAGAAGGCTACAGCAGAAAATGAAGAGGTCATGGCCGTGTGAACCTCACACGGTCGTGCAAGGATCTGAAGAACCCAGATTGAGAAGAAGCCTAGGCCGTGTGCATCACACGACCATGTGAGTTTTCTAGAGACAGGAGAAGCCTCGGCCGTGTGTCTCACACGGCCGTGTGAGGTGCTCAGTGGTAGGGAAGGAAGCAGGCCGTGTGCATCACACGACCGTGCTAGATTTCTAGAGGCTAAGGTAGTTCAGGCAGTGTAGATCTACACGACCGTGTAAAGGGGCCATTGGCGAATGTTTGTCACAGCGTGTCACACACACGGCCGTGCAGGGCTGACAGAGAGGAGAATGGGCAGGGCCGTGTGAATAAGAACATTCTATTATGGCGTATAGACCACTAAAGGATTATGCAGCACCTTATGCTAAGGGTTTTCTATCTAGTATTTCAAGGCCTTCAGTTGAGGCTAATAATTTTGAGATCAAACCTGCAATCATATCTATGGTGCAACAAAATCAATTTGGTGGAGGACCGCATGAAGACCCAAATCTGCACTTGGAAATCTTCTATGAAATATGCGGTACAATGAAAATGAATGGTGTTGCTTCAGAGGCAGTGTGTTTACTATTGTTTGGATTTTCTTTGAGAGATAGAGCCAAGCAATGGTTGAATTCTTTGGCTCCAAATAGCATCACCACATGGGAACAATGCGAGCAACAATTTCTTGACAAATTCTATCCCCCTAGCAAAACTGCTCATATGAGGAATCTCATTGCAGGCTTCAAACAAGTGGACTCAGAATCTTTATTTGAAACATGGGATAGATACAATTACATACTCAAACAATGCCCACATCATGGTTTGGAAAGATGGTTAGTGCTACACACGTTCTATAACGGCATCAACTATCACACAAAAGTGTCCCTTGATTCAGCTGCTGGAGGGGCACTTATGAACAAGAGTTTAGATGAAGCCGAGGAGATAATCGAGAGCGTAGCACAAAACCACCAAAAATGGGTTAATGAAAGAAGTGGTGACTATTCTTGTATGAACCCAACAACAATCGCATCAAGAAAATTTGATGTTGATGCAGTGACCTTGTTGGCTGCAAAACTGGATGCTCTTACAAAAAAAATTGAGAATATGGGAGCTAGCTCAAATACAGTCAATGTCATTGTTGCTTCTTGTGAAGTATGTGGAAGTTCTGAACATCTAAGTGACTCATGTCCATTGGGGGATATAACTGCACAAATTAATCAATTAGAGCAATGCGATGCAATCATGGGTTACAATCAAAGGCAGAACAACCCCTACTCAAATACCTACAATCCTGGATGGAAGAGTCATCCTAATTTCTCTTATAGAAATAACCAAGATCAAGGACCATCCATGGGGGCAAGGCCCAATTTTCAATCTGGGCAACAAAATTTTCAGTAACAATCTTCTCAAAGCTTTCCTATGTCCAAAATTGAAAAGATGTTTGAAGAAATTATGTCCAGTCAGAATGAAATGAAGCAGACTCAGAATGAAATGAAACAAGACATTTTGAAGCTTACTCAGAGAATGGATACTTCTGATAGACATCAAAAGATTTTGAAAAGTCAGATTGCCCAACTAGCTTCTTCATCTTCTAGAACACCAGGATAATTACCAAGAAAGCCTGATGTTAATTCCATGGAGCACTGTAATAGAATTGAGCTTAGGAGCGGACGGACCTTGGGAGATCCCCAAGTGACTGCTCCAAAAGTGATGCACAATAAAGAAGAACTCTCTCCTCTATCACCAAATCAGATTCAAGTTGATGAGGAGAGTACCACTAAGGTTGAAGAGATTCTTCCACTCAACCATCAAAATGTAGCAGTCCCTTTTCCTCAATGATTGATCATGCTAAAGAAAGATAAAGAGTTTGGAAAATTCTTGGAGAAGGTGAAAGAAATATGTGTGGAGGTACCACTCATTGATGTAATTCTCCAAATGCCCAAGTTTTCCTAATTCCTGAAGGACATCATGTCGAATAAGAGAAAGAAAGGAGACATAGAGACCATTGCACTTACAGAGGAATGCAGCGCTCTTTTGGGAAAGAACACTTTCCCAAAGTTGAAGGACCCTGGAAGCTTCTATATTCCTTGCATTATAGGAACTGAATTTATTGAAAAAGCTTTTTGTGATTTGGGGGCAAGTGTTAGCCTCATTCCTTATTCTATTTGTAATAAGTTAGGTCTCAAAAACTTTAAACTTACTACCATGGCACTACAACTTGCTGATCACTCCTGCAGGTACCCTATGGGTATTGTGGAAGATGTGCTGGTAGAAGTAGGTGGGAGTATAATTCCCACCGATTTTGTTGTGTTTGACATGGAAGAGGACCCGAAAATCCCGATCATATTGGGAAGACCCTTCCTTGCTACAGCATGAGCTATTATTGATGTTAAAAATCATAAACTTTCTTTGGTGATTGGTAAGGAACGGTTGGAATATGATTTGTCTAAAGCCTCTAACCATGTCTCTTCTCTCTTGAATGCTTGTAGCAGGACAAGCATTTACAAATTGGAGGAATGGAATTTCCATTCTCATGGGAGGCCACCGAATGAAGAAAACTATGTGGTGGAAGATGTTGGGAGGAGACCTCCCAACAAAAATGACAAATATGTCTGCCCTCCAAGGGCAAGGAAGAGAGGGGAGTAATTAGATTGGTTGAGCTAAAGACCTTAAACAAGCGCTTCTTGGGAGGCAACCCAAGGGTTTCTTTTTAGTTAAGTCTTGTTCTATGTTTTAAATTTTCATTAGTAGTATTTTACTTGGTTTTTGTTTTGTTTCAGGTTGAAATTTCACTTCCATGAGCTGGCCATGACTTCTTCATGGGCATGGAAGTGTGGGAGGAGCTAGAAAGGAGGAGAAGTGTCAATTGGAGCAAAACAGAGCATGACCGTGTGCTGCACACAGATAGGCTTACGGTGCAGAAAGTGGAGATGCTTGGACTGTGTCTACATGACACGGCCGTGTGGAGTCTCCAGAGAAGAAAAGGTAGGTGGTCGTGTCCCAGACACGGCCGAATGAAGAATCCAGAGGAGGAAAGTTTCTCGGCCGTGTCTCACACACGGCCGTGTGAGGGAACTAGTGCGAAAGTCTGTACTGGTCGTGCCATCTGACATGGCCTTGTGAAGAATCCAGAGGAGGAAGCTGTTGGGGTCGTGTCCTAGACACGACCGTGCATAGATACCAGTGAGGAAGAAGGAGACGGTTGTGCCAATTGTCACGGCCGTGTGACTCAACCCGAGAAGGAGTGGGATAGGGTCGTGTAGATTTACACGGCCCGTGTGGGGAAACTCTGCCAAGCCGTGTCTGCTATACACGGCCAGATCCAGGCCGTGTCCCCCACACACCCCCTTCATCTTTGCACCCCCTTCTCTCCAAAACTCCTCTTTCCTCAAACCTCTCTTCCAAGTTCTCTCAGATCTAGTTCTAAACCCTTCTCTTCTTCATAAATTTCATCTAGATCTAGATCCTTCTCTTCTCCTAGACCTAAGATCTCCATTTCCTTAACCTAAGATCTTGTTCTTTGAGACCAATTTCCTCGAGATTTAATTCCTCTAAGCATAAATAGTACCCACACCTACTTAAGCTAGATATTATGTCTAATCTTTTGAAGAAACTACGCAAGGGAGGTGGTGGTTCAAGTGGAGACAAAGAGAAGGAGCCAAGCAAGGATAAGGGGAAACAACCAGTCAAAGGCAAGGGGAAGAGGACATCACGCGACGAAGGTAATGACAATGAATTCAATATTGTATTTAGAAATGATGATCAAATAACTAGATTTGCAATTCTTGTCAATAGAAAGATTGTGTGTACTCGGTATATGGACCCAACTGTTTTAGATATGATGGGAATTAGGGACGATATAGATTGGATGATAGGGTTCTTAAATTGGAGTGATATGTTGTACTCACATCTACCAACTTATCCTCACCTTGTTCTGGAGTTTCTGAGTTCGTTAGATGTCCATTATACCAATGAGGACGATTATGTTGGAAAATAACTTTTAGATTAATGAATCAAGAATTTCAATGGACATTTAGTGACTTTAATACTTCTTTTGGATTGTCTTCCGGTAGCTCTCGAAGGTTTGATTCTAGGTTTAATTGGAACCATTTTTGGAATTCAATTACTAGATTAGATCATCCTTATGAGCCCTCTAGAGCCCAGGCTTCACATATGCAAAACCCTGTTTTTAGATATCTACATAGAATTATGAGCAAAACTATTTTTGGTAGGGGTGATAGTGATGGAGTCGTCAAAAAGGTAGAACTTTATTCTCTATGAGCTATGCTATATAAGGTTGATTTTGATTCCGGTTTTCATTTCTTACAAACCTTAGTGAGAACTGTGAGGGCATCTTCGAGATTAATAGTGCTTGGTGGTGTGATTACCCAAGTAGCCATTAATTTGGAACTTGATTTAGAAGGGTTAGAAGTTATTCATGACAACGATATGATTGACATGGATGCATGTCTTGCCATGAAGATGATCGTTCGGGATGAGAACGGGTTTGCATTTCCTAGGAGGAATGATTTTCCTCTACCTCTTCCTTGTCCTGAACGAACGTCTATTCACAACCCTGCTAATTGGGTAATCACCGATGTAGACCCCGAAAATGTTCCCTCTATATCTAGAGACATAGAGCCGCACATTGAGCCCTCGACATCTGGATACCCGCAGCCTTCCGGACATCTGGATCCTGCTAGGCATTCTTTTGCCTATGGTACGGCCCCTCCAAATTCGACTTTTCTGATTTTCGTACTTCTCTAGAATCGCTTCACGAGAAGCATGATGCCCAACGAAGAATGTTGGAAGGTCGCTTCTATTTATCAGATAATCAGTTTAGAGAAGTACAAGAGCACTTTCAGTTCACAAGAAACTTTCAGGGTCAAGTGGCCGAATTTGTCCAGGATTATGGTACGGATCAAGCTAAAATGAGAGCTTTTATGCAAAGCATGAGTGTCACTAGCCAACAAGTAGATGCTTTGTTTGAGTATCATATAATCCTGAGCAAAACTCCAGGTTTTCTTAGTTTTCCCGTTGGTCAGCCACATCGTAGGCACCCTTTTCGTCGTCCCCCTCCACCTCCACCTCCACCATATTGATTTCATCGGGACGATGAAAAGTTTGAGTCTGGGGATTGACAAACCTGATTTCTTTTTGCGTTCTAGTCTTTAGTTTTTACTTGTTTTCTTGTTTTTTGCATGTCTAGCTTTTGTTTTGCATTCTATTTTGATTGTCTTGCTTGAATGTTTGTTTTGATAGTCATTTGATTATCTTTTGAAATCTTGTGGCATACATCTTGAGAACATCAAACTTCACTTATATGCTTTCTTTTCTTCAAGATAAAATGTTAGCACGTTCATTATCTAGATTCATGATGTTGTAAATGATGCTAGTAGTATGCCTAATGTACCTCTTTTCTCTATCTTGAGTAGTATGAAATAAGCTAAGTATCTTATGGAGATGAGTTTTAGTTTTGGCTTGACCTTAAGGATCTTACTTTCACTACACTTTGACTTGATGCTTGAATGGTTGATATAATTGAAATAGTCATGATTCATCTTGTTTGTTTAGTACTTGGTTTCCATGGTGATTTTTCAAACTTCATTTTGGTTACTGGATGAGGCTCAACTCATGTAAGCTCATTTGGAAAAATCAAAATATCCCAGCATTTGTGCTAAAAGTACACTTGTGAAATAAGATTTGCACAATGCAAATGCTTATAAAAAAAAATTGAAAAAAAAGCAATGAAGAAAAAAAAAAGTGAATATGGGATATAAAAAACAGTTGTCATGAGTAGAATCTAACAAGTTACCCCTTTGAGACCGAGTTAGGTTACTGGGGAAATGACTACTTAGCTTCTCTTGAGATTGAGCAGCCTTTTGTTGGGTTTTTTGGGCCGCGAAAACAGCTTTTCCGCGTCGCGGAAACCCCGAAACCCCCGCCACATAGATCCGTGCGAAGAAAAAAAGAAAAACAAAATACGAGTACGAGTTTACAAACTCTAGATCTACACTAGATAAGAGTGTTACCCTCGATGCGATGCCCTTTGCTATCCTGCTAGTCCATCGGTTTGCCAGATCTCGAGATTGTCAAAGTAGACAACCCTCTAGAAGTATCCACACGAACACAAGAAGGAGATCACCAAACTAAAGTGTGCTAGCACCTTAGTAGGGTTCGGCAAGATGAGGAGAGGAAGAGCAAGAAGAAGAGAGCACTAGGAGGAAGAAGATGTGAATGAATACAATTGAATGAAAAATGAAATTTTCTCCCACACACAAAAGTGGCCGGCCACCATAAGATGTGTAACCCCCTTTCACATTAATCACAATTAATGTGGAGGCCATTAAAGTGAAGAATTGAAACCTCCATGAGGTGGCATCTCACTTAAGTAACCATAATGATGTGGAGCATCATCATTAGTCCACATCTTGCCAACTCACTTATGATGTGGCATAAAGTCAAGTAAAACTTGACTTTTCCTCTTCCTCTCAAGTCAAGTCAAACTTGACTTAATCTCTCACATGGTTGATCTAATCCAACCATTTAATTCAAGCCAATTTAACATAATGAATCTAATTCATTTAATTAAATTGATTCAATGAGTCATAATCTAAATTAGACTCATTGAACACATGAATCAACTTGAGTTCAACTCAATTAGCCCAATTAGGATTACTCTTAATCCAATTTGATTTATCAAATGAATCTAATCCTCTTGGTTCATCATATGAACCTAATCTCCATCTAATTGTCCTTAGTGTGTGACCCTATAAGTTCTTGTAACGTTGGCAATGCCCCTAAATCCATTTAGGAGCATAAGTAATGAGCGGTATCTAGCAACACATCATTATTACCCAAGTTACAAGAATGTTGAGATCCAACATCACCTTGTGACTACTAATTGTGACTCCTCACAATATATGACAAGTGTCCTTCTATCCTAGACATCTAGATTGATCAATGTGAGGCATAGACCGTGTCATCCTCTGACCAATCTAAATCTTGAACACCAAATAGGCTCACTAAATCAAATGAGCTCAATATCTCATATTGACTCATTTGGGCATGGCCATGCACTTCGTGGTCTCACTCTATCAAGAATATCGATGTCTCTCCCGTCATATAGGAGGGATAGATCCCATCTACATCACTCACATCCCTCTGCATAATTCGTTACATACCGAGTAATCACCTTTATAGTCCACCCAGTTACGGGTGTCGTTTGACGAAACCAATGTTCATAACTCCTTATGTAGGGAACCATGGTGACTTCAGGTCTAAGGACTAGTAGTCATACTAATAGCCACATGAGAAAGTATATGACACTCATATAACGATCCATGATACTTTCTCATGGCGGGTCATTCAGGATACATTCTCCAATGTATACCTATGTGTCAACTTGATATCTCTATATCCATGACTTGTGAGATCAAGTCATCGAGTTGACCTACATGCTAGTCTTATTGCATTAACATTGTCCCTGAATGTTAATACTCGACTAGGAATGATTAAGAGTAGTGTTCCCTATATCATCTCACTATCGGTTTAACTAACCGATTGATATAGGTGAGAACCTTCTACTCTAGGATGCTATTATACTTAGTTTATTTGGCACCAATACAAGTAAGTATAATAACCAAAAACAAATGCCTTTATTTATATATGAATATGATACAACAAGTCCATAATACAATCATCAAATGATTGGCTCTAGGGCTCTAGGGCTCTAACCAACACCTTCAAGACCATGGGTTGATTGAGAAATATGAACCAAGTGTTTGGCAAGTAAGTGCCTATCACTGGTTACTTGTCCATCACTGGAAACATTAGGAATTTAAATTTGATGACGACTTGACTAGGACATAGATTGAAACTTGAAGAGTTTTGAGTTGTCTTTGCACTGTGCACAAGATACTTATGCTTGAGCCATACTTGACTTTGTTTTCATGATCATGCTTGTTAGTGAAACTTTTTGATAGAGTTAGGAAAGTACATTATGGTTTATGAATGTGTTGTAGAACAAATGAATGTAGATTGCAGCATTTTGCTTGAGGACAAGCAAAGGTTTAAGTCTGGGGGTGTGATGTGCGTAGATTGTATACACTTATTAGCATGTTTTGACACACATTCACATACTTTGAGCATGCTTGATCTATGCATTTTCGTACTTTCATCTTTCCTTTTTAGCATATTTACTCTCTTTGTTCGGAGATCTGCTTTTGTGCATTTTCTGTACACAGGAGTCGAAATTGGTGAAGATTTCATGTTCAAAGCCAAATCTGTGAGCAAAGCAAAGGGAAGAAGGTGCCCTACCTGAACCACGCACTGCCCTGCTCTGGGGGGAAGCCCAGGCCGTGTGGAGATCACAGGCCAGAAGGCTGTAGCAGGAAACAAAGAGGTCATGGTTGTGTGAACTTCACACGGCCGTGCTAGGATCTGAAGAACCCAGATTGAGAAGAAGCCTAGGCCGTGTGCATCACATGGCCATGTGAGTTTTCCAGAGACAAGAGAAGGCTCGGTCGTGTGTCTCACACGACCGTGTGAGGTACTTAGTGGCAGGGAAGGAAGCAGGCCGTGCGCATCACACGGCCGTGCTAGATTTCCAGAGGCTAAGGCAGTTTAGGCCGTCTAGATCTACATGGCCGGGTAAAGGGGCCATTGGCGGATGTTTGTCATGGTCGTGTCTCACACACGGCCGTGTAGGGCTGGCAGAGAGGAGAATGGGCAGGGTCGTGTGAACCTCACACGGCCATGCCACGGGGCCGTGTGGCACCCAAACTTCACCTCTATTTAAACCCTTCTTCCAGATTTGAAAGGGGATCTTCTCCCTCTTGGGAGAAAACGAGTTTGGGTGTTTCCTCTCAATCTTGGGAGGATTTTTGGGCGATCTAAAGGAGGATCTTCAACGGAATCGACTCTAGGAGCGTGGATTGTATTCGAAGACCAAGCTTCATCTTAGATAAGTTTTCTTTCTCTCCTCTTCTTGGATTGGGGGATCAAGAAATGCTTGTAGTCTTTGTATTTTCGGTTTCTCTCTTCGATTCATGGAGTAGATCTCTTTGTTTTAGGATGGAGGGAGTATTTGTATGATAAATTGATGTAAACTCTTGTAGATTTGTGATTTCCTTGTTTCTATGATATTGTCTTGTTTGTATCAATTCAATCTTAGATGTATTGTTGTGATTTGGACCTAATTCACATTCTTGATTGATTGTTTGAATGTCTTGTGGATCTTGTAGAGATTATCTCTCACTCAATTTTTTGAGGGAAGCACACGTAAGGTGCAAGCCCGTATAAAGATGTTTGAGGGATGAGCTTTAGGGGGGAAATAGGTTAATTCAAGAGGGTAGGATAGATTTATGCATTAATCTTTATATCTTATGGGTTGAGAGGTAATGATTTCTATGTTGATTTTCCGAGGGATCTTCGTGACAGGAACATGCCCGTGTAAGGACAACATAGGCTCATATCTAATTGATCACATTTAGGTATAGATTTCAGTCCTAAGCCGGTTGTCTATTGCAAGAGAGAACCAGCAACCTTCTATAATTGTTGGACAATTGAGAAATAGGATTTGGTAGATCATTTACATTGAGGAATCTTACAAAGAAACCAAAACTCGTAGAACATTCCTTTATCATAGCCCATAATCTTGTTTGTTGATCTTTCATTTCTATGTTTACTTTTCATTAGTTACATTTAGCTTTTGGAAACCAATTGATTAGTTGTTTGGCTAACTCGTGTTGAAACATTTCTAGTGCTTATTCCAGTCCCTGTGGATATGATAATCTTTTATATTACTTGCGACATTTCCGTACACTTGCGGAGAGCGAACACCTAGCTTTGATACCAATTGTTGGTTAGTTCTAGGAAAATTATACCGGTTCCACTATACAAAAATTTTGTACAAGTGTTGAACATTTCCTAATAACCTTTTGTGTTCTTTAGAAGTTAAATTAGGAATCGCAAACGGAACTTAATATTATTGATTCCAAATTTAAATTATATATTCTTAATGGTTTAGACTTGGATCGCAAGCGGAACTTAACACTATTGATCCAAATCCACCTATGTTATAAATTCAATTAAATATTAATTTCCAAAATTGGCTTCCAGGACTGCATGGCGAGGCACATGGCCTTCTTGGGTATGGGAGCATCCACCACCGCCTAGACAAAGCCTTTTAAGGAAAGCTAATATTTAATTTCCTTATATAACTCTAGGTTTAACCAAAAGGAACAATCAAATCACAAATTCGAAAAAAAAACACAACTTCGAAACAAATCCGAAAAACTAGAATCTAATGCCTCTTGTGTTTGGAATTTATACAAAGAAAAATAATTAGCATGATGCGGAAGAAAATTTCTAGTTATACCTTTTCTTTGTAAACTAATAACCTCGAGATCTTCTGTCGTATTTCTCACCTCCTCTTGGACGTCGTGTGGGCGACGATCCTCCAAGATGAACACCACCCAAAGAGCTTCTCCTCCTTCTCTAAGTTTCGACCACCACCACCAAGGAGCAAAAGAGAGCAAAGGGAAAAGAGAGGGAGAGAGGGCCGACCACAATGAGGAACTCCACCAAAAAAATAAGAATTGATAATAATTGAGGCCTCCTCTCCCCTTCTTTTATATTACTTGCCCAAGGCAAATAAGGAAAGACTTTTTACAAAAAATAAAATATTCCTCTTATTTTTCCTTTTCCCCTTTTATTTTTCCTTTTCCTTTCCTTTGATTGATTCAATCATCAAATCATTGATTGGATGATTAATTGATTTGGCCGGCCCCTTTATTGGGCACCAAGCAAGGGTGGCCGACCACTTAAATGGAAAGAAATAACCTTATAAAAATTTTTATAAGTAAAGAAAAAACTCTTATAAAATTTCACAAGCTCGCTTTTGATTTCCTAATGTGGATGTTAAAAAAGGAAAGTTTTAAAAATTAAAAGCATGTTTTAAAATTTAAAACTTCTCTTCTAAAATTTCCTTTTTAAAATATGGTTACAAAATTAAAATTTTAAAATTTAAAACTTCTCCTCCTTTTTTCTAAAACCATGAGGATGGTTAAAAAAGGAAAGTTTTAAAAATTTTAAACTTTCTTTTAAACCATGTGGCCTAATTCAAATAAGGAAAGTTTTATATTTTAAAATCTCTCTTTTAAAAATTGTAGATTTCTACAAAGAGAAAATTTTAAAAATTCAAAGCACCCCTCCTAGTTTAAATTATTATGGTCGGCCCCTTCTTGCTTGGGCACCAAGCAAGAGGCCGACTCTATTGAGGAGGAAGTGGCCGGCCACATGGCTTGGTCACCAAGCCATGGGCCAGCCCTCTCTTGGACACCAAGATGAGCTTTTCCATGAGTGGATTAAGGCATTAATGAGGCTATGACAGGGACCTAGAGGAGAAATTGGTTTTGGCCTTCCGATGAGCTTGAGTATCCCATGTTCGCCCCGAACACACAACTCAAGTTCATCAACAATAACTCATTCCACTAGAGAGTTATTATTACACTACCGCACCAATCCCAAATTACATTATGGGATCCTTCGTATCATGAGTGTGTTAGTCTCCCTATATTTAAGATATCGAATATCCATTAATTTAATTAAGTTACTGACAACTCACTTTAATTAATGTCTTAGTCCAAGTGTAGTACCACTCAACCTTATTGTCATGTCGGACTAAGTCCACAGCAGGGTTTAACATGACAATCCTTATGAGCTCCTCTTGGGGACATTCTCAACCTAGATTACTAGAACACAGTTTCCTTTTATAATCAACAACACACACTATAAGTAATATCATTTCCCAACTTATCAGGTCTATTGATTTAGAGAGCTAAATCTCACCCTTTGATAAGTTAAAGAAATAACTACTAAATATATATGCTTGTTATTATATTAGGATTAAGAGCACACACTTCCATAATAACTAAGGTCTAATTCTTTTATTAAGTCAGTATAAAAAGAACTTACCTAAAATGGTCCTACTCAATACACTTAGAGTGCACTAGTTAATTTATTAGTCAAGATAAACTAATACCTAATTACACTACGACTATTCTAATGGTTTGTTCCATTCCATCTTAGTCATGAGAAACTGTTTATAATTTATAAAGAACTAATAACATGATCTTTTGTGTGTGACACCACACACCATGTTATCTACAATATAAATTAATTGAACAACTACACTTAACAAATAAAAAGTAGACATTTGACCAATGTGATTCTTTTATTTCATAAATAAATGTTTACAAAAGCTAGGCTTTTAGTATACACTCTAACACCAAAGAATTATGGAATGAGCGTAAACCTAGTCTGAAGCATATTTGAATTTGGGGTAGTCTAACACATGTGCTAAAGGGAGACACTGATAAGTTGAAATCATGTACAGAAGTTCGCTTGTTTGTGGGTTATACTAAAGGAACGAAAGGTGGTTTATTTTATAGTCCTAAAGATCATAAGGTCATTGTTAGCACCAATGGCCGATTTTTTGAATAGGACTATGTAATGAACCACAAGCCCATGAGTAAAATTGTTTTTGAAAAAAATAAGAGAAGACACGTCTACTTTAGTACCAATGGTACAAGATGAGATACCACAAGAAACCGCAACACGTGTCACAAATGATGCACAATTACAAGCAGTGCCACATCATAGTGGGAGGGTTATTTGACAACCTGATAGATTCATATTTTTGGGAGAGTCTTTTGACTTGATCCCTGGTAAACATGAACCTAATCCCTGCACATATGATGAAGCACTCCAAGATAAAGATGCAGCATCTTGGTAAAAAGCAATGAACTCTGAAATAGAATATATGTATTCCAATCATGTATTAGAGCTTATGGAACCACCAAATGGTGTAAAAGTCATTGGATGTAAATGGGTCTACAAAAGAAAAAGAGGGACATATGAGAAGGTGGAAACTTTCAAAGCAAGGCTTGTTGCAAAAGGGTATACTCAGAAAGAGGGAATCGATTATGAGGAAACATTTTCGCCGGTAGCCATGCTTAAGTCTATCTAGATTCTTTTATCTATTTCCACTCATATGGATTATGAGATTTGGAAAATGGATATCAAGACAGCTTTCCTTAATGGAAGTCTTAAATAAAACATCCATATGAAGCAACCAGAGGGATTCATTACGAAGGGCAAAGAGCATCTTGTATGTAAGCTCAATCAGTCTATTTATGGACTGAAGCAAGCTTCAAGATCTTGGAACATCCGGTTTAATGAAGTGATCCAGTCTTATAGATTCATTCAGTGTCCGGATGAGTCTTATGTATACAAGAAGAGTGACAGAAATGTGATCGTATTTCTTGTACAATACGTAGATGACATTTTGCTCATTGGCAACAATGTCAAAGTATTATTAGACGTAAGGGTATGGTTGTCCAAATAGTTTGATATGAAGGACTTGGGAGAATGTGGACATATTCTTGGGATCAAAGTAATAAGGGATTGCATGAAAAAAATGTTGTACTTATCCCAAGCTTCATACATCGATACTATCCTAGCTCGTTTTAGCATGCATAACTCCAAGAATGATTTTCTACCTTTTCGGCATGGAGTACCATTATCTAAAGAGATGTGTCCTAAAACATCAAACGAGATAGAGGACATGAAAGCAGTTCCTTATCCTTCAGCTATAGGAAGCCTAATATATGCACAAGACCGGATATCTATTTTGTCGTGGGTATGGTTAGCAGATATCAAAGTAATCCAGGACAGGGACATTGGACTGCCGTAAAGCATATATTAAAGTACCTGACAAGGACTAGAGGCTATATGCTGGTTTACCAAGCAGTTGATTTGCTCCCTATGGGTTACACAGATTTAGACTTCCAAACAGATAGGTACAATAGTAAGTCAACCTCAGGGTATGTGCTTACTTTGGGAGGTGGAGCCATTACATAGAGGAGTGTTAAGCATAAATGCATTTCGGACTCCACCATGGAAGCTGAGTATATAGCAGCCAAAGAAGTTGTATGGCTCAAAAACTTTTTGATGGACTTAGATGTGATTCCTGGTTGTTCCAAAATTATCACAATTTATTGTGATAATAGTAGTGCAGTAGCTAACGCGAAGGAACCATGAGCCCATAAGGCTAGTAAACACATTAAGCGCAAGTACCACCTGATACGAGATATTGTAAAGTGAGGAGAAGTTGTTGTCGCCAAGATTACATCAGAAGATAACCTAGCAGATCCTTTTACTAAGGCTCTTCCGGCAAGAGCTTTTGATAAGCATGTTGAGGGGATGGGAATCAGATGTATGACAGCATAGTCTTTTAGTATAAGTGGGAGATTGTTAGGATGTATACTAAAAGCCTAACTTTTTGTATGAACATTTATTTTGCAATAAGAATCACATTGGTCAAATGTCTGCATTTAGTAAAATGTAATTGTCCATTTAATTTATATTGTAGATAATATAGTGTGTAGTGTCACACAGAAGATCATGTTATCAGTTCCTTATAAATTATAAATAGTAGCTCACAACCAAGATGGATTGGACAAACCATTGGAATGGTTGTAGTGTAATTTGGTACTAGTTTATCTTGACTATAAAATTATACTAGTACATTATGTGTGTATTGAGTAGGACCATTTGAGGTTGCTCTTTTTGTACTGACTGTATAAAAGAACATAACCTCTGTTATTATGGATGTGCATACTCTTAATCCTGATATAATAACAAGCACATATACTTAGTATTTATTTCTTTAATTTATCAATGGGTGAGATTTATTCGTTAAATCAATAGGCCCGATAAGTTGGGAAATAATATTATTTATATGGTGTGTTGTTGATTATAGAAGGAAGTTGTGTCCTAGTTATCTAGGATGATGATGTTCCCTTGAGGAACTCATAAAGATTGTCATGTAAACCCTGTAGGTGGACTTAGTTCTGACATGACAATGAAGTTGAGTGATACTACTCTTGGAGCTAGATATTAATTAAGTGAGTTGTCAGCAACTCATTTAATTAATGGACAACTCACTTAATTAATGGACATTCGATATCTTAAACACAGAGAGACTAATGCACTCATTATAAGAAGGAGCTCATAATGTAATATGGGATTGGTGCGATAGTTCAAAAATGACTCTTTAGTGGTATGAGCTATTATTGATGAACTTGAGTTGGGTGTTCAGGTCGAACACAAGAAGCTCAAGTCCATCAGGCGGCCAAAACCAATTCATCCTCTTGGCCCCTATTGTAGTCTCTTATTAAAAGCCTTTTTATCCACCGAAAGTCCAACTTCTTACGCAAGCTAGGGGTCGGCCACATCCTTGCTTGGTGCCCAAGCATGGGGTCGGCCACATCCATGCTTGGTGCCCAAGCATGGGGTCGGCCAAACCCATCTTGGTGTCTAAGATGTGGCCAGCCAAGCCTTGCTTGGTGACCAAGCAAGGGGTCGACCACTAAACTAATAAAAGCGACATTTTATTTTTTGTAAAAATCTTTTCTTTTATAGCAATCAACAAAGGATTAAATGAGAGATTTTAATTTTAAAATCTTTCCTTTTTTGAAGCCATCCACATGGTTTTAAAAGAGAGTTTTAAATTTTAAAATCTTTCCTTTTTCGTTGCCATCTATATTGGTTTAAAAAGAGAGATTTTAATTTTGATAAAACTTTCTTTTTTTGTAACCATGATTTAAAAGAGAAGTTTAATTTTAAACTTTCCTTTTGTAGCCATCACAATAGGAAATTTAAAAGAGAGAGATTTTAATTATTATTAAAATTTCCTTTTTTACCATGAATGGAATTAAAAGGAAATTTTAATTATGTTTAAAACTTTCCTCTTTTGCATTCACCAAGGATTATAAAAGAGAGATAGATGGTGCCAGATGCAACAATACAACCTAAAGCTCCCTCTTCTATATTCCTTGGTGGTCGACCCTTCTCTTTCTCTTCTCCCTTTGTTTTATTCTCTTGAGGCCTGCGACACATCAAGCTCCATATTCTTGTGGCCAGTTTGCTTGGAGGGGAAGAAGAAGACAAGGAAGTGTCCTAGTTTGGCATTCCTTGTGTGGCCGAAACTTGTAGGCAAAGAAGAAAGGCTCGGGTGGATTTCATCTTGGTAGATCGTCGCCCACACGACGTCCAAGAGGAGGAGAGGAATACAACAGAAGATCAAGAGGTCTTTAAGATACAAAGAAAGGTATAACTAATTATTTGTTTCTGCTGCATAATTAGTTTGTGTTCTTTGTATGGATTCTGAAATACCAACACAAGAGGCTAGCGATTTTGTGTTTCGATTTTGTGTTTCTATTGTGGTCTCTATAGTTAAACCTAAGGTTCTTGTAAAAAGTTTAAATATTCAATTTCTTTGAAAGGCTTTGTCTAGGAAGTGGTGGATGATCCCATACCCAAGAAGGTCGAGTGTCTCGCCATATTTAACCTAGAAGCCAATTTTTGAAATAGATATCTAATCAACTTCTGTAATATGGTTTAACTTCTGAAGAACACATGGGTTGAACTTGGAGTAAAAATGTTAAGTTCCATTTCCAATCCAAGTTTAACTTCTGAAAAACAACTTGGATTAATAATGTTAAGTTTCATTTGCAATCCAAGTTTAACTTCTGTAGAGCACATGGGTTGCAAGGAAAAGTTCTTTTCTTGTATAATTTTTTGAACAAGGGAAACATAACGGAATTCCAAGTAGCATCCAACAGCTTTAATTTCAAAGAACTAAATAGGAAATAAGAAAGAAATACCCGCCTTTATCTGTCACTCGTGCTAAAAAAATAAATCCCTCATCGTGATGATCGTCCCATATCAAAGTCCTGCATCAATCAATATATATATTTTATTTAGCTAAATTCATATTAATTAAATAACTAAATAAAATCCCTTACCCAATTAGGATCACTCCAATCAAATCTGATATCTGATTAATCCTCCAAATAATCCTTAATCACACAACCCAATAAGAATAGGCTAATCATGAATCCATCATAACAACTTACCCAAATTCATCCATTAATCAAATCTCATCATATATTCTAATCCATCCCTTTACATCACAATATCAATCCAATGAACTTGATTAACGATCATGTAATCACTTACAACAAACCACTCAACTAATCAACCATACCGCAATAACTTACAACTCCAAGTTCACTACAAATCCAAGACAATCCAAGTTTATCGACTGAGTATGACTTAATCAACTCAAATTATCATTCTAGACACATATCTCCTCATCATCAACTAGTAATTAAATCCAATATAGAAATGAATTAACTCTAAACTTACCCAAATCTTGATCAAGGTGAAGAAGTGTCTATTGGGATATATACTATAAGCCTAGCTTTTGTATGAACATCTATTTTGAATTGAGAATCACTTTGGTCAAATATCTGTATTTTATATTTATATATACATCAATGCAGTTGCCCATTTAATTTATATTATAGATAACATGATGTGTTGTGCCACACAGAAGATCATGTTATCGGTTCCTTATAAACTATAAATAGTAGCTCACAACCAAGATGGATTGAGACAAACCATTGGAACGGTTGTAGTGTAATTTAGTATTAATCTATCTTGACTATAAAATTACACTAGTACACTATGTGTGTATTGAGCAGGACCGTTCGAGGTTGTTCGATTTTGTACTGACTACATAAAAGAACAGAACCTCTGTTATTATGGATGTGCATCCTCTTAATCCCTATATAATAACAAGCACGTATACTTAGTATTTATTTCTTTAACTTATCAATGGGTGAGATCTATTCGTTAAATCTGTAACGACCGGCCTCCTACTGACTAGGCTGCGAGGTCGATCGTTACGTTATGCTGTGCTAAATTACTATTGCGAAAAATCTGGATTGATTAAAATTTTTACTAAACTAATTACTGTAAATTGAACTTAATATTCTAGGTGTACCTAGGAGTCGAACACATGCTAGGGGAGATATTCTATGCCTCTCGGGTGTCTTGCTAGCTGTAATCAGGCATTTCAATCGATCCATGAGTCGATTGGGTTGTCGGATCGATCCAGTGATCGATCCAACTTGATACTGGCACCGAGAAAAGCCCTGGATCGGTCGGTTGACCAATCCACAAGCTGTCTTGTTTCTGTACGCGGCTGGATCGGTCTACCGACCGATCCAGGAGTGCACTGATCGGTCGGTAGACCGATCCAGTGACTCACTGATCGGTCGGCTGACCGATCAGTGAGCTTTTGCACTCACTGTTCGCCTCTGGATCGGTCGGCTGACCGATCCATAAACTCTCTGTTCGTGACTGGATCGGTCAGCTGACCGATCCAGTGGCACAACTCAACTCTGATCGATCCGTGGATCGATCGGAGTTTCTGATTTCGCACTGAAACTCTGATTTCAGCACTTGTTCGTGCCAAAATCTCACATTTCACTTATACAATCCATAGAATATATTCTAATAACATAAAGCTAGCATTCTAAACTGGATATAAAGCATGGTTTACTAGTTCGTAGCATTTAACAATTAAAAGTGCGTGAAATAGAAATACTAAAAGTTCAATTGTTTAAGCTTGCTAGATCCCCTAAGGATCTTTTATTCCATGTTCCTGCCACACACATCATCTCTGCATTGACCTCCAGCTTCCTCTGCTAGTCCATCTTCCCTTTACCTTTATCTGCAGTATAAGGGAAAATAGTATCTGTAAGCTTTAAGCTTAGTAAGAAACCATCTACCTCACTAAAACATGCATACGATGCCATATATTTTTAAAACATGCTATTTGAAAATACATACTGAATATGCTAAGCATGGCATGGCATACAACACATAGAAGTAAACTGATCATGGCAATAAAGCTAATGATAAACTATCATTTGTATCAACATAAAACTAAACTGATCTGAACATAAACTGAGCTAGGCTGGAGCTGAATTCAAACTCAACTAACATAACTAATCTTTGTGAGTTTTGAAAAACTAATAATGTAATAGATTAAAGTACATAATCATACTGCTAGTGGGCCCGGCAACTGTACATGCTATGCACGCATCCTTAACTAGACCCGGGGTTGCAAATCCTGAATTTAGTAAGGTTTACTAGGTTATCTAAACCTAGGGACCGACTATGGGAGCTCAGCCCAGTGGATATCTAATCCTGTACAGTGCCATTGAAAATAAAATATTGAACATAACTACTAATTGCTTATTTTGCTATTTCTAGGTTATCTGAACCTAGAGCTAGGTTATCTAAACCTAGAGGCGACTGTGGGAGCCCACCCATTGAACCGTAGTCCCATGTAAGCTATAGTAAGGCTAACTAAGCTATTTTAAATGCTTCTATTGCATTTACTGAGCTATTAAAAATACCTAAGTTGCATTTTACTGAGCTAATCATTTAATCGAACATCTAGTGTGCTTAAACTCTCCCCTCTATTAGGGAGACTACCTCTAGGCACCCGACAACATCTAAAACCTCCAACTGATGGGGGAAAGACGTGTCCGGCCCATCCAAAGGTACTCACTAAATCCCTAAACCTGCGAGGAGGGTTAAATACACCCTATGTGTCCGAAAAATCTGCATATAACTAAACTAATGCATAGAAAACCAAACGGAAGCTACTTATACTACAGGTGAGGGGTTTCTTACCTCGTACGCTAATTTCCTTACAATTCTATTTGCTAGAATTCCGGTGGAGACGACCCCTTCGACAATCTTCTCGCGTCTATGCATTCCTCTCGCGAAGAAGAGCGTCATCGTGCCGAAGTTGTCGCCGGAAGATGACCTTGGGGCCCTAGGGAAGGAACCCTAGGGTTGGCGCCGAGAGAGAAAGGGGAGAGAAGGGAGAGGGTCGGCGGTGAGGGTTTGGGAGGAGGAGAAGTTGCCGAACCAAAATAACCCTTCACCTAATTAATTCCCTATTTATATTAAGTGGATAATTGAACCCAACTCTAATATAAATATAATTGAATCCTCTTTCTTTCAGCACGGCCTTGCTGGGTTCACCGGTTACTAAGGCTAACTAAAAGTTATCGGATCCGAGGGGTTCCGGGTTCGATTCCCGCCTAAGCTATTTTGCGGTTCTAATTATTTTTGCTACTTCCGCTACTCGGAAAATTCCGGAAAAATATCTAAAAATTTCAGAAAAATCATAGAATATTTATAATACAGTTTCGAGAATTTTTGGGCGTTACAATCCCCCATACCTTATAAAAAGTTCATCCTCGAACTTAGAATAATTCTGGGTACTTCTGTCTCATGCTGGCTTCTGTCTCCCAAGTTGCCTCTTCTGTTGTGTGACTGTGCCAAATGACTTTGACTAATGGTACTTCCTTGTTCCGCAATTTCTTAACTGCTCGGTCTATTATCTGAATAGGCCGACTATCATAGCTGAGGTATTCGTGGATCTTTACCGACTGGGGCTCAATCACCTGGGTGGCATCTGGGGTATGCTTCTTCAGCATAGAGACATGAAATACATTGTGGACAGCTGACATTTCCTGAGGTAGCTCTAGCTCATATGCTACCTTGCCCACTCTTCTGCTGATAAGGTATGGTCCCACATATCTGGGACTTAGCTTGCCCTTCTTGCCAAAAATGCATTACTCCCTTCATGGGAGCTACTCTGAGGAACATTGAATCCCCGACTGAAAACTCTAAGGGTCTGCGCCGTGTATCAGCATAGCTCTTCTTGCGGCTCTGAGCTGGCTCTATCCTCTGGCGGATCTGATGTATAGCTGCTGTGGTATCTGCTACTAGATCTGTCTGAAGCTCTAGTTCTTTCTGTTCACCACTCTCATACCATCAGATTGGAGATCTACACCTCCGCCCGTAGAGAGCCTCGTAAGGTGCCATACCGATAGTGGCCTGATAGCTGTTGTTGTATGCAAACTCTGCTAAGCTCAGATATTTGCATCAACTTCCCTTGAAATCTAGGGCACATGCTCGGAGCATATCTTCGAGTACCTGATTTACTCGCTCCGTCTGACCATCTCTCTGAGGATGGAAGGCTGAGCTAAACTTTAACTTTGTGCCCAAAGCTGACTGTACACACTCCTAGAAGTGTGATGTGAACCTACTGTCTCTGTCTGAAATAATGGTTCGTGGGACTCCATACAGCCTGACGATCTCCTTGAGATACAACTGAGCTAACTGCTCCATGGAATAGGAAATTCTGATAGCTAGGAAGTGGGCTGATTTAGTCAACCTGTCGACTATTACCGAGATGGTGTCAAAACCATTCGTGGTTCTGGGTAGTCCCACTATGAAATCCATAGAAATGTCTTCCCACTTCCATTCTGGAATCTGAATGGGCTGCAAAACTCCTCCTGGTCTCTGATGTTCTGCCTTAACCCTCTGACAGGTTAGGCAGGTGCTGACATATCGAGCGATGTTCCTCTTCATCCCAGGCCACCAAAAACGTTTCTTCAAGTCCTGGTACATTTTGGTGGAGCCAGGATGCATTGCATAGGGAGTCTTGTGAGCCTCATCTAAAATCTTCCTTCTGAGTTCCTCATGATCTGGAACGCACAATCTGTCGCCAAAATACAACACCCCGCTATCTGACATTCTGAACTCTCCACCTTCTGATTCTGCTAAACCTTGCTTGATTCTCTGAATTTCAGGATCCTGCTCCTGAGCTGTCTGGATGTCACCGAGCAAGGTAGACTCTAATGTCATAGTAGAGAGCTGTCCTACTATGAGTTCGAGACCGAAATCTGTGATCTCTTTCTGTAGGAGCGGTGACATGTCTGCTAAAGATAATAGGGTAACGCTGGACTTTCTGCTGAGGGCGTCTGCTACCCTATTTGCTTTTCCTGGGTGATAGAGGATATCTATGTCATAGTCTTTGACCAATTCTAGCCATCTGCGTTGTCGCATATTCAGATCCTTCTGAGTGAAGAAATACTTCAGACTCTGATGATCTGTATACACCCTGCACTGAGCTCCATACAAGTAATGTCTCCAAATCTTGAGAGCGAACACTACTGCTGCAAGCTCAAGGTCATGGGTAGGATAGTTCCTCTCATAATCCTTGAGTTGTCTGGAGGCATAGGCGATCACCTTGCCATCTTGTATCAGCACTGCTCCTAGTCCCAACTTCGAGGCATCACTATATATGTCAAAGCTATCTGCGTTCTCTGGCAGAGTCAGAATAGGTGCACTGGTCAATCTCCTTTTCAGCTCGCTGAAGCTGTTCTCGCAGTCCTCTGTCCACTGAAATTTTCTGTTCTTTCTGGTAAGAGCTGTCAGTGGGGAGGCTATCCTGGAGAAGTCCTCTACGAATTTCCTGTAGTAACCTGCTAATCCCAGAAAGCTTCTGATCTCACTGGCGTTCTTGGGTCTTTTCCAATTGCTCACAGCTTCTATCTTACTGGGGTCTACCATGATACCATCCTTTGAGATGATGTGACCCAGGAAGGACACCTGATCTAGCCAAAATTCACATTTCGTGAACTTGGCGTACAACTGATTCTGCTGAAGGGTCTGCAATACTGTCCTCAGGTGCTCTGCATGTTCTTCCTGAGTTCTGGAATAGATAAGGATGTCGTCGATGAACACGATAACAAACTTATCTAAATATTCCCTGAATACCCTGTTCATGAGGTCCATGAAAGTAGCTGGAGCATTTGTCACGCCAAAGGGCATGACTACGAACTCATAATGTCTGTATCTGGTCCTGAATGCTGTCTTGGGTATATCCCCTTCTTTAACCTTCACCTGATGATAACCTGATCTAAGGTCTATTTTAGAGAACACTGCTGCTCCCTTTAGCTGATCAAACATGTCATCTATTCTGGGAAGGGGATACCTGTTCTTGATTATGACCTGGTTCAGTGCCCGGTAATCTATACACAAGCGCATGCTTCCGTCCTTCTTCTTCACAAACAATACAGGCGCTCCCCATGGTGAGTGACTAGGGCGTATGAAGCCTTTGTCAAGTAGCTCCCATAATTGCTCATGAAGTTCCTTCAGTTCGGCTGGAGGCATGCGGTAGGGTGCTTTGGAAATAGGGTTGGTACCGGGAATGAGCTCTATCTCAAATTCAATCTCCCTGTCTTGTGCTAATCCTGGTAACTCTTCAGGGAAGACTGCACTCGGACCCCTGCTAGCTGTTGGTCCTTGTCCTGACTGGTACTGACTACGTGTGCTAAAAATCCCGTACACCCTGAATCCATTAATCTCTGTGCCTTCATAGCTGAGAGAAACCTCTTGGCCTTTCTTTTGGGTTCTCCGACGAATTCGAATTGTGCTTCTGCTTCAGGTTGGAATATGACTTTCTGCTTACGGCACTCCATGGATGCACCGTATCTGATCAAGAAGTCCATTCCAAAAATGATGTCGTAGTCAGTCATATTTAGCACGATCAGATCACAGAAGAGTTCTCTGTCTGCTATAATGACTGATACTGCTCTGAACCAGTGCGTAGATGCCATAATTTCTCCCGAAGGTAATGTCGTCAGAAACTGACTACTGAGTACCTCTGGAGGTATTGCTAACTTGTTTGCGAATGCCCTGTCTATATAAGAATGGGTTGCCCCAGTATCGAATAAGACAGTTGCAATTTGCTGAAAAATACTAATCTGACCTATAACAACTATCGAGGCATTTGCTACGTCCTCTCTGGTGAGTGAGTAGATCCTCGCATTAGTCATAGCTGGAGGGGCTTCTAATCTGCCCTGGCTGATGTGTGGACCATCTAGAGCGGCCTGCATCTGATGCAACTGTGCTGGCTGGCCTCCGTACTGAATTGACTGTGGCTGAGGAAGACTGGCCTTGTTTGGGGCACTGCTTAGCCATGTGCCCTTCTTGTCCACATTCAAAGCATCCTCGTGTGCCCTTACGACAAACTCCAGGATGGAATTTCCCCCAAGTAGCACACTTGGGATAACTGGGCTGCTTGCTGGCTGGTCCTCCGTTTGGGTAACTCCCTGGTTTGCGCTTGTTACTGTAGTTCCCTTTCCAGTTAGAGCCATGAGAGCTGTAGCCCTGCTGCTTCTGGGTACCTGAGCCTCCTTGTAAGGGTTCTGAGGGAATTTGCTTCTGTTGCTTGATACTATTCTGGTAGTGCTCAGTGGTCAAGGCGCTGCTGACTAGTTCTTCGGTGGTTTGCGGCCTGTGGATGCCGCCAGCCACGTTCATTGCTATTTCCGGCCTCAGCATCTTGAGCATCAACCGGACTCGTTTTTTTTCTGTGCTGACTAGTTCTGGGCATAGACGAGCCAACCTGTTGAATTTCTTCACGGCTTCCTCCACTGAAAGGTTGCCCTGACGAAACTCTGTGAACTCGTCGTAGTGGCGGTTCGTGACCCGCATGTGAAAGAATTCCTCAAAGAACTCCTTCTCGAAGTTAGCCCATAACATCTGGTTCACTGGGCGCTTCGCTCTGATTCTCTCCCACCACATGCGTGCATCCCCTGTCAGGAAGAAGGAGGCACATTTCACCTTCTCGTGTTCTGGACAGTCCAGAAGCTCCATCGTACTCTCCAGTGTTTTGAACCAGGCTTGTGCATCCCATTGTTCACTAGTGCCTGAGAAGTTCTCTGGCTTGACTCTCTGCCACTGGATCAGATAAGCCTCTCTCCTTGCCTCTGCTGCTGGGGCTGCTCATGCTGATGCTGCAGGATGGACTGGTGGAACCTCTAAGACCAATGGAGTCATCAGATTTGGTTCCGGGGTGACTGTGGGGGTATGTTAGGACCAAAAGTAGCTAGAGGGGGGGTTGAATAGCTCGTCGCGTACCCGGTGTTCGGCTTTGCTTGTTTCTTCAAAGATGTGCAGCGGAAAATACAGAAACAAATCACACAACGCTAACACGGTTGGTTTACTTGGTATCCACCTCACAAGAGGTGACTAGTCCAAGGATCCACACCAACACACACACCCTCCACTAATGAAACTCTCCTTTATGGTAACTACCAAGGGCGGAGAAGCCCTACAAGACTCAATACAAGAAGAAGAAAGGGTAGTAAAGAAATACAAGCTTACAATGAGTGCACAAACCCTAACCCTAGTTTCTTCTTCTTGCTTTGATCCGCCTCTTGACTTGGAAGAGCCTCCAAGAACCTTCAAGAACTGGCGATCTCGACTTGAGAAGAGCTGTGGAGGAGCTGGTGAAGATTTGAAATGAATCGGTGAAGAAGTGCCGAAGACAACGCTCGCCTGCGGCTCAAATACGACTCAACGGTCGGATCCCGATCGATTCGATTTTTCCCAATTGATCGGGGAGGCTTTGGATCGATCCACGGATCTATCCAGAGCGCCTCTGTGCTCTGGAAAAATGCCTGGATCGATCCACTGATCGATCCAGCGCTTATCGTGCGTAGCAGCAGCGTCCCAATCGATCCACTGATCGATTGAGACCTCTGGATCGATCAACTGATCGATCCAGAGGCTTTCTGTTCGCTGGGAAAGATCTGGATCGATCCACTAATCGATCCAGAGCCTGGATCGATCCACTGATCCATCCAGCACTTGGTTTTTGCCCAAAACCAAGTCCCAAACCTCCCAAACCAACATCCGGTCAACCTTAACCTGTTGGTACGTCATGCCTAGCATCTAGTCACTCCCTTGACCTGCTAGGACTCCCTCACCAAGTGTCCGGTCAATCCCTTTGACCCACTTGGACTTTTCTTTCATGCCAAGTATCCGGTCACTCTCTTGACCTACTTGGACTTTCACCTAGCTTCACTCACTAGGGTTTTCAATCTGCCTAGCTTCACTCACCAGGACTTTCACCTGGCTTCACTCACCAGGACTTTCACCTGGCTTCACTCACCAGGATTTCCATCTGCCTAGCTTCACTCACTAGGACTTTCACCTGGCTTCACTCACCAGGATTTCCATACTGCCTAGCTTCACTCACTAGGACTTTCACCTGCATTATCCATGTGTCTACATGTATTGTCAAACATCGAAACTATGACCAAGACTCAAGCTTGGTCAAAACAGTGAACCTTGACCTAAGGGATATTGCACCAACAATCTCCCCCTTTTTGATGTTTGACAATACCTTTAAGTTTGGACCATTCTGAGTTAAGCTAATCCTATAGCCTTAACTCCATTCATGCCAAAGTATGAATGTTGGTTCCCTTCATTCTCCCCCTATGACCTCCCCCATAGGTAATGAAGGCCTAACTTAAACCACACATTCTCCCCCTATTGGCACACATCAACCCATCTTTGAGCACACAAAAACCCGTGCCTCAATGTTGGACACACTTCAACAAATGCCCCATTGTTGAAAACTCTCCCCCTGAAGAGTTGCGCATCGTTGTTCACAACTTCACTCGTTGTGACCAACATGATAATGAAGGTCCCATACCCTTCATTTATCCTTAACCCTACATTCTTCCTCAATATAGGCAAATGCCCATCCTTGAGCATTATTCACTTAACGGAAGGTTAACCACCTTCCAAGGTTTATGAAAAATAATTTTCATGCCTTTAAAGAGTCCCTCCCCCTAAAGACATGGTGGTAACTTCTGTCATTGCACCAACAATGACTTGGAATCCCTAATCCTTTAGGAAACTCAAATTAGAAGCTTTGAGGTTCAAATATTCAAAATTTGAAACAAACCTCACCCTAGACTTCAATATAGTCTTCCTTAACCAATCCATCCTTGTTTTCAACACGAAAACACCCTTTTTATGTATATAAATGTATTTTGAGGGGTTTGGAATGGTTACCTAGACTAAAATAGGTTTAAAGATGCTGAAATCATGCTTTCCCAGCCAAAATCAGCAACTTGGATCGATTGGAGTTGGGTTCCAATCGATTGAACCTTTTTGAATCGATCCACTGATCGATTCAGACTTCCTGGATCGATCGGCTGATCGATCCAGCGAGCTTCTACTCGCGGGAGACTTGCCTTTTGAATCGATCCACGGATCGATTCAGGCACTCCAATCGATCCATGGATCGATTGGAGCTCTGATAGTTGCTGAATTTCAACATCAGCCAACTTCAGAAATCCCTAGAAAATTCTACTAAAATTCAAAAATCATGAAATTTTGTGTAGGCATTATTTAGGGCATATACTATCAAGGAAAAATAGTTTTCTATGAAAATACTTCATATTTTCAAAGATTGACACAAACTTGAAAACTTACAAAAACTTTAGTGTTTTCTTCAAGTTTGTGTCTAACTATTCAATGGTGATTGCTATCAAAAGATAGCCTTCACCAAGGTTTTCCAAAATCATTTTGAAAACATTTTCAAACCAATATCCCACCATGTTCCTTGGGCTTAATGCACATGACTTGTACATTAGCTTTCCCAATGATGGGAAAACACATAACTATGTGTTTTGATGAACTTAAAACTCAAAAGAATGCACTAAATCAACATATTGAGTTTTGTTCATCATCCTAACATCTCACTTGTATCTAATGTGCACTAAAACACATATAAGTCATCTTATAGGTCTTGTGAGATGTGAGATTTTGGTTTTGCCCTATTCTACGGATCATGCATATCTATCTAGGCATTTTAGAGATATTAGACATCCACCTAGGATGTCACTTGTTAATAAGTGTTGTTAAATGCCATTTGTCCTTAATTACAAGGAATTAAACTTAATGCATGATAATGTTATAGCATACATCAAAAGGAACTAATTTTTCAAAAGAAAATATCCTATAACTACATGATGTATGAATGTCATGACATGGTATTTTTGGATTTTTCATAATAAAGGAATGAGTGCAAAATACAAACCAAATGTGATGTCATGACATATAATGAGCAAACAATCATGGCAAGATTTAGCATTAATAAAATACCTAGATTACCTATCTAGGTGTCCTTAAACTTAGCTAACTTAAAATTAAACTTTAGATTGCCCATAAGTTCTTCAAGAAAATGTCAAAACCTAAATTGGCATTTCTAATTCTCTTGATTAATTTATGCCAATTGAAATTAAACATATTCCTCAAATGTTGGCATATTTCATTTTTCCACAAGAGTAGCACTTTTAAATTAAGACTTAAAATGCCTTCAATTTCCTAAGAACATACCAAAATCCCAACTTGGTATTTCTCTAGGTTTTCTAAATTTATGCCATTTAAGATAAAATCAATTTTTCCACCATTAGGCACATTTTACCCTTTAAAAGAGTAAATAATAATTCCATTTCATTTTCAAAGGTTAACAAAAACCTTGAAAATGCTCCTTGAGTGTCAATTTCCTCAAAGTTGGGTTAACTACCCTTCTAATCAGAGTTGACACTCTCTAACCCATCTATGGGGTAGAGAAAATGCTCCTAGGAACCCAACACCTATTGGTGCTCCTTGGATGCTCTAGGTACTCACTAGGGATTACTTCCCTAGATACCTTCCTAGTGACCTTGTTGGGCTTCTTAGAAGCCTTGGTCACATTTTCTAGGTCAACTCTAGGGATAGCCTCCCTTGTGACCTTGTTAGTGACTTTCTTAGACTTCTTAGAAGTCTTAGTCATATTTATCGCAAAAATACTCTTAGGGATGATTTCCCTAGTATTCATGGCTTGACCACTGGACCTAGGGTTTGTTCCGTAACTATATGGAACTCTATGGTACGAGGGCACATCCTTCTTAGCCTTTGGTTTGTATCCCAACCCTCTATGACCATTTGATGGCTTTGATTTTCCTAGCCCTAGGTATTGCTCATTTTTCCCTTGTAGAATATTTTCCATCCTTTTTAGGGTCTTTTCCATTTTATCAAGTCTTGACCTCAAGACTTGATTTTCTATCATTAAATCCTTAGGTTTTGGTCCATGAGCATTTTTGTTCTTGGGCATGTATCTATTATCCTTAGTGTTCCCGCCCAAGTGTCTATCTACCTTCCTAACCTTAGGTTGGGTAGTTTTGGCATGTAGGGCCACATGCTTTTCCTTAAAGCCCTCATGCTTTCTATTCTTATGGTAAATTGCATTAAAATGATAAAAATTAGAACTATCATGCTTTTTACCATAATGTAGAGGGGTAGGCTCTATAAAAGTTACCTTCCTTTTTACCTTAGAGGCTCCCCCTTGACTTGAGCTTCCTCCTTGAGCCTTGACCATCTTCTTCCCCTTAGGGCATTGACTCCGGTAATGCCCCTTTTGATTGCAAGAGAAACACACAATGTGCTCCTTGCTCTTCTTTGTTCCGGGGAAGGTATCCTTTGGCTTCTCCTTGCCCTTAGGTGCCACTTGGCCCTTCTTCTTGGCCAATTTAGGGCACTTGCTTTTGTAGTGCCCATGTTCCCTACATTCAAAACATATAATATGATTCTTATTATTAATTGAACTATTTATACCTTCTTGTGTAGGGGTGACACTTGCTCCTCCATTTGATATGAATGTAGAGGCTTCCTCTTGATCCGAAATCGATTTCCCTCCAATTGATTTATCTTGACTTGTGGAGGTGGAAGCTTCTTCATTCTCTTCTTCTCTTGACCCGGATGTGGAGGATTCTCCTTCTTCTTGATCCGGTGTCACCAAGAGTTGCTCCCCCCTCAATCCTAGAGGTGGAGGCTTCATCATCTTGAATATGAAACAAGGAGTATGCTCCCTCCTTGTTCCCTTCGATGCATTCCCTTGAGGATGAAGCTTCTTCTTGGACTTCTTCATCGGAGGTTGAACATCTCTCAACCTCGGAGTCCTCCTCTTGATCTTGCTCCAAAGAGTCACCCTCTCTGGATACTTCTTGCTCTTGTACAGTGGAGGGGATCTCTACATGAAGCTTGGCCAATTTGCTCCATAAATCCTTTGCATCTTCAAATTCTCCAATTTTACAAAGGATGGTGCTTGGCAATAAATTTACCAAAAGCTTGGTCACTTTGTCATTGGCCTCGCACCTTTGGACTTGCTCCGAGCTCCATTTACTTTTCTTGAGAAACTTGCCCTTGGAGTTTGTTGGAGCCTTGAAGCCTTCCATAAGAGCAAACCATTGCTCTATCTCCATCATAAGAAAATTTTCGATTCTTGATTTCCAAGAATCGAAGCTTGTGGATGTGTATGGTGGAACCACCCTTATATCAAATCCAAGTCCATCTTGGAATTGCATCTTGAAGTTGAGCTTGATAAAATCTTAAACTTGAAGAATTTTCTCCAACTTCTTCACCCTCTAGCTTTTCTTGTTATGCTTGACCCTTCTGGCGATGATTCCGGTGAAGAGCGACCTCGCTCTGATACCACTTGTTAGGACCAAAAGTAGCTAGAGGGGGGGTGAATAGCTCGTCGCGTGCCCGGTGTTCGGCGTTGCTTGTTTCTTCGAAGATGTGCAGCGGAAAATACAGAAACAAATCACACAACGCTAACACGGTTGGTTTACTTGGTATCCACCTCACAAGAGGTGACTAGTCCAAGGATCCACACCAACACACACACCCTCCACTAATGAAACTCTCCTTTATGGTAACTACCAAGGGCGGAGAAGCCCTACAAGACTCAATACAAGAAGAAGAAAGGGTAGTAAAGAAATACAAGCTTACAATGAGTGCACAAACCCTAACCCTAGTTCTTCTTCTTTCTTTGATCCGCCTCTTGACTTTGAAGAGCCTCCAAGAACCTTCAAGAACTGGCGATCTCGAGCTTGAGAAGAGCTGTGGAGGAGCTGGTGAAGATCTGAAATGAATCGGTGAAGAAGTGTCGAAGACAACGCTCGCCTGCGGCTCAAATACGACTCAACGGTCGGATCCCGATCGATTCGATTTTTCCCAATCGATCGGGGAGGCTTTGGAACGATCCAAGGATCGATCCAGAGCGCCTCTGTGCTATGGTAAAATGCCTGGATCAATCCACGGATCGATCCAGCGCTTATCGTGCGAAGCAGCAGCGTCTCAATCGATCCACTGATCGATCCAGAGGCTTTCTATTCGCTGGGAAAGATCTGGATCGATCCACTAATCGATCCAGAGCCTGGATCGATCCACTGATCCATCCAACACTTGGTTTTTGCCCAAAACCAAGTCCCAAACCTCCCAAACCAACATCCGGTCAACCTTAACCTGTTGGTACGTCATGCCTAGCATCTAGTCACTCCCTTGACCTGCTAGGACTTCCTCACCAAGTGTCCGGTCAATCCCTTTGACCCACTTGGACTTTTCTTTCATGCCAAGTATCCGATCACTCTCTTGACCTACTTGGACTTTCACCTAGCTTCACTCACTAGGGTTTTCAATCTGCCTAGCTTCACTCACTAAGACTTTCACCTGGCTTCACTCACCAGGACTTTCACCTGGCTTCACTCACCAGGATTTCCATCTGCCTAGCTTCACTCACTAGGACTTTCACTTGGCTTCACTCACCAGGATTTCCATACTGCCTAGCTTCACTCACTAGGACTTTCACCTGCATTGTCCATGTGTCTACATGTATTGTCAAACATCGAAACTATGACCAAGACTCAAGCTTGGTCAAAACAGTCAACCTTGACCTAAGGGATATTGCACCAACAGGGTATTCTGCTGATTAGCCCTGAGGGTGGCTATCTCCTGTTGCTATTCAGCTAGTTGCTGCTTTAACTGAGCCACTAACGCTGTAATGTCTGGGGGAGGCACTGAACTGCCTGCCTCATGCTGGGGCTCAGTAGCTGGTGTCCTTCTAGCTGGGCGTCCTCGTGCCATTTCTAAAGACATAGAGGACGGGACATGTATAACTAATACAATTATAATTGTATAACTATTGCTATCATGTTATCTATTGTCACATACTAACATGCATCAGTCATCTATAAACATGAAATATAACAAGAAAGCAAGAAACATAAATAAAGTAGAGGTATTCTTACTAGGAAGCTGCAGGTTCAATGCTGATGTGTGTGTAGGAAGTATGGAACACTGCTCTGATACCACTCTGTAACGACCCGCCTCCTACTGACTAGGCTGCGAGGCCGATCGTTACGTTATGCTGTACTATATTACTATTGCGGAAAATCTGGATTGATTAAAATTTTTACTAAACTAATTACTGTAAACTGAACTTAATATTCTAGGTGTACCTAGGAGTCGCACACATGCTAGGGGAGATATTCTATGCCTCTCGGGTGTCTTGCTAGCTATAATCAGGCATTTCAATCGATCCATGAGTCGATTGGGATGTCAGATCGATCCAGTGATCGATCCAACTTGATACTGGCACCTAGAAAAGCCCTGGTTCGGTCGGCTGACCGATCCACAAGCTGTCTTGTTTCTGTACGCGGCTGGATCGGTCTACCGACCGATCCAGGAGTGCAGTGATCGGTCGGTAGACCGATCCAGTGACTCACTGATCGGTCTGCTGACCGATCAGTGAGCTTTTGCACTCACTGTTCGCCTCTGGATCGGTCGGCTGACCGATCCATAAACTCTCTGTTCGTGACTGGATCGGTCAGCTGACCAATCTAGTGGCACAACTCAACTCTGATCGATCCGTGGATCGATCGGAGTTTCTGATTTCGCACTGAAACTCTAATTTCAGCACTTGTTCGTGCCAAAATCTCACATTTCACTTATACAATCCATAGAATATATTCTAATGACATAAAGCTAGCATTCTAAACTGGATATAAAGCATGGTTTACTAGTTCGTAGCATTTAACAATTAAAAGTGCGTGAAAATAGAAATACTAAAAGTTCAATTGTTTAAGCTTGCTAGATCCCCTAAGGATCTTTTATTCCATGTTCCTACCACACACATCATCTCTGCATTGACCTCCAGCTTCCTCTGCTAGTCCATCTTCCCTTTACCTTTATCTGCAGTATAAGGGAAAATAGTATCTGTAAGCTTTAAGCTTAGTAAGAAATCATCTACCTCACTAAAACATGCATACGATGCCATATGTTTTTAAAACATGCTATTTGAAAATACATACTGAATATGCTAAGCATGGCATGGCATACAACACATAGAAGTAAACTGATCATGGCAATAAAGCTAATGATAAACTATCATTTGTATCAACAGAAAACTAAACTGATCTGAACATAAACTGAGCTAGGCTGGAGCTGAATTCAAACTCAACTAACATAACTAATCTTTGTGAGTTTTGAAAAACTAATAATGTAATAGATTAAAGTACATAATCATACTGCTAGTGGGCCCGACAACTGTACATGCTATGCGCGCATCCTTAACTAGACCCGGGGTTACAAATCCCGAATTTAGTAAGGTTTACTAGGTTATCTAAACCTAGGGACCGACTATGGGAGCCTAGCCCAGTGGATATCTAATCCTGTACAGTGCCACTGAAAATAAAATACTGAACATAACTACTAATTGCTTATTTTGCTATTTCTAGGTTATCTGAACCTAGAGCTAGGTTATCTAAACCTAGAGGCGACTGTGGGAGCCCACCCATTGGACCGTAGTCCCATGTAAGCTGTAGTAAGGCTAACTAAGCTATTTTAAATGCTTCTATTGCATTTACTGAGCTATTAAAAATACCTAAGTTGCATTTTACTGAGCTAATCATTTAATCGAACATCTAGTGTGCTTAAACTCTCCCCTCTATTAGGGAGACTACCTCTAGGCACCCGACAACATCTAAAACCTCCAACTGAAGGGGGAAAGACGTGTCTGTCCCATCCAAAGGTACTCACTAAATCCCTAAACCTGCGAGGAGGGTTAAATACACCCTATGTGTCCGAAAAATCTGCATATAACTAAACTAATTCATAGAAAACCAAACGTAAGCTACTTATACTGCAGGTGAGGGGTTTCTTACCTCGTACGCTAATTTCCTTACAATTCTATTCGCTAGAATTCCGGTGGAGACGACCCCTTCGACAATCTTCTCGTGTCTATGCGTTCCTCTCGCGAAGAAGAGCGTCCTCGTGTCGGAGTTGTCGCCGGAAGATGACCTTGGGGCCCTAGGGAAGGAACCCTAGGGTTGGCGCCGAGAGAGAAAGGGGAGAGAAGGGAGAGGGTCGGCGGTGAGGGTTTGGGAGGAGGAGAAGTTGCCGAACCAAAATAACCCTTCACCTAATTAATTCCCTATTTATATTAAGTGGATAATTGAACCCAACTCTAATATAAATATAATTGATTCCTCTTTCTTTCAGCACGGCCCTACTGGGTTCACCGGTTACTAAGGCTAACTAAAAGTTATCGGATCCGAGGGGTTCCGGGTTTGATTCCCGCCTAAGCTATTTTGCGGTTCTAATTATTTTTGCTACTTCCGCTACTCGGAAAATTCTGGAAAAATATCTAAAAATTCTAGAAAAATCATAGAATTTTATAATGCAGTTTCGAGAATTTTCGGGCATTAGAAAATCAATAGGTCGAATGAGTTGGGAATATAGTACTATTTATATGGTATGTTGTTAATTATAGAAAAAATCTATGTCCTAATTATTTAGGTTGATGATGTCCCCTTGAGGAGATCATAAGGATTATCATGTACACCCTGCAGGTGGACTTAGTCCGGCATGATAATAAAGTTGAGTGGTACTACTCTTGGAATCAGATATTAATTAATTGAGTTGTCAGTAACTCATTCAATTAACGGACGTATGATATCTTAAACACATGGAGATTAACACACTCATGATAAGAAGGAGTCTATATTGTAATATGGGATTGGTGCGGTAGTTCAATAATAACCCTTTAGTGGTATGTGTTATTATTGATGGACTTGAGTTGAGGGTTCGGGCCGAACACAGGAAGCCCTAGCCCATCAGGAGGCCTCAACTAATTCCTCCTCTAGGTCCCTGTTGTAGCTTCTATATAAAGTCTCGTATCCACCCATCCATGAGTTGTTGTTGTGGTTTTGGTTTTCGGCGCCACCTCATCCTTTCCTAGGGTCGGCGCCACCTCCATCCCTCCTAGGGTCGGTGCCACCTCCTCCTCCTAGGGTCGGTGCCTCTTCTTCTCCTTGGTGGCCGACGCCTCTTCTTCTCCTTTGTGGTCGACGCCTCTTCTTCACCTTGGTGGCCGGCGACTTGGAAAAGAAGAAGAAGAGGAGAAGGTGCCTCAACCTAGAGCTTCTCTTGGTGGTCGGCAGTTTGGAAACAATGAAGGGAAGGGTGTTTGTTATCTTGGTAGATCGTCGCCCACACGACGTCTAAGAAGAGGAGAGAATTACAATAGAAGATCTAGAGGTCTTTAGCTACAAAGGAAAGATACAACTAGTTCTTTGATTCCGCTGTGTAATTAGTTTAGTTTTCTTTGTATCGATTTTGGATACCAACACAAGAGGCCAGCGATCTTGTACTTCGATCAAGGTGTGCTTTGATCCGTCAAGAACTTGCTTGATTGATCAAACACATGTCTGATCGAACATGCAGGTTGCTAGTAAAAGTTCTGTGCTTGTATAATTTTTGTACAGGGAAATTGAAACAAAACGAAATTCCAGTGCCTTCAAGTGGTATCAGAGTGAGTTTTCTGACTCTGTGTGATTGGTTTTCAGTTAAATTATGCACTGCTCATATATAAGCTTAGGCAGGATAATAGTAGGATGTGCTAAAAAGATTAACTCTATGGTTGCAGGCATCCTAGGTCCAACTATTATGACTTTTTGTGTTTGTGTGTGATTTGAACCCTCAGGCATGTCGAGGTTGTTTTGTGTTGTGCATGATTGTAATAATTAAATACAACCAGTTGTTGTATTATTTTTTTCATTCTCTTTGATCTAAATTACATGTAAATTCCTTTGTGGAATATAGGGTCGATAAATGTAAATTTTATTTCTTTTTGTTGCATCTTGTATCCTTGCTATATACGTGGTGCTATTTGAGGACCGGAGGCGCGGCAAAGAAGGAAGCAAGATAGACGTGACGACTTGATCCATTATCTGCATATTGGAGGATAGCGATGAATGAGGTCATAATAGTTGGAAATTTTATTTTCATATTTATTGCCTTTATATGTTGTTTTTATATTTTGTGATGTTGTGTGCTATGATGTGTGTGCATGTTAAAATTCCTCAATTTAAATAACTAAGTAGGAGAGGGATTATTTAAATAAATTCCACGGTCTCCATTACTGGTTTGTAAGTGATGCATTCAAACTTACGCGTTGCCTTTAAGTGTCTTCCTCCATATCGGATGAGTTTGTTTGCGGATCACTAGATCAAACTTCCTCTATGGATGATTATAGGAAATTATTTAGGTATGTGTGATCTTCTCCATCTGAAGGGGCACAATCATAATTAATGGACTAAGTATCAAGTAATGATATATACTTAGGCGCATTTAATAGTATCCTCCCCATCGGAATCACTGCTATTATTTGTGTGACTGAAGATGAACCAACAATTAATTTTATTTGTCATAAAGTTAGGTTGACAAGATAATAAAATTAATGGGTAAAACTTCCTCTTATAAATGTTTGAATTAGTATACGTTCACACTATCGTGGCATACAAAATTCACGATGTTTTGAGATGTTGGTGAATTTAAATTATATTGTTTGAGGAATCAATATTATTTTAATTTCTAAAGTTTTAACCAAATATTTTATTTTGTGATTCTCAGGATTTCAAAATGCTTTTTAATCCTCTTGCTGTTATTTTAAAAGAAACAAATTTACTGGTCCCAATTATATTGATCGGAAATGAAACATGGGCATTATCTTAACTGCTGAAGAATACAAGTTCATACTTCATGAGGTTTGTCCTAGCGTGCCTGATAAGGATTCTAGTGAAGAGGAGATAGATAGATATAGGAAATGGGTCAAAGCAGATGAGATGATGCGGTGTTACATTTTGACTTCTATGTCAAATGTGCTGCAACATCAGCATCAGGTCATACCCACTGCCTATGACATGATGATCAATCTCAAGGAACTCTTTGGCCACCAGAATTGGGCTGCCAGGCAGGAGGCCATGAGAAACTTAATGACGACCACCATGACTGAGGGGACACCCGTAAGGGATCATATCCTCAAGATAATGGCTCATTTGAATGAGATGGAAGTCCTTAGAGCTGAAATTGATGGGGAAACCTATGTCGATATCATTTTCCAAACGCTGCCCAAGAGTTTTGAGTAGTTCCGCCTGAAGTACAACATGAACAAAAGGGTTTATTCGTTTGGAACTTCTGATAGAACTCCAAGCGACAGAAGGGCCATTTCATCAAAGTTTTCAAGTTCACATTGGGGAAAACATTTCTGCCTCTAAGCCGAAAGGAGGAAAGAAGAAACATTTCTGCCTCGGCAAAGAAAGTGATTTAACCTCAAGGGACTAGGTCGCAGGCAAGTGTGAAGAAGCCGAAAGGCAAGTGCTTCACATGCAAGCAGTCTGGACATTGAAAGGCGGACTATCCTCGCAGAAAGGAGAACAATAAAGGTATATCTTATTCATTAGTTGTTGAAACATGTTTAGCGGTGTTATCTACCGGTACTTGGTATGTAGATACAAGAGCCACTCATCATGTCTGCAATTCATTACAGGGGTTCAAGGAAACCAGACGACTATATGAAGGGAAATCACCGTCTACATGGCCAATGCTACGAGAGTGGCGGCTGTTGTAGTGGGAGATGTTTATTTATCTTTTGATAGGAATAAAACTTTGTTTTTGAAAAATTATCTTTACATACCATGTTTTAGAAAGAACTTGATTTCTACTTCTAAATTATTTATGGATGGATAATCTGCTTCTTTTGATGACAAAGTGATTGTCAAGAAAAATATGGTGGTTATCTGTTCTGGTGCGTTGGTTGGCAATTTGCATACTCTTAATCCAATAACTCCTATGATGCAACAAATGGAAATTAATAACACATCTTCTAATTCTAATAAGAGAAAGCAACCTTTGGAAAGGAACAAAACATATCTTTGGCATCTAAGGTTGGGTCATATTAACTTGAGTAGGATTCATAGGTTAATAGCCGATGGACCTTTGAGTTCATTGGTAGTGGAAAACTTTTCGACCTGCGAGTCTTACTTGGAAGGAAAAAAGACCAAGAGGCCTTTTAAAGCAAAGGGGTATAGAGCCAAAGAAGTATTGGAATTGGTTCATTCTGATTTGTGTGGGCCTATGACTATCCAGGCAAGAGGTGGTTTCGAATATTTTATCTCTTTTATAGATGACTATTCGAGATATGGGTACATTTACTTGATGCGCTGCAAGTCTGAGTGCTTTGATAAGTTCAAAGAGTACAAGGCTGATGTGGAGAAACGTCATGGTAAAAGTATCAAGACACTACGGTCTGATCGTGGTGGAGAGTACCTCTTAGAAGAGTTTAGGAGTTACTTATTAGAGGCCGGGATTCAATCCCAATTGTCTGCACCTGGTACACCCCAACATAATGGTGTGGCGGAACGAAGGAATTTGACTCTTATGGAAATGGTTAGATCAATGATGAGTTATTCAGAATTACCAAATTCGTTTGGGGATATGCTCTGGAAATGACGGCGTACATTCTGAACTTGGTACCTTCTAAGTTAGTAGCCTCTACACCCACAGAATTATGGAATGGGCGTAAGCCTAGTTTGAAACACATTCGGATTTAGGGTAGTCCAGCACATGTGCTGAAGGGAGACGTTGATAAGTTAGAATCACGTACATAATTTCACTTGTTTGTGGGATATCCTAGAGGAACGAAGGGTGGTTTGTTTTATAGTCCTAAAGATCAGAAGGTTATTGTTAGCACCAATGCCTGATTTATAGAAGAGGACTATGTGATGAACCACAAGCCCATGAGTAAAATTGTTCTTGAGGAAATAAGTGAGGACACTTCTAATTTAGTACCAACGATACAAGATGAGATACCACAAGTAACTGCAACATGTGTCACAAATGATGCACAATTACAAGTAGTGTCTCATCGTAGTGGGAGGGTTATTAGAAAACCTGATAGATTCATGTTTTTTGGAGAGTCTTCGGATTTGATCCCTGGTGAACATGAAGTTGATCCCTGGATATATGATGAAGCACTTCAAGATAAAGATGCAGCATCTTGGCAAAGTGCAATGAACTCTGAAATAGAATCTATGCATTCTAATCAGGTCTGGGAGCTTGTAGAACCACCAAATGGTGTAAAAGCCATTGGATGTAAATGAGTCTACAAAAGGAAAAGAGGAACAGACGGGAAGGTGGAAACCTATAAAGCAAGACTTGTTGCGAAGGGGCATACTCAGAAAGAGGGAATTGATTATGAGGAAACTCTTTCACCGGTAGCCATGCTTAAGTCTATCCAGATTCTTTTATCTATTGCTACTCATATGGATTATGAGGTTTGGCAAATGGATGTCAAGACAGCTTTCCTTAACGGAAATCTTGAAGAAAACATATATATGAAGCAACTGGAGGGATTCATTGTGAAGGGCAAAGAGCATATTGTATATACGCTCAATCGGTCCATTTATGGACTGAAGCAAGCTTCGAGATCTTGGAACATTCGGTTTGATGAAGTGATCCAGTCTCATGAATTCATTCAGTGTCCGGATGAGTCTTCTGTATACAAGAAAAGTGACGGAAACATGGTGGTATTTCTTGTACTATACGTAGATGACATTTTGCTCATTGGCAATAATGTCAAAGTGTTGTCAGACGTAAGGGTATGGATGCCCAAGCAGTTTGATATGAAGTACTTGGGAGAATGTGGACATATTCTTGGGATCAAAGTAATAAGGAATCGCAAGAAAAGGATGTTATGCTTATCCCAAGCTTCATACATCGATATTATCCTAGCTCGTTTTAGCATGCAAAACTCCAAGAAAGGTTTTCTACATTTTCAGCATAGAGTACCTTTATCTAAAAAGATGTGTCCTAACACACCAAAGGAGATAGAGGAGATGAAGACAGTTCCTTATGCTACAGCTGTAGGAAGCCTAATGTATGCGATGCTATGTACGAGACCAGATATCTGTTTTGTCATGGCCATGGTTAGCAGATATCAAAATAACCAAGGACCGGGACATTGGACTACCGTAAAGCATATATTAAAGTACCTGAAAAGAACTAAAGATTATATGTTGGTTTACCAGGCAGATGATTTGCTCCCAGTGGGTTACACAAATTCAGACTTCCAATCAGATAGGGACAGTAGTAAATCAACCTCGGGGTATGTGTTTACTTTGGGAGGTGGAGTCATAGCATGGAGGAGTGTTAAGTAGAATTACGTTTCAGACTCCACCATGGAAGTCGAGTGTGTTGCAGCCTCTGAGGCAGCCAAAGAAGCTGTATGGCTCAGAAACTTCTTGATGGACTTAGATGTAATTCCTGGTTTGTCCAAAGTTATCACAATTTATTGTGATAATAGTGGTGCAGTAGCAAACTCGAAGGAACCATGAGCCCATAAGGTAAGTAAACACATTGAGCGTAAGTACCATCTGATACGAGACATTGTAAAACGAGGAGAGGTTGTGGTCACCAAGATTACATCAGTAGTTAACCTGGCAGATCCTTTTACTAAAGCCCTTCTGGTGAGAGCTTTTGATAGGAATGATGAGGGGATGAGAATCAGATGTATGGCAGCATTTATGCCAGCATTATCTTTTAGTATTAATGGGAGATTGTTGGGATGCATACTATAAGCTTATCTTTTGTATAAACATCTGTTTAGAAATATTTTAAAATGAGAATCACTGTGGTCAAATGTTTACATTTTATATTTATATATATGTCAATGCAGTTGTCCATTTAATTTATATTGTAGATAACATGGTGTGTGGTGCCACATAGAAGATCATGTTATCAGTTCCTTATAAATTATAAATAGTAGCTCACAACCAAGATGGATTGGGACAAACCATTGGAACGGTTGTAGTGTAATTTGGTATTAGTCTATCTTGACTATAAAATTACACTAGTGCACTATGTGTGTATTAAGTAGGACCGTTTGAGGTTGTTCGATTTGTACTGACTACATAAAAAAAATAGAACCTCTGTTATTATGGATGTGCATCCTCTTAATCCCTATATAATAACAAGCATGTATACTTAGTATTTATTTCTTTAACTTATCAATGGGTGAGATTTATTCGTTAAATAAATAGACCCGATGAGTTGGGAAATAGTATTGTTTATATGGTGTGTTGTTAATTATAGAAGAAATCTGTGCCCTAATTATTTAGATTGATGATGCCCCCTTGAGGAGCTCATAAGGATTGTCATGTAAACCCTGCAGGTGGACTTAGTCTGGCATGATAACAAAGTTGAGTGGTACTACTCTTGGAATCAGATGTTAATTAATTGAGTTGTCAGTAACTCATTTAATTAACGGACATACGATATCTTAAATATAGAGAGATTAACACACTCATGATAAAAAGGAGCACATATTGTAATATGGGATTGGTGCGGTAGTTCAATAATAACCCTTTGGTGGTATGGGCTATTATTGATGGACTTGAGTTGAGTGTTCGGGCTGAACACAGGAAGCCCAAGCCCATCAGGAGGCCTAAACCAATTCCTCCTCTAGGTTCCTATTGTAGCCTCTATGTAAAACCTCACATCCACCCATCCATGAGTTGTTGTTGTGGTTTTGGTTTTCAGCGCCACCTCCATCCCTCCTAGGGCCGGTGCCACCTCCTCCTCCAAGGGCTGACACCTCTTCTTCTTCTTGGTGGCATGCGCCTCTTCTTCTCCTTGGTGGCCAGCGGCTTGGAAAAGAAGAAGAAGAGGAGAAGGTGCCTCATCCTAGAGCTTCTCTTGTCGGTCGAAAGTTTGGAAACAATGAAGGGAAGGGTGTTTGTTATCTTATTAGATCGTCTCCCACATGACGTCCTAGAAGAGGAGATGAATACAATAGAAGATCAAGACGTCTTTAGCTACAAAGGAAATGTACAACTAGTTCTTTGATTCCACTACGTAATTAGTTTAGTTTTCTTTGTATCAATTTTGGATACCAACACAAGAGGCCAACGATCTTGTATTTCGATCATGGTGTGCTTTGATCCATCATAACTTGCTTAATTGATCAAACACATGTCTGATCGAACATGCAGGTTGCTTGAAAAAGTTCTGTACTTGTATAATTTTTGTACAGGGAAATTGAAACAGAACAAAATTCCAGCGCATTTAGTGCCTACTACTAGAATCTGTAGCTAGAGCAAGGTGGAAGTTGATGTCATCCAAATAAACACTCCAATCCATAAACCTCTCTATGCAACAATAGAATTCAGATTGTTTCAAATATGAAATTAACCTATCTTACCTTCCACCTAAATGCCCCCAACTAATGACTCGCTGCTAGAGAAGGTTGCTACCGAAGCTGATGGCCTCTATGAACCCTAGCAACAAATCTCCACCCCATAAAAATCGCTATAGCAAAAAAACTGCAACCCAACACACCCTAAATCAAAATCAACGCTTCCATAACTGACCACAAGATCAAATGCTCAACCCTCACCTTTTGGTCACATTGCCAGATCAATACAGCATGGTCGACACTTCACGTCAGACCGGGGATTAGGCCCAACATCAATCTTGAAGCTAGGTTGCCTATAAAAGGCAGAGATCTGGTGGTGGGCGATCGCGCGGGAAAGGGCTGGCCATCGTTGCCGAAAGCGAAGGAGCAGCGACGCTGATGCATTGCAAGAAGAAGGCTGAGTCCATGCTAAAGAGGGCAAAATAGGGAGATCGACGACGGATCGAGAAAAAGGGTGGACATGTCCGATGGATCTGGAGAGTCTAATGGTTGGCGTCGCTACGTCGCCGATGAATCCCGCGCGGATGGCTAGCGACCGTGACGTGACCATAGTGAGGGAGAAGGAAGAGGGCTCGACAGCTTGGTAGCTAGGAGGGTTTACTGGTGCTAAGACACGCTGGAGGAGGAGATCGTTGCTGGTGGTGAGCTCGCGGTAGTTGGCAAAGGGCAAGGAGAAATTGCGATGGGAAAGGGGAAATCAGCAGAGTTATGGAGAAGGAGAGGGATCGGGGATGGAAATGAGGTTAATGAAATACACTTAGGTATATAAACTTATGTTAATTAAAACTTAGGTTAATTTCATTAAATGCTAAGTTAATTCCTCAATCAACTCCCAACTTAATCGGGTATTTGATGTGCGTAGATTATATACTCTTTTATGCATGTTTTTACGCACATTTACATACTTTGAGCATGCTTGATCTATGCATTTTTATACTTCCAGCTTTCCTTTTAGCATATTTACTCTTTTAGTTCGGAGATATGCTTTTTGTGCATTTTCTGTACAAAGGAATCGATTTGGTGAAGAATCTACATCCTTGGGCAAGCATTGGAGGAAACAAAGGGAGAAAGCACCGGGCCGTGTACCTCACACGGCCCTGCACTGGTATGGAGCTCGGGCCGTGTGGAGTTTGGCACCAACAGAAGTGGAGAATGACATGGCCGTGTGAACTTCACACGGCCGTGTCAAGATTTGAAGCCAACCAGAGCAGAAGCCTTACATGGCCGTGTGGATCTACACGGCCGTGTGAGGTTTCCAGAGACTAAGCAGGCTGTGGCCGTGTGCACCACACGGCCGTGTAGCATTTCCAGAGACTAAGCAGGCTGTGGCCGTGTGCACCACACAGCCGTGTAGAGACTAAGCAGGTGTGGCCGTGTACACCAGTGAGGTTTGAGAGAAGGAGCAGGACATGGCCGTGTGAATCTCACACGGCCGTGTCCTGATGTGGCGCCCGATTCCTCCTCTATTTAAACCCTCCTTCATGAATTGAAAGGGATCTCCCCCTTTGGGATAAGGCAAGATTTGGTGGTTTCCTCCCATTCTTGGGAGGATTTCTGGGCGATTCAAGGGGAGTTCTTGGCGATTCCGGCTCCGGAGCGAGGATTGGATCCGAAGACGAAGTTTCTTCGTAGATAAGTTTTCTCTTTCCCCCTTTTCTTGGTTTCTTGGATTGGGGCTTTAAGGAATGCTTGTATTCTCTATTTCTTCGGGTTTTCTTCCTCGATTCATGGAGTAGATCTTGTATTCTAGGATGAAGGGAGTATTTGTATGATGGATTGATGTAATCTCTTATGGATTTGCCATTCTCTTGTTTCAATGACATTATCTTGCTTGTATCAATTAGATCTTGAACGATTAAAGATAATTCGTGCTTAATTCTCATTCTTGATTAATTGTTTGAATTTCTTATGGACTTTGTAAAGATAAACTCTCACTCGATCATCCGAGGGATCCACGTGACAGGTGCAAGCCCGTGTAAGGACGTTTGAGAGACAATCTTGAAGAGGATATAGGAATATTCAAGAGAGTAGGATGGATTTTGTGATTAGTTTCTTGTATCTTGATAGATTGATAAGTCGTGGGCTTCTACGTTGATATCCGAGGAAGGCATAGTAATAGGTGCACTTCTGTGTAAGGACAACATAGGTTCATGTCTAATCAATCCTATTTAGATACATTTCTTAGTCCTTAGCCGGTTGTCTATTGCAAGAGAGAACCGACAACTTTCTACATGTTTGGCAATTGAGGGATAAGAATTGGTGAACCATTTACATTTGAGAAATCCTACAAAGAAACCGAAACTCCTAGAATCTCCCTTTATCATAACCCAAAACACTAAACTCTTGTTTATTGATCTTTAAGATTAGATTTGTTTACCTTACTTTGCTTTTGAAACGATTGGATAGTTGTTTGGCTAATTCGCATTGAGACATTTCTAGTGCTTATTCTAGTCCCTGTGGATACGATAATCTTTTATATTACGTGCGACATTTCCGTACACTTGCGGAGAGCGAACAAGTTTTTGGCGCCGTTGCCGGGGACTGCGCCATAACATTAGGAATTATCAATTGAGTTAGACTAAACATAACATTTGTTTTCCTTTCATATTGCATAGTTGTAACTAATCATTAGATTTCTGTTTTTACCTTCTTGTATAACTTTCACTTCTTGTTAGTTCTTTTTGTACAAATTCAATTCTGCATTTTTGATTCTTTTATTTTTCTTTTTTTGTTGAATTGTCATTTGCTATCTTGTTCTTGTGTATGCGAAGATCTAATTTTGCAGGGGAATTCTTTCCTTTTGACCCTGAAATTGATAGAACTTTCTATAAAAGAAGAATTCCGCAAAGGCGAATCGAAGAACAAGAATATCTAAACATGGTGTGCAAGTCACTAGGAGATTATGGAGCTCCGAAGTCTGCAAAGCAAATGGGAGCAATTGTTTACCCTAACATACAAGCAAGAAATTTTATACTCAAACCATCTTTTGTTTCCATGGTTCAGAAAACTCAGTTTGGAGGATTGGAGATTGAAAATCCTTATTCCCATTTGATGGAGTTTTACAGATATTGTTGTACTTTGAAATATGAAGAAGTTTCATCTGATATTATTCAGCTGCTTGCTTTTCCTTTTAGTCTGAAGGGTGCTGCAAAAAGATGGTACAATTCTCTAAAGTCTCAAAGTATCAGAACATGGGATGAGTTAGAGCAAAAATTCCTTGACCAATATTTCCCTCCAAGGAAAACTACTTATTTGAGAAGTCAAATTTTAAATTTTAAGCAATTGGACGGAGAAAAATTGTATCAAGCTTGGGAAAGATATTCTTCTCTTCTGCAGTTATGTCCACATCATGGAATTGAGAAATGGTTAATTATGCATTTGTTCTATGTTGGGCTTTCTTTCTCAGATAAGAATCAACTGGATTTAGCATCTGGAGGATCATTTTTGAAAAAAAGTCTAGAAGAAACTTTTGAGATAGTTGGCAGAATTACGCAAAATTCCAATGATTGGGCAGAGCAAGATAGTTCATTCTTGACAATGGATATCATTAGAGAAAAGGATGATGTTGAAAAAGGGCTTATCTTGAATCAAAGTGATTTCCAAACATTATTTCCTTGGTGTTGTGCATCATTATTAAAAATGTTTGGCAAAAAAGCATTTTCAACAGAAAAGGGGGTATGTCTTGGTGATCATAAGGAGGAAGATTTGTCTTTAGACAATGAAGAGTTGTTAGAAGAAAGCTTGGCTGAGGAGGAAACTATGTTGATAGAACAAGAGCCAGTTTTTCCAGAAATAGTACCACCTCAACTTGAACTTAAACCACTACCCCCAAATCTTAAGTATGAATTTCTTGGGCCGAATTCTACTTATCCAGTTATAATTAATGCTCAGTTAAATGAGTTTGAAACAAAGAGACTGTTGGATGAGTTAAGGTTGCATAGAAAGGCCATTGTATATACAATAGATGATATAAAAGGGATTAGTCCATCTCTCTGTATGCATAGAATTTTACTTGAAGAGGGGTACAAGAACTCAATTGAGCATCAAAGGAGTCTAAATCCAAATTTAAAATAGGTAGTAAAGAAGGAAGTGATTAAACTACTTGATGCAGGAATTATTTACCCAACTTCGGATAGTGAATGGGTGAGTCCTGTCCACGTGGTTCCAAAAAAAGGAGGAATGATTGTTATCAAGAATGAAGAAGATAAACTAATTTCAACACGAACAGTGACGGGGTGGCGAATGTGCATTGATTATCGGAAGTTGAATAAAGAAACAAGGAAGGATCATTTCCCTTTACCATTTATTGATGAAATGCTTGAAAGATTGGCTAAACATTCTTACTTTTGTTACTTGGACGGATATTCTGGATTTTTTCAAATTCCGATTCATCCTCAAGACCAGGAGAAGACTACTTTTACTTGTCCTTATGGTACCTTTGCTTATCGTCGGATGCCATTTGGGCTTTGTAATGCTCCAGCCACTTTTCAGAGGTGCATGATGGCAGTTTTTTCAGATTTAATAGAAAAAATTATGGAGGTTTTCACGGATGACTTCTCAGTTTATGGGAATGACTTTGACTCTTGTTTGTCAAATCTTTCTACTGTTTTAAAAAGGTGTGAAGATACAAACCTAGTGTTGAACTGGGAAAAATGTCATTTTATGGTTAAGGAAGGAATAGTTTTGGGGCATAAAATTTCAGAGCGTGGTATTGAGGTAGATCCAGCAAAAGTGGAAGTAATAGACAAATTACTCCCACCCATCAATATAAAAGGAGTTAGGAGTTTTTTAGGACATGCTGGCTTCTATAGACGCTTTATTAAGGACTTTTCAAAGATTTCCAAGCCATTAACTAATCTGTTGATTAAAGATGTTGAGTTTTGTTTTGATAGCGAATGTATTGAAGCCTTTAATAAAATCAAGAGTGCTCTTACAACAGCTCCAGTCATTCAAGCACCTGATTGGGATCTTCCTTTTGAAATAATGTGTGATGCTAGTGATTTTGCTGTAGGAGCAGTTTTGGGACAGCGAAGAAATAAGATTTTGCACGCGATCCATTATGCAAGTAAAACACTTGATGCAGCCCAAGTAAACTATTCTACTACAGAAAAAGAATTATTGGCAGTGGTATTTGCTATTGATAAATTTAGATCTTATCTAGTGGGATCAAGAGTAATAGTATATACTGATCATGCAGCTATCCGGTATCTACTTGGAAAGAAGGACGCTAAACCTAGGTTAATCAGGTGGATTTTACTTTTGCAAGAGTTCAACCTTGAGATTAAGGATAAGAAAGGAGCTGAAAATGTAGTAGCGGATCATTTGTCTAGAATATCTCAAAAGTCAGAAAATGAGGGGGATGTTGATTTGCCTATTGATGACATATTCCCGGATGAACACTTACTAGCCTTATCAAGTGTGAAAACTCCTTGGTACGCAGATTTTATGAATTTCCTTGCTAGTGGAGTGTTACCTCCGGATTTTTCTCATTAACAAAGGAAAAAGTTTTTTTCAGAAGTTAAGAACTATGTTTGGGATGAACCTCTCCTGTACAAGAAATGCAATGATGTGATTTATCGAAGATGTATACCTGAAGAAGAGGTTAGAGATATCTTGTTTCATTGCCATTCTTCGTCCTATGGAGGACATTTGGGTAGTTCAAAAACGATTACGAAAATTCTTCAAGCAGGATTTTATTGACCAACCTTATTCAAGGATGCTAAGTTGTTTGTTCAATCTTGTGACCAATGTCAGAGAACTGGGAATATAACTAGAAGAAATGAAACGATGTTAAATTACATTCTTGAGGTTGAGTTATTTGATGTTTGGGGAATTGATTTCATGGGACCTTTCCCTCTTTCATATGGGAATAGGTATATTCTTGTGGCATTAGATTATGTGTCCAAATGGGTAGAAGTTGTGGCATCTCCTACGTGCGATGCAAGAACAGTTATTAATTTATTTAGGAGTATTATCTTTCCAAGAATTGGGGTGCCGAGGGCAGTCATTAGTGATGGAGGATCACATTTTATACAGAAACAGTTTGAAAACTTACTTAGAAGATATGGAGTGAAGCATAAAGTAGCAACACCTTATCATCCTCAAACTAATGGGCAAGCTGAGATATCTAATCGGGAAATTAAGTCCATATTGGAAAAGATTGTATCTAATTCAAGGAAGGATTGGGCGTTGAAACTAGATGATGCTTTATGGGCTTATCGAACTGCTTATAAAACTCCTATTGGGATGACCCCATTTCGATTAGTTTATGGTAAGCCCTGCCATCTTCCAGTTGAACTAGAACATAAGGCTTATTGCGCAATTGCAAATTTGAATATGCATTTAAAAGAAGCAGGGGAGAAAAGGAAGCTTCAGTTGAACGAACTTGATGAATTAAGGATGGATGCATATGAGCATGCTAAATCTTACAAAGAAAGGACAAAGAAATGGCACGATCAACACATTCTTCGTAAAGACTTTAATGTGGGAGATTGGTTTTGTTGTTCAATTCAAAATTAAAACTTTTTCCTGGGAAGCTTAAGTCAAGGTGGACGGGTCCATATGAGGTAAAGAAGGTTTATCCTTTTGGAGCTGTAGATATTTGGAACAAAGATTTTGGGATAATTAAGATAAATGGTCAACGACTGAAAAAATATATTCACGGCACGAAAATAGAAGAGGTACAAAGGTTGTATTTTTCTGAACCTCGCCCTCCAGATTGAATTCTTTTAGCTAGTATAAATTCATTTTGTTGGTTTTTACTTGTTTTTTATTTTGTTTTCAGGTTAGGTGCAAAACAGAGTCAGGCCGTGTGCTATACACGGCTAGGCAAAGGTTGCAGAGAAGGGAAGTGCTTGGGTCGTGTCATCCAGACACGGCCATGTGGGATCTCCCGTGGATAAAAAGGTATAGGCCGTGTCCTAGACACGGCCGTGTAAAGAATCCCGAGAGGAAAGATGAAGAGGCCGTGTCCCAGACACGGCCGTGCGAAAAAACCCGTGAAAGAAGAGGTTTAGGCCATGTCTCAGACACGGCCCGTGTCTGGAATCCAGAGAAGAAAGGGAAGGGGGCCGTGTCACAGACACGGCCGTGTGATATCACACGGCCTGATCCACATCTTCTTAAGGAATTAGGGCACGGGGTGGGGGGCGGCACACGACCGTGTACCGCCGCTTGCTCCTTTTCCCTATCTCCCCATTTCTAAAGGATTGAATTACTTCTTCCAATTTTTCCTTCTCATTCTTCTTTAGGAGATTTGATTTTCTTCCATGGAAAACATGATTGAGGAGACTTCGGCCAAAAGAAAAGGGAAGGAGAAGGTGGTTGCAAGAAAGGAGAGGAATATTTGTTTTAAAGGTATTTCTAATGACTTTGGTATTGTTTTCTCTAGTGATGAGCAACGGTATAGATATTCTTCTTTATGTAAACGACCTCTTTTAGGCACTAGGTTTCTTGATGTTGAAACTTTAGAAACTTTGGGGTTTAAGGATGATTTAGTTTTGTTATTTGAAAGGATAGGATGGAGTGGTTTAGTGAATATGAAATATCCTACTTATCCTAGAATTGTTTTTGAATTTTTAAGCTCAATAGAGGTTGATAATGTTCAAGGTGGGGGGAAGTGTAAATTTTGTTTGTTTAATGAAAGTTATGAATGGACGTTGGAAGATTTTAATACTTGTTATGAATTGCCAAAGAATGAGCTGTGTGTGATTTTGCCCCAATTTGAGAATTCACATTTTTGGCAACAAATTTCTGAACAACCGCTATTTGATCCTCATAATTCTAGAGTTTCCCAAATTATCAATCCTATTTTTAAATATGCTTACTTATTCATGAAAAACACTGTATTTGGAAGGGAGGACAAAGAGGGATCAGTAAGACTCGTAGATTTTTATTGTTTGTGGGCAATGGTCGGAAATGTTCAAATTAATTCTGGTTATTTCTTTCTTAAACATTTGACAAAATTAGGGAAATCAAATTCTACCACATCTATTATTTTAGGGGGATTACTTACTCAATTGGCCTTAGTATTAGGATGTGATTTGAGTGAATTAGAGGTGGTGGAGAGTTCTTGTACATTGGATTTGAATTCATGTTTAGCAATGAAAATGATTAAGCATGAAGAGCATGGATTTAGTTTAGTCATTAAAAATGGTTTCCCTTTAAAATTGCCAAATCATGATTTTACTACAATTCATAATAAAGAGAATTGGTGTTTGAAGTTGGCTAGGCAACAATCTAGAGCTTTGTCATCTTTTACTCCAAGAAATGTTCCTAGGGGTAACCAAGAGATTCATAGTTTTATGTTTCAAGAACTTAATTCTGCTTTAAAGAATATTCATAGTGATTTAGATTCAACTTATGAATTTCTTGAGAATAAGAAGTTTATGGAGGAGGAACTATTTAAAAAGTTACAAGATTGTTTTAAGAGTGAGAGGGAATTGTGTGATAAGATTTCTAAAATGATGAATGCTTATAAGGCTAAAATGGAATTTCATGAAGATCTTAGAGGTTTTATGAGATTTGTGCAGGATGATATTGATAAATTGCTTGAGTATCATAATTTTTTCAGAAATGAAGTTAGATGGTTTGTTGAAGATTTTGCATTTCTCTTCCCTGACTTTCCTGATTTTCCACCTCCTCCACCATATTGATTTCATCGAGACGATGAAAAGTTTAAGTCTGGGGGGGTGTTATGTACTGTTTAGTTTGGTTTTCAGTTTCTTTTTTTTTTGTTAGTTTTTCATGTTGGTTCTTATTTTCATTGCTTGTTGCTTTATTTTGCTTGTTTTTGAAATAATCATGGCAAAAAAAAAAAAATTTGAGAACATCAAATCTTCACTTATATGCTTTCTTGGATTCAAGTGAAATGTTAGCACGATTATTGTCTTGATTCATGATGTTCGAATGATGCTAGTAGTAAACTTTATGTACTTCTTTTCTCTATCTTGGGTAGCATGAAACAAGCTAAGAATCTTATGGTGATGAGTTTTAGTTTTGGTTCAACCTTAAGGATTTTATCTTCACTACACTTGTGCTTGATGCTCGAATAGTTGATGTCATTGAAATAGTCATGATTCATCTTGTTTGCTTAGTACTTGGTTTCTATGGTGATTTCTCAACTTTCATTTTGGTTATTGGATGAGGCTCAAATCATTAAAGCTCATTTGGAAAAATCAAAATATCCCAACATGTGTGCTAAAAATTACATTTGTGAATAAGTTTTGCACAATGCAAACACTTATAAAAAAAAAAAAAAAGGAAATAAGGGATATAAAAAACAGTTATCATGAGTGGAATCTAGCAAGTCACCCCTTTGAGACCGAGTTAGGTTACTGGGGAAATGACTGTTTAGCTTCTCTTGAGATTGAGCACACCTTTGAGACCTTGGGTTAGTTGAGAAATATGAACCAAGTGAATGGTGAGTAAGTGCCTATCACTGGTTACTTGTCTTTCACTGGAAATACTAGAAATTCAAATTTGATGACGACTTGACTAGGACATGGATTGAAACTTGAAGAGTGTTGAGTTACTTTTACACTGTGCACAAGATTCTTATGCTTGAACCATACTTTACTTGCTTCTATGATCATGCTTTCTAATGAAACTTTTTGATAGAGTTAGGAAAGTGCACTAGGTTTTATGAATGTGTTGTAGAACATATGAATTTAGACTGCGGCATTTTGCTTGAGGACAAGCAAAGGTTTAAGTCTGGGGGTGTGATGTGCGTAGATTATATACTCTTTTATGCATGTTTTTACGCACATTTACATACTTTGAGCATGCTTGATCTATGCATTTTTATACTTCCAGCTTTCCTTTTAGCATATTTACTCTTTTGGTTCGGAGATCTTCTTTTTGTGCATTTTCTGTACACAAGAGTCGATTTGGTGAAGAATCTACATCCTTGGGCAAGCATTGGAGGAAACAAAGGGAGAAAGCACCGGGCCGTGTACCTCACACGGCCCTGCACTGGTATGGAGCTCGGGCCGTGTGGAGTTTGGCACCAACAGAAGTGGAGAATGACATGGCCGTGTCAAGATTTGAAGCCAACCAGAGCAGAAGCCTTACATGGCCGTGTGGATCTACACGGCCGTGTGAGGTTTCCAGAGACTAAGCAGGCTGTGGCCGTGTGCACCACACGGCCGTGTAGCATTTCCAGAGACTAAGCAGGCTGTGGTCGTGTGTACCACACGGCCGTGTAGCATTTCCAGAGACTAAGCAGGCTGTGGCCGTGTGAACCACACGGCCGTGCAGTTTTGGCAGAGAAGGAACTGGACATGACCGTGTGAATCTCACACGGCCGTGTCACGGGGCCGTGTGGCGCCCGATTCCCTCCTCTATTTAAACCCTCCTTCATGAATTGAAAGGGGATCTCTCCCCCTTTGGGAGAAGGCAAGATTTGGTGGTTTCCTCCCATTCTTGGGAGGATTTCTGGGCGATTCAAGGGGAGTTCTTGGCGATTCCGGCTCCGGAGCGAGGATTGGATCCGAAGACGAAGCTTCTTCGTAGATAAGTTTTCTCTTTTCCCCTTTTCTTGGTTTCTTGGATTGGGGATTTAAGGAATGCTTGTATTCTCTATTTCTTCGGGTTTTCTTCCTCGATTCATGGAGTAGATCTTGTATTCTAGGATGAAGGGAGTATTTGTATGATGGATTGATGTAATCTCTTATGGATTTGCCATTCTCTTGTTTCAATGACATTATCTTGCTTGTATCAATTAGATCTTGAACGATTAAAGATGATTCGTGCTTAATTCTCATTCTTGATTAATTGTTTGAATTTCTTATGGACTTTGTAAAGATAAACTCTCACTCGATCATCCGAGGGATCCACGTGACAGGTGCAAGCCTGTGTAAGGACGTTTGAGAGACAATCTTGAAGAGGAAATAGGAATATTCAAGAGAGTAGGATGGATTTTGTGATTAGTTTCTTGTATCTTGATAGATTGATAAGTCGTAGGCTTCTACGTTGATATCCGAGGAAGGCATAGTAATAGGTGCACTTCTGTGTAAGGACAACATAGGTTCATGTCTAATTAATCCTATTTAGATACATTTCTCAGTCCTTAGCCGGTTGTCTATTGCAAGAGAGAACCGGCAACTTTCTACATGTTTGGCAATTGAGGGATAAGAATTGGTGAACCATTTACATTCAAAAAATCCTACAAAGAAACCGAAACTCCTAGAATATCCCTTTATCATAACCCAAAACACTAAACTCTTGTTTGATGATCATTAAGATTAGATTTGTTTACCTTACTTTGCTTTTGAAACGATTGGATAGTTGTTTGGCTAATTCGCATTGAGACATTTCTAGTGCTTATTCCAGTCCCTGTGGATACGATAATCTTTTATATTACTTGCGACATTTCCGTACACTTGCGGAGAGCGAACAGTATTCCAAACAGGCCTTCAATTAGGCCCACCGATTCATCCCCTCAAAACGAGTCATACGGACTCCGTTTAAATCTCGAAAAAATTTTAAAAATTCTAGAAAAATCCAATAAGATTATTTCCCAAATAACCTTATTATATAATTATTATTTGGGTACCATGATTTACATTATATAATCTCGATAAATCAGTGGGGCCTCTTGAGATCATGTTGATGTCTCTTATTGCAGCATTTCCTCGGTTCTCCACTTTCTAGGTCTCCATTAGCTCCTTCCTCTACCACTTGATGTGCCATCCTGATTTTCCCTTCCTTGAGTTGGATTGGTCCGGCGACCAGATGTAATGGGGTTATTGGTCTGCTGCCTCAAGAGCTGGGGCATGATTTGGGGTGGGGGTAGGCCTAGTTTAGCCGCTCGGTGAGAATCCTAGCCAAACTGAAAGAAATTTCCTCTATCATGGGTATGAGACTGATGGTAAGTGTGATGTAAAATACGGCAACAAAATAATAATTAAAAATAGGGTTATTTGACAAATAATCTTATTAGAATTTTTAGAAATTTTTAGAAATTTTCTGATATTTAATTGGAGCTTGTATGACGTACTTAGAGGAGATGCGTTTATAGGCTCGAGAAAAGCCTGTTTGGATATCCTAATTAAGTGGGAGTTGATTGAGAAATTAATCTAGGGCTTAATAAAAAAATACCTAAGTCTATAAATTCGAATTTTGCCTCGTTCCCTAGCTTCTCTCAACGCCGATCCTCTTCCCTTGCCCTCTCCCTCTCGCGACTCTCCTCCCTCGCCGAGCTCAGCCGGCCTCTCCCCTGTCCCGCGCACGAGCACCACGCGGTCGCCGGCCTCTTCTTCCCTTACGCGAGCCACACGACCGGCGATCTCCTCTTTCTGCTAGCACCTAGCAGCCGTCGGCTCTCGCACGAGCACCACACCGCTGACCTCCTTCCCTCACGCGAGCTTCAGCCTATCTCCTCTCGCGATCTCCTCACCGAAGCCCTCGAGCCACAGCCCACTACTCCCCTTTGCACGCCAGCACAGAGACGCCGCACCATCGCCGGTCGCGACGAGCCAATGCCAGCCCCCTCTTCCTGACGCTGACTGTGCCCTAACCGATCCAGCAATTAGAATTCCTTGGTAAGTATGAGATGAATGTTTCTTTCCGTAGGTTACAATATGATCCTGATGAGGTCTTTCTTCTTTTCTTTTCCAATACTTCGGGAATTTGGGCATTTTGAGTGAGCTTGGTTTTGTCGGATTGAGATCTGGACCAAGTTACTGGTGGCTTCGGGTAGGTTTGATGGTATATGGCTTCTTTCTATTTCCACCAAAGGTTTGGGTCAGATTGTTAGTGTCCTAAATGTTTTCTTTGGTTCCTATTGCTTTAGAAATGTCGGACTGCTTTGCAAGGTGTGGGTTTAGTTTTGGTATGTTGTTGGAATTGCCATGGATTTAGTATTAAGGCAAATTTGACGTGTCCTACTACTTTGAATAATTATAGATCTTGGGTGGAGGCAATTTGATGTGGTTCATGCCTCAGAGAGGGTTAGGAACGTCAGGACAAACTGGAGGTTGAGGTTTTGGTTGTGAGGTGTGATTAGTTTTGGTGGTTGTTTTTATTTTCTGTGCTTTGGGATGACTTCAGTTTGCTGGACCAAATGGAATTAATGGTTGAAGTGTGATTAGTTTTTGTTCCTTGCATTAGTTTTAACTTACTGGATAACTGGGGATGTTGCCTTGGTTGTGTTGTATCTTGCTCCCTGTGTAAGTTTGGATGTTGGTGGGAAAGAAAGTGTTGCTCTGGGTGAGTGTGAGGGTGCTTTCGCTCCTTGAGTTAGTGTTGGTTGGCTGGGCAGATTTGTTTATTTTGGTTTCGATGTTGGTTCTATTTTGGGCATGCTAGTCTCAGATTTCTGGATGGATTTAGATGAATCGAGGTTTGTAGTTGGATTGGGTTTTTTTCCCTAATTAGGTTGGGTTTGGATGTAGTTAGATGTTGTTTATGGAATTAGCTAAATTGTATATCACATGATTTGTAGGACTCTGATTTAGGGCAAGCAGCACAACGTGGATTTATTCTAATACGATCGATAAGTAAAGGCGGGTACTTCTTGCTTTGTTTTCTTTTAGTACTTTGACCTTAGTGCATGAATTATTTTGGGATAAGGATTGTTTACCTTGACTCCACTCTTACTTTCCTGCGCTTGATACTTCCACGCAATCTTTGAGAAATTCGTTTCTATATCCATACAGTCTCTTCTTGTTGTCCATGATCCGTAGCATATACTAAATATCATATTTGTATGCTTTAACTATTGTTTGTTTATGTACCGTATTGAGCATGCTGGCTTCATGTAGCATACCTGTTTCTGCTTATATATATATGATGACTGTTGCATTGTTCGCATCATGTCATTGCATGCATGCCGCATCCTCGGCCACTCGAGAGAGTGGTAGCTGGAGTTGATGCCGCTTGTCTTGTCGTGCCGCACTCGGGCACTTGTGTGAGTGGTAGCTGGAGTACGAGCAGCAGGGACCCCATCGCAGATGTAGCTAGTTAGCTACTATGCAACTGTCCCCTCGGCCACTCACGTGAGTGGTAGCTGGAGTGGTGTACAGTCTGTCACTGACCCGGCCTCTCGACCATACAGGGGTCATGGTGCGGAGAGGTGGGCGGGAGTGGACATCCGTGCATACACTGTTTGTTATTATACTGGATTTGCTGCTGCTTATATATGCTGTTATTGCTTACTTACTGCTGTTGTTCGCATATGCTGATGTGCTTGTGTTGAGATATATTCTCGTTGCTGATGTTTAGTCATTGGAAATTTGTATATACCTTGCTTTTTACCTCTGTAGTTATGAGCAGTACTGTAGCAGATTAGTACCAGTTCTAACCTACTATACCTAGCCTAGGATATGGTTTCAGGTATGAGCAGTTGTTTTGATTCTATTTTAGTATCTTCCATTTCCTCTTATGAGACTGTATATTTTTGGCACTTTCTATCTGTATATTATGTTCATGCACTATCTTATCTTTACCCGCTGAGTTCCAATATTCACCACCCCGCAAAATGATTTTCTTCGCCAGGTAAACGGTAGATGAGTCATGGATGCTTGGAGAGATGCCGACCGCCAGTCCTGGGTCCTAAGTCACACTCGAGGATAGTTTTCGTTTTGGTCTTGTTATCGTTTTGGATTGTATGTTAATTTTGTGTACTTTGCTTTTGAACAAGTTGATATGAATTTTGGGTCAAGTCTGTGATGACAAGTATTTTTATTAGTGTCGTTGTTGGTTTTACATTCGTATCGTTTTATGTCTTCCGCTGCTGTGTGTTTATTTTGTTCCAGCCGAGTGGGCTGTTATTAATTGCCTGGTTGTGCTCATATCTAGCCGTGTGGGCTGTTGTATTATGTTATATAACTGCGTGGTTTATTTTAATTTTTGTCCAGCCGGGTAGGCTGAGTATATTAAATTGTGTGGTTATGATATTTCTATTCTATATATATTCCAGCCGAGTGTGGCTGTGTATATTAACTGCATGGTTATATTATTTCTATTTTGTATATATATTCCAGCCGAGTGTGGCTGAGGTACTACGTGGTTATATTATTTCTATTTTGTATATATATTCCAGCCGAGTGTGGCTGAGGTATATCTTGTATGTAGAAATGCTTCAGATTGTCACCCGTACAGGGAAGATGCTGTCGGATTTTTGTCTGGCAGAGACTCTTCCGGGACGTGACATGTGATACCTAGCTTCCCATGGGACAAGTCTGTTGACAGGGGTCTAAACTGCCTCAACCCATTGCACCACTCTTGCTTCCCAAACCGGCAAAAAATTTGATCGGGGGTCCTTAAGATGGGCAGAAGGTAGTGGTGGCCACCTCTTTGCCCGACCGGTTGGAGCGGGAGTCTTTACTTATTTCTTCTAGACGGCCTGAGGTTCCTCTAAATTAATATATTTAGCCACTTTCTCCAACAAATCATCAAAGTCCTTTGCAGGCTTCCGAATGAGGGCCTAGAAGAATCCCCCTCCAAAAGCCTTGAGAAAAGATGCTTATTAATATCTTAGAGGTGATGGTGTTGGTTGGTTCTAGGAAGATCGTACCGGTTCCACTGTACAAAAATTTTGTACAAGTGTCGAACCTTTCCTAAACAACCTATTGTGTTCTTTAGAAGTTAAATTAGGAATCGCAAATGGAACTTAACATTATTGATTCCAAATTTAACTTATCAATTCTTAATGGTTTAGACTTGGATCGCAAGCGGAACATAACACTATTGATCCAAATCAACCTATGTTACAAATTCAATTAAATATCTATTTCGAAAATCGGTTCCTAGGACAAACATCGCGAGGCGCATGGCCTTCTTGGGTATGGGAGCATCCACAACTGCCTCAACAAAACTTTTTAATAAAATTAAATATTTAATTTCCTAAAATAATATTAGGTTTAACCAAAAAGAACAATCGAATCACAAATTCGAAAAATAAAAAAATCACAAACACGAATTATAAATTTGAAAATCTAGAATCTAATGCCTCTTGTATTTGAAATTCTTACAAAGAAAAATAACTAGCATGATGCGGAAAACAATTACTAGTTATATCTTTTCTTTGTATGCTAATAACCTCGAGATCTTCTACCATATTCCTCGCCTCACCTTGGACGTTGTGTGGGCGACAATCCTTCAAGATGAACACCACCCAAAAGCCTTCTTCCTCCCTCTCTAAAATCCGGCCACCACCACAAGAGAACAATAGAGAGCAAGGGGAAAAAGAGAGGGAGAGAGTCGGCCACCAAGAGGAAGCACCAACTTGAGAATAAGAATTGATAATACATGAGGCCTCTCCTCCCCTTCTTTTATATTACTTGCCCAAGGAAAATAAGGAATTATTTTTTACAAAAATTAATATCACTCTCCTATTTTTCCTTTCCACTTTTATATTACTATCCCAAGGCAAATAAGAAATCAAACCAAGCAAGGGTGGCCGACCCCTTAAAAGGAAAGAAATAACCTTGTAAAAATTTTTATAAGCAAAGAAAAAACTCTTATAAAATTTTACAAGCTCTCTTTTGTTTTCCTAATGTGGATGTTAAAAAAGGAAATTTTTAAAAATTAAAACCATGTCTTAAAATTTAAAACTTCTCATCTAAAATTTTCTTTTTTAAACATGGTTACAAAATTAAAAAGATTCAAAATTAAAACTTCTCTTCCTTTTTTCTAAAACCATGAGGATAGTTAAAAAATGAAAGTTTTAAAACTTTTAAATTTTTTTTTAAACCATGTGGCCTAATTCAAATAAGGAAAGTTTTATATTTTAAAATCTCTCTTTTAAAACTTGTAGATATCTACTGATCCTGTCTGAGAAGCTGACCGTGAAGGAGATCCGGAAGAAGGAAACCCATTGTACTGATGAAGAATAATGCCGGTAGAACCTCGACCCGAGAAACCCAAAGCGGATCGGAAGAAAACCAGAGTCACCGAAGGAGATCTGATAAGTAGGAAGAAATCCCCATCCAGATAGAAGAAAGTCGAACTCTCAGGCTCCCGAGGCTCCCTGCGCACAAGAGACCAACCAACACTATCGTCAGTGACCTAAGACCGGGGTGGGAATCCCTGGCTAGGCCCTCCGACGCTAAAGTTAGTGATCTCTCTTCATGTCAAGGAAGGAAGAAGAAAGATGATGAACAGTAGTCAGAAAATTAGGGTTGCGAAAGTACACAATGATGTGAACCTTTTTTAGCCAACGGAGAGGATTCCCCCTTTTATAACACTTCATGTAACCTCCGTAGCCATGAAGTGGACCCCGGTTTGTTAGAGTTCGTTATGAGATGACGTCAGTTGCGCCCTTGCGGAAGATAATTTTTAAGGAATCTTTTTTGTACCCCAGATGTACCTTCTTTGTCGTTTAGCACCTGCAAGACAAGCTGAAAGCATATTTCCCGCCAGAATATATATTCTCTATCACGAATTATTCTATTCGATATATTCATGTATGATTCTTATTCATATGACTTCTTATTTGTATCTTTGTTGTGTCAAAAAATAATATTTTATTCAACATGTTTCTAAAATATTCCTTGAAGGAACTGTGTGGGTTCTTTGCTCGAAAGAATCCTTTAGACCGATATTGGTCTATCTTTGCTCTAAAGTATGTATCGGTCGTTATTGGCTTATCTTCATACGGCAGGCATGTATCGACCGATATTGGCCTACCTTCGTTCGGCAGGCATGTATCGATCGATATTGGTCTATCTTTGTTCTGGAGGTATGTCCCGACCAATATTGGCTTACCTTCATACGGCAGGCATGTATCGACCGATATTGGCCTACCTTCGTTCGGCAGGCATGTATCAACCGATATTGGTCTATCTCTGCTCTGGAGTATGTGTCGGTTGTTATTGGCTTACCTTCGTACGGCAGGCATGTATCGACTGATATTGGTCTATCTCTGCTCTGGAGTATGTATCGGTTGTTATTGGCTTACCTTCATACGGCCGGCATGTATCGACCGATATTGGCCTACCTTCGTTCGGCAGGCATGTATCGGCCTATATTGGTCTATCTCTGCTCTGGAGTATGTATCGGTCGTTATTGGCTTACCTTCATACGGCAGGCATGTATCGACCGATATTGGCATACCTTCGTTCGGCAGGCATGTATCGACCAATATTGGTTTACCTTTGTTCTGAAGGTATGTCCCGATCAATATTGACTTACCTTCATACGGCAGGCATGTATCGACTGATATTGGCCTACCTTTGTTCTAAAAGTATGTTTCGACCGTTATTGGCTTACCTCCTTTGACTCTTTCTTCCTTTTATTTCCTCATCTGAAGACCCTTAAAACCTAACCCATATCATCTACAAAGAGAAGATTTTAAAATTCAAAACGCCCCTTCTAATTTGAAATATGTGGTCGGCACCCTTCAATTGCTTGTGTCCGACCACCTCAAGGAGTTTATGGCCAACCCCTTTGGCTTGGTCACCAAGCCATGGGCCGGCCCCTTCTTGGACACCAAGATGGGGTTTTTAAGAGTGGATTTAAGGCTTTAATGAGGCTACGACAGGGACCTAGAGGAGAAATTGGTTTTGGCCATCCGATGAGCATGAGTATTCCGTGTTAACCCCAAACACACAACTCAAGTTCATCAACAATAACTCATTCCACTAGAGAGTTATTATTGCACTACCGCACCAATCCTAAATTACATTTTGGGCTCCTTCATATCATGAGTGTGTTAGTCTCCCTGTGTTTAAGATATCGAATCCCTATTAATTTAATTGAGTTACTGACAACTCACTTTAATTAATCTCTTAATCCAAGAGTATTACCACTCAACCTTATTGTCATGTCGGACTAAGTCCACCTGCAGGGTTTAACATGACAATCCTTATGAGCTTCTCTTGGGGACATTCTCAACCTAAATTATTAGGACACAGTTTTCTTCTATAATCAACAACACACACTATAAGTAATATCATTTCCTAACTTATCGACCCTATTGATTTATCTAGCTAAATCTCACCCTTTGATAAGTTAAAGAAAAAAATACTAAATATATATGCTTGTTATTATATTAGGATTAAGAGCACACACTTCTATAATAGCTAAGTTCTAGTTCTTTTATTAAGTCATTATAAAAAGAACTTACCTAAAATGGTTCTACTCAATACACTTAGAGTGTACTAGTATAATTTATTAGTCAAGATAAACTAATACCTAATTACACTATGACTATTCCAATGGTTTGTTCCTTTCCATCTTAGTCGTGAGTAACTGTTTATAATTTATAAAGAACTGATAGCATGATCTTCTGTGTGTGACACCACACACCATGTTATCTACAATATAAATTAATTAAACAACTACAAATAAAATGTAGACATTTGACCAATGTGATTCTTTTATTTCATAAATAAATGTTTACAAAATCTAGGCTTTTAGTATACACTCTAACAATCTCCCACTTATAATAAAAGACTAAGCTGTCATATGTGCTGCCATACATCTGATTCTCATCCCCTCCACATGCCGATCAAAAGTTTTTGCCGGAAGGGCCTTAGTGAAAGGTGTTGGTTGCTACTCGGAAAATCTAACGGTTCCACTGTACAAAAATTTTGTACAAAGGTCTGAATCTTTCCTAGCTACCATGTGTTCTTTTAAATTAAACTTGGATCGCCTGCGGAACTTAACACGTTTGATCCAAAGTTTAATTTACTTGTTCTTTTAGGTTTAAACTTGGATCTCCTGTGGAACTTAACACGTTCGATCCAAATCACCTAGGTTATTAATTCATTAAATATTAATTTCAAGAATTGGCTTCCAGGATTGCATGGCGAGGCACATAGCCTTCTTAGATATGGGAACAACCACCACCGCCTAGGCAAAGCCTTTTAAGGAAAGCTAATATTTAATTTCCTTAAATAACTTTAGGTCAACCAAAAAGAACAATCAAATCACAAGGAAAAGAAAAATAAATGAACACAACATCGAAAACTAATTCGAAATACTAGAATCGCATGCCTCTTGTATTTGGTATTTTTACAACCTTCTCTTCACCCACAACCCCTCTCAGTTCTTTTTCTTCCTTGCCACTTTTTGTTGCTAAGGCCATGGTAGTGGATCCTCCTTTTTGGAGGCAACTTTTGTTGGACCAGGTGAGATCTATATATGAGTTTATTGGGATTTTTGCTATGGCTACTCCAGGGGTTCAAGGGATCGTCTTAAGAGAGGAAGTTTCACAGTTCAGATTTTTTATCCAAAGATGCAGGTGCTCTGAAGGACCCAAGAAACTTCAGAGAAATTTTTACTACTTATAGAGGGGCAGCCAAATAACCCCGGGGTGTTGTGTGAAGGGCATAGCACATGTCACCCTTGCGCTAAAATTGGTTGCTTCACTTGCTGAGCTCATACGGCTTGAGAGGGGAAGTGGTTTTCACATTTATTTTTCCATTATGGAATGAATCAATGTTTCCCTATCTCGTCGCCCTTGAGCTTTTGTTTTTTGTTGCTTTCTTCATCCCGGGCAAAATATTGCCTCTTTTGAGCCTTGACAAGCTCGGACGAAGTGGGCTATTTCCCTCTCTGCTCTATGGTAAGTTTGAATCCAGTGGGACTAAAATTTTCTAAATGCTCTAAGAGTTTATGCTTGTAATTATTTGCTATCTGTTCGAGGTTTACTATTCCTGAGGGAAATGTAATGCTGTAACACCAACTAAGCTTTTAAGATAAATATGAGAATGATGAATTTTCCTTAGAAAAATATTAGTAGAATGTTGAACCAAAAAGAAATAAAAATAGGGAGTGGTCAAGGATTGAACCTTGAACCTCTCATGATGTAAATGATAGGATTAAGGGGTAATAACCAGTTGGGATAGGAATAATATATTGATAGCAAAGGAGGGAAACTCATGATAAGGATGAGAGTAAAAGCTAGCCAAAAGAAAGCAAGAGAAAGACAACTTGCCTTCCTTCTTTTCTCTCCCTCTTCCTCTCCCTTTGCCGTGACTTAAAGAGGACTATTAAGGGGATTCATTCCCCCTTGTTTCATCATGAATGATGAGAACAAATAAATAAATAAAATAAAAAAAAGGGGGCTAAGGGAGAAGGAAAGCAAAAACCAATTTTGCTACCTCTTCCCCCTTAACATAAAAGTGAGTATGTAAAGAGAAGATTTTATTTTTCTCTCATTTCTCTCATTCTCTCCTCTCCACCACCGAGAGTCTCAGCCCCCTCTCCTCCATTTTCGGCCCCAAAACAAGGTTCCTCCTAAGATACAAGGAAGGCTACCAAGGGAAATCAAAGGAGGAGAACAAGAAGAAGAGACCTTTTCTTCCATCACCACACTTTAGAACCCCAAGAGAAAAGGATGTAAGCATCCCCTCACCTGTGGTACAAGTGGTTTTGGATTTTATGAGGATTTTAAAACCTAGAAACAAAGTTGTGAAAATTCGGCCAAAGAAAGGACTTGTTGATCCTAGGAATGTTTAATATAAGCCTTGATTCATTATAATTTTCTACGCTTTGTAAGAAGGTTTTCTCTCATATTTTTATATATATGTGATGCCGGATTAGAGATGTACCTAACCCTAGAGTTTCGGCTAAAAAGGTTTTATAAGGGCTAGGGAATTTATTTGTGTACCTAACTTGCACAAAACCCTCTAAATAAATGGTTAAGGATCCATTATTGCTTTCATACTTGAAGGTTACTTGGAACCAAAAGTACCCCACTCACAAGTTTCGGTCAAGGAAGGGTTTAGGGTTAGGAAGACTTTGAATTTAAACTCACCATGTTTATATGATAGAATATAGAGTTTCATAAAGAATTGCATGCTTGTATGTTGATAGAAACTCATGAACATCACCTTTAATGTTTCGGCCATGGTAAGGTGGATGGTTTAGAATAGCTTAAACAAATTTTTACATGCTCAAAACCTCCATGACAATAAGATATGAAAGTTTTTTGATGCTCCCATGCTTAATTAGAGTATAGGAAAATTGGTTGTATGATATATGATAATTATGACCACAAGGGTCCTAACTTGTTTGTGAACCAAACTTATATGTATAGTTTCTCTGATATTTTTCCCATAAAACTTGTTTAGGTTTTCCATACTTTAGGCCACCTAAAACCTAGTTTAAAGACTTGGAAGGTTTCGGCCAAACATATGCTATGAGATAAAGAAAGGAAAAACCTAGGAAACCTAAGACACAATTTAAATGTATGCTTATAGTGCTTGACTTTTATACATGTTATGAAATGTGTTATGACTTTCTATGCTTTTATGCCATTTGAACAAATTCCATTCTTGATGAGGTTCGGCCATGTAGGGTTTAAAGACCTAGAAACCTTAAAATTTAGACCTCATGTGTTAAAGATGCTTCTTATGAAATTGAGATAACATGTTGATTGTGTTCACATGCTTATACATTTAACTATGGTTCAAATGGACACCTTAAAGTCTCGGCCATGAAGGGATGCATGCCTTAGAAACCCTAGAACTTACATTGAACATGCTCATGTCACTCTCCATGGAATATGAAATGTAGAAAGCTAAAAATTCACATGCTATATGTTGTTAGTGACCTAAATTGATGCTAAGGGAAGTTTCGGCCATGACCACTTGTATGATGCCATTTATAAATTTATACATGATGTTAGAGTAAGTTCACATGCTTGTATGCTTGCTTGAAAACCTAAATGAGTACTTGCAAGTTTCGGCCATGACATAATTTTAAGGGCTTAAAGGATTTAGGAACTAACTCAATTGTGCTTACCATATTCCTTGAAACAAATGCTATAAATATGGTTAAGGTTTCCATGCTTTATGTCATTTAGAACCTTGTTTCACACTTGTTAAGGTTCGGCCAAATGAGGTTTAAGGACTTGGAGAACTTAGAGTCCAAGTAAATCTTGTTTACAATACTTCCTATGAAAATGATATGTGGATGAATTAGGTTCTACATGCTTGGATGTTGTTTAAAACCTAAATTGGCACCTAAGAGGGTTTCGGCCAAGATAAGAACCCAAAGGACTAGGAAGCTTAGTACCCAAATTAATCATGTTACATTGTTCCTTATGATTGGATGAGCACATGATACACTTTTATGCTTAGACATGTATGCTTGTGAGCTATACAAGATGAGAATTTCGACGATATGTTATGAGTTCAAAATATGCATACTTTATGTTATGATATGTGGGTAAATTTTACATGCTTTGATGATATGATATGAGCTGAAAATATGCATGCTTATGTTATGATATGTGGTTAAATTATGCATGCTTTGATGCTATGTTTAGTGCTTAAAATATGCATGCTTTCATGATATGCTATGTGGTTAAATTATGCATGCTTTGATGCTATGTTTAGTGCTTAAAATATGCATGCTTTCATGATATGCTATGTGGTTAAATTATGCATGCTTGATGATATGCTTTAAGCTTAATATATGCATGTTTTTATGATCTATGCCTAAGTGATGCATATTGTTATGATATGATGTATGCCTAAGTGATGCATACTTTTATGGTATGATGTATGCCTAAGTGATACATACCTTTATGACATGATGTATGCCTAAGTGATGCATACCTTTATGATATGATGTATGCCTAAGTGATGCATACTTTTATGACATGATGTATGCCTAAGTGATGCATACTTTTATGATATGATGTGTGCCTAAGTGATGCATGCCTTTATGATGTATGATATGTATAAGTATGACATGTACTTTACTTTATATGGCTTGTACCAAGGGTGGGCTCCATAAGCGCCCCGGGGTCGATGGAATAAGACTCGGGCCTCGTTAGGGATGGGCTCCTAAGTGCCCCTAGGTCGATGGAGTAAGACTCGGGCCTAGTATGTTGCCTTGTAGGATTCAAGACTTGCTACCTTCGACCTACATAGGTTGCGCGCAATATGTAAGTGGTACATAGCCGGGATCCCCTTTAAGTTGAGATTATGTTCAAGTATATATGTAAGAAGAAATGGTTTTAAAGATCATGAGACATACACATGTTTTTCGGATACATGTTTTTCAAAATCATATTGCATATACCTTATGATGATTTATGATATGCCATGGTTAGATATGATTATGTTATGTTCCATGATATGTCCATGTGTAGGATATGTCATGACTCCTTATGACGATATGCCATGATTAGATACGATTATGTTATGCTTCATGCTATGCTTTAAGCTATGATATGCCATGACTAGTTATGATTTCTTCATGTTGCATGATATGCTTAAAAGAGTATGTTACATTATGTCATGACTAGTTAAAATGATGCCATGTTAAGACATTCTTTGATTATACTATGATTTTCAGTTTTAGTGAGTAGGAAAGGAACTTACTGAGCCATGAGTGCTCACAGCTTACTGTCCTTGTACCACAGATAAAGGAAAAAGCTGGATGAGCTAGAGGAGCATCAGGAGAGGCAAGGAGATGTGTGTGGCAGTGGCTAGGCAACCAAATAAGAACCTGCTTTAAAAACTTTTAAAGAACTATGCTTTGGTATCATGAATTGTAGTAATGTATGTGTGACTTGATGTTATGTTTCTACTAATTTTGATATCATGTTATTGAGGCCATGATAGTGTAGTTCGGATTTGATGAAAGGGAAAACAAAATAAAAGTTTTTATTAAACTAAGAGAATTATTTTAAGTCTTCCGCTGTTTTAAAAAGAAAAATTTGTACATAGAGTATCGTAGCCCCGTCCCTTAGGGTTAGCAGGGAGGGCGGGCGTTACAGGTTGGTATCAAAGCCAAGTTATTGCCAGCTCACTACACACACATCAAGCCTCCGACCTGCCGCTCCAAGTAAGAATGTTTATGCTTAATTTTCTTGTTATATGCTTATGCTTAGTTTCATGTTATATGACTTATGCTTTATTTTTCTTCCTTGTTGTATTGCCTATGCTTTATTTTCTTTGCTATATTGCTTATGCTTTATTTCCTTATGTTATATTGTTTGTCACACTATTCTTTATTTTTCCTTATGTTGCTTATGCTTTAGTTTCATGTTTTTCTTGCTTATGTTTGATGCTTTATTCTATGCTTTTAGCTATAATTTAGATTAGGATTACATATTAGTAGGTTAGGAATAATACTAGAACAAATAGATAGAAACAAAACTGTACGTTAGATTGGCTAAAAACGATAACCACTTACACTAGTCTATTTGTCATTATTTAGATAAACATGGTTAGGACACGCAATGGCCGAACCGAGGGGACAGTGACTCCACCAGACCTGACACAGGTAGTCACAGACCTCCAGTGTCAGATCACAGAACAACAGCAGCTGATCACTACCTTAATGGGTCAGCAAGGCAACCCAGTTACCCCACCGGCAAATCAGAATACACTACCGGTTATACCTACAGCCGCGCCAGTGCCCCCGGCAGCCCCTACTTCGATGGTCTGACAAGAGGCCTATCTGATTCAGTGGCAAAGGCTTAAGCCGGAAGCCTTCTCGGGAAACTGCGAACCATGGGATGCGCAAGCCTGGCTCAAGACCGTGGAGAGCATAATGGAACTACTGGACTGGCCTGAACACGAGAAGGTCAAATGCGTATCGTTCTGCCTTACCGGAGATGCCCGGATGTGGTGGGACCGAGTAAAGGAGAAAAGACAAATAAACCAGATGTAGTGGACGGATTTTGAGACAGAGTTCTTAGAAAAATTCTTCCATATGCAAGTAACCAACAAGCACTATGACGAGTTTATTGAGTTCCGGCAAGGTGATCTGTCAGTTAACGAAGCCGTCAAGAAGTTCAACCGCCTAGCACGTCTGTGCCCAGAACTGATCAGTACTGAAAAAGAAAGGGTCCGGTTAATGTTAAAGATGCTCCGACCCGAAATAGCTCTGAACGTAGCCGGCGGAGTTAATAGACCGCAGACTGCAGAGGAGCTAGTCAGCAGTGCCCTGATTATCGAGCACTACCAGAAAGCAATGAACAAAGGCAAGAACCAAGCACTGACCGGAGGACAAAAATCGCACAATACCAGAACCGGCTGGAAAGGAAACTCAGATGGAAAGAGGAAACAGTGGAACAACACAAAAGGTGGTCCGGCCAATAAGCAAACCAAGTACCCTCAGTGTGCCATATGTGGAAAGATGCATTCTGGAGTATGTCTCCTAAGCACCAGAAAGTGCTACAACTGCGGAAAGGAAGGACATTTGGCAAGAAATTGCCCTACTCAGTCTCAGGCACTACCTCCGCAGAACAACCAGAATAGGAGTACCCCTGCACAGCTTCACCAGATGATACTGCCATAGAAGGGACTTCAATCAGCCAAGGAAGATTGGAGGCCCCTCCCACTATGACCAATGCCAGAGTCTACTCTCTCGCTCAGGATGACGTGGCGAACGCCTCTGCCATCGTCTCAGGTCAGCTACCTAATTTCAATCAATATGCTAAAGTTTTACTTAATTCTGGAAACGAACCAATATGGGAATCCATCGAGGAACCGAGACGTGTTTCGTATCCTTGGGTCGAAACAATGTCCGGGCGACTTTCTACCCTCACCATAACACCGACGTTATTTGAGAGTATACTGGAAAAGCAAACCAGTGACCAAAACCTCCAGAGAATCAAACAAGAGACTTTGGAAGGGAAGAATGACGGGTTCCGTATCGCGGACAACGGGATATTATACCTCAGGGATCGGTTATGCATTCCAGAGGACCCAGAGTTGCGAAGGAAAATACTGGAAGAAGCTCATACAACACCCTATGTAATACACCCGGGCTCCACTAAGATGTACCAGGACCTGAAAAAGAAATTTTGGTGGTCTGGCATGAAAAGAGAAGTGGCTCAGTATGTCAGTACTTGCCTGACCTGCCAAAGGGTAAAAGCTGAACACCAGAGACCGGGCGGATTACTACAGCCTGTCCAAATTCTAGAATGGAAATGGGAAGAAATCTCTATGGATTTCATTTCGGGTCTTCCCAGGACAACAAATGGATATGACGCTATATGGGTGATTGTAGACAGATTGACGAAGTCCGCACACTTTTTGGCGATCAAAATGACTTATTCAACTGAACAACTAGCTCAGTTATATGTTAAGGAAATTATTCGGCTACATGGTATTCCTAAGACCATTATTTCTGATAGAGACGGTCGTTTTGTTTCACACTTTTGGGAGTGTGTTCAGAAGACCCTCGGCACGAAGTTGTTATTTAGTACAGCTTTCCACCCTCAGACCGATGGGCAAACTGAAAGAGTGAACCAAATATTAGAAGATATGTTAAGAGCTTGTGCCCTGGACTTCAAGGGAAGCTGGTGCCGATATTTATACCTGGCAGAATTCGCCTACAATAATAGTTACCAAGCTACTATTAGAATGACACCTTACGAAGCTCTGTATGGGAGGAAGTGTAGATCCCCTATATGCTGGTATGAAAGTGGTGAAAAGAAGGAAATGAGGCTCCGAACGAAACTTATTGATGACACCACCCGAGCTATACAGAAGATCCGCCAACGAATAGAAACTGCTCAGAGTCGGCAGAAGAATTATGCCAATAAACAGCGCAGGCCGCTAGAATTCAACATCGGAGATTTGGTATTCCTTAAGGTATCCCCCATGAAAGGGATAATGAGATTCGGAAAGAGGAGCAAGTTAAGCCCACGATACGTAGGACCGTACCGGATTTTAGAAAGAGTGGGCCAAGTCACATACAGACTAGAACTACCTCCAGACATGGCAGCTATTCACAATGTGTTCCATGTATCGATGCTCAAGAAGTGTACTCCCAACACAGATCAAGTAATTGAGCCACAGTCGGTACAGGTTCAAGAGGACCTAAGTTACGAAAGTAGACCTATTCAGATCTTGGACCGAGAAGTCAAGAGGTTAAGGAAAAAAGAAATACCCTTAGTAAAGGTTCTATGGCGGAATCAACGATTTGAAGAAGCCACCTGGGAACGCGAGGACGATATGAAACAAAAGCACCCGGAGCTATTTTAAAGTTTGAGGACGAATTTTTTATGAGGTACGGGGTACTGTAACACCCACTAAGCTTTTAAGATAAATATGAGAATGATGAATTTGCCTTAGAAAAATATTAGTAGAATGTTGAACCAAAAAGAAATAAAAAGAAATAAAAATAGGGAGTGGTCAAGGATTGAACCTTGAACCTCTCATGATGTAAATGATAGGATTAAGGGGTAATAACCAGTTGGGATAGGAATAATATATTGATAGCAAAGGAGGGAAACTCATGATAAGGATGAGAGTAAAAGCTAGCCAAAAGAAAGCAAGAAAAGAGCAAGAGAAAGACAACTTGCCTTCCTTCTTTTCTCTCCCTCTTCCTCTCCCTTTGCCGTGACTTAAAGAGGACTATTAAGGGGATTCATTCCCCCTTGTTTCATCATAAATGATGAGAACAAATAAATAAATAAAATAAAAAAAAAGGAGGCTAAGGGAGAAGGAAAGCAAAAACCAATTTTGCTACCTCTTCCCCCTTAACATAAAAGGGAGCATGTAAAGAGAAGATTTTATTTTTCTCTCATTTCTCTCATTCTCTCCTCTCCACCACCGAGAGCCTCAGTCCCCTCTCCTCCATTTTCAGCCCCAAAACAAGGTTCCTCCTATGATACAAGGAAGGCTACCACGGGAAATCAAAGGCTTTATCTTTATGAAGTCTCTTCAAAAATTACTTCTAAGGAAACTTTACATCTTTTCCGAGGAAGTTTATTTGACTTCATCTCTTTCCCTTGATTTTATTCTCTGATATTATTACCTATTTATGACTATTGACATTCTAAGCACCTTTTATTCTCCTTTTCCCTTTCGCCTCTTCTGTTTAGAGGTTTTAGCATAGGACTAGAAGAGGGACAAGGGTTTACGGAGTGTTCTTCTGCTTCCTTCTGTTCATCTTTTCACTTCTCAATTCCTTTTCTTTTAACCCCTTCTCTTTATGGCGGTTTCTCCTCCGGCATGGTTCCTTTCGTGTTCTTCCGACCTCACAGATACAGAAGAAGTGGATTTACAGGCAACCTATGGTTTTCCCTCTTATATTGTCTGTCCTGCTCCTCATGAGGGTCCTCACCTTCCTCCCTTAGGCTGTATCTCCATCTTCAGGGACCAACTCTTGCAAGGTTTCAGATTTCCCCTTCACTCTTTCTTTTGTGAGGTTAGCCGTTATTTTGCTATCCCGTTAAACCAGTTCGTCCCTCAATCCTTTTCCATTCTAATGGGCTTCATTGGAGTATCCAAACTGTTAGATTTCCCACTGTCTCCTCGTCTTTTCCATCATTTCTTTATCCCTCGTCGGGTAGATGTTGGTGTTTTTAAGTTTCAGTCTCGTCCCAAAGCCATTCTATTTAATCGTATTCCCCCTCAAGGTGAATGGTATAAAAAAAATTTTATATGCGTCTTCCCTCTCCTCCTCCATTTTCTATTCAATGGATACATGATCTGCCTCCGCTCCCTGGCACTCACGGTCTTCTCAATGATCCCTCTGTTGCCTCTGTTCTGCCTAAACTGCGAGGTGCAAAGTTTAGTTTGCCGCATCTGATCAAAGAGGGTTTGATGTTTCCTTTCGGGATAGGCCACAATGACACTCCCTTGGACAGTTCCTTTGGTAGGTATAATTATTTTGTCTTGCCCATACTAATTAGTGTATCCTTTTTGATAATGGTGTTTGATATTTATATTGCAGCTGATGCTCTTCTTCCTGCCTTCATGTATAAAAATTCTGCTATGACTAAGTCTTTTATCAATAGCCTTGGGGAAGAATGGTTACATACCCGTCGATCCGATCCTAATTCCTCTACTCTGGGATTGCTTTCAGAGGAAGAACGACGGGCAGAGGCTGCCTCACTTGCCGAAGAGGTAGAAGAAGAGCCTTTTGTTACCTTAGTTCGGAAGCCAAATCTTACTAAGACTTCTCCTTTTAGCGACTTCTTTGGTACTTTTGTGCAAACTCCTCTTATCCCAGCACCCATCTCTCTTGAGAGAGGTAAGGCCCCGACAGCTCCCACTCATCTTATCTCTAATCCTGCTCTTAAGATGATGAGACCTGGCCTGCTTATCCCTTCTTCTTCTATTGTTTCAGCTTCCCCGATCTCTGCTCCTGAGAAGGATGATATTCCTCCTGTGTTTTATGCTGCTTTGGCATTGGCCTTGCCCCCCTTGGCCTCTAGGTCTCGAGCTAAACGGACGCCTTGTCGGAGATCTTCTCCAAATATTAGTCCTTCAGCTGTTGAATCCCCTTGTAACGCCCCGGCCCTAGGCGGGCCCCACCCGAACCGAACCGGGAACGTTACCTAAATTGCCCATTGGGTTGACGACTAGCTCCACAGACCACCGGAGGTCCTTTCAGCGTGCTTTGTCCTCACTCGCACGCACCCTGGAAAACTTCCCAGGAGGTCACCCATCCTCAGATTTCTCCAAGCCAAGCACGCTTAACTTTGGAGTTCTTTGAGTTTGGGCTTCCGAAAAGGAAGGTGCACCTTGGTGATATGGATAGTACCATCTAACCTTTTAAGCCATACTTAACCAGAATCTCAGAACCGGGGTATTACAATCACCCCCACTTAAAGACACAACGCCCTCGTTGTGTAACCAAGAATCACACCACAAACAAATCCCAGAATCTCCCTCGCTAGGTGGTGCCCTGGGTGCTCCTGCCACAGGCGCACTCACGGTCGCAAGGTTGCTCTGATACCATTAAATTGTCACGCCCCCAAAGGAGTCCTTACCGAAAAATTTCGGCAGCATCTCCCCTGTACGGGTGACAATCTGAGACATACATACATACAATATACATCAGCCACATACGGCTGGAAAATATCTACACAACCACGCAATTATATAAATATATAAATCAACCCACACGGCTGTACTAAATCAACACAGCGGAAATCACAAACAACAATCACAAAAAATAAAGTAACTAACTGCGAGCCGGCTCGGCTTGACACAATAATATCAAACCAAATACAAGAGAACTCAAATACACAAATAAGTACAAAACCCAAAATACAAATAGCGTAAGAAATACCAAAATCGTAAGGTCGTCCTCGAATGTGACGTGGGATTGGCGGACAGGATCTCCAGGCGACTTCATAAATCCTTTACCTGCTACCTGGTGAAATTACCAATATACGGGGTGGTGAGTATAAAGACTCAGCGGGTAATAGACAAATAGTGCATGAGTATAGTAAAACAAACTAGAGATACAAAGGTATACAGTCTCGTAAAGAAATAGCAGATACTACAGTGATAACATAATAAGTGTCCATACCTGTACCCATATCCTAGGCTAGTAGTAAAAGGTAAAGTGTAGCAAAGTCCTGCTACAGTACTGCTCATAACTACATGGTATCATGTGAGGTATATACATGTCAACAGTAAGTAAGTCATTGTCTAAACACATATCACAGGTATAAATCTCAACCTATGTAAGAATAACAGCATAAATAAACAACAGCAGAATAATCTAGCAACAGCAGCATAGATAAGCAACAACAGCATAAGTAAACAACCAGCAGATATAATAACAACAGCGTATGTACGGATGGTCACCCCGCCCACCTCTCTGCACCACGACCCCTGTATGGTCGAGAGACCGGATCGATGACAAACTGTACCACCCAAAGGCCGCCACTACTCTCGAGTGACCGGATGGACAGGTGCATAGTAGCTGAATAGCTACGTCTGCGACGGGGTCCTTGCTGCCGCGACTCCAGCCGCCACTACCCATGAGTGGCCGAGTGTGGCAGACAGGACAAGCGGCACGCTCCAGCTACCACTACCCATGAGTGGCCGAGTGTGCGGCCCAGGCCAACGACCGCCTCAACCACAAGGGAGACAGGATCGTCGGCAATGCATAAAATGACATGATGCGAACAATGCAACAGTCATCATATATATATAAACAGAAACAGGTATGCTACATGAAGCCAGCATGCTCAGTAAGGTGTGTAAATAAACACAGAAACAAGTATGCTACATGAAGCCAGCATGCTCAATAAGGTGTGTAAATAAACAGCAACCAAAGCATGTAAACATGGTATCAGGTGTCTATATATCCAATACCTAATATCTAATGTATGGCATCTGGTATCTGGTATCTGATACCTAGTAATATAGTATATGCTAAATATCATGAATAGCAACGAGAGACTGTATAGATACAGAAATGAGTAGCTCAAGGATTGAGTGGAAGTATCAAACGCAGGAAAAATAAGAGTGGAGTCAAGATAGATACAGCAACTATCTGAACATAAAGCTCATGCACTAGGATCAAAATACTAAAAAGATAAAGCAAGAAGTACCCGCCTATATATGTCGATCGTGCCAAATGACCTCACATCGAGACGCTCATCTCGGATCAAAGTCCTGCAAATCACAATATACAGTTTAGCTAACCACATATGCAATGACTAGCTAAACCCTAAAACCCAAACTCCATAGTCCAACCAATTTAAACAAACATAGATCAATGCTAACCAAATCACTACAAACCATGAAATCCGATCTCCATCTTCAACATTCCATCGAATCCCAAATCTGCTACATCACCAAATCAATCCCAACCAATTAAGTGTAAATTAACAACCTCAAACCACAATCAGATCCCAACAATCCACAATTTACCATACAAATCAATTTTATATCGATTAAGCCTCAACTATTACAATCATCCTTTAGATAACTAAATTCCAAACATAAATACTCATATCAACTAATCAAGTCCATAATCCAATAATTAAATTCAACTAAACAATGAATCCATAATTTCACTATTTTATCCCTTAACCAAATGGACCAATTATCATCAAATCCTAATTAACCAAAACAATACCAATAGAATGGCTTCAACTCAATAAACATCCAATTCTAACCACAACTTACCTAATTCAATGCGCTCTATCCAATGCGCTCTGTTGTAGATTTGCAGCTGGGATCATTGCTGCTGGAAACTTGTGGCTTGAGCTAAGGATCACCCACACACAGATACAATCAGAGCTGGGTAAAGATACTCCAAAATGACATCAAGATAACTGCTGGAAAGATAGCCCAAATCGACACTTGTTATCCCAATTCCAGCGACCTCACAATCAGGGCAGAAGGCATTTGGGCGACGGTGAAGATCAATTTCACTCGGCACCACCAAAGGCAACAACACACAAGAGATCAGCACAGGGAAAAGCGATGATACCTCTCACACGGCCATCGACGGCGCTGTCCTAACCTCCCTCAATCAAATAACGTCAGCTGGGGAAGGAAACTAGGGCTTGATGCTGTTCATAACGGCGAGGTCGAGCTCCACCCTAGCCTTGGCGATGAATGCCTCAAAGCAGTGGCCGACGGATGATCGGCTGAGAGGGTAGCAACGTCGGGTGAAGGCGGAATAGGGAGCTTGCTGCGGCTAGCGACTTCGATTGAAGTGACTCCGGCGAAGAGCGGCAATGAATCTGTGCCAGCGACGAAGTTGAAATCGGGAAGAGGAAAGTCGAGTGGCGGAGCTGAGGAACGATGGAGGAGAAGACCTCCATCGGCAGTGAACTCGCAAGCAGCCGGCGATTGGGCAGGGAGAATCGCGAGAGGGAGAGGGGCGGTGATGGTGTCGGCGATGGGTTTGGGGGAAGTCGGCGCAAGTGAAGAGAAGGAATCGGGCGGAGTGAAGAGGGAATGGAGAAGTTTTCGGATTATAAACCTAGCCTAATTAAAACTTAGGTTAAATCAATTAAACCCTAAGTTGGCTTCCTCAATCAACTCCTACTTTTAAGTATTTTAAACGGGCTTCCACTTAGCCTATAAATGATCCCCTTAAACTACGCCAAACGGACTCCGAAAAATTCCCAGAAAATTCCTAAAAATTCCTGAAAAATCTAATAAGATTATTTGTCCAATAACCTTATTATTTAATTATTATCTGGGTGTCATATTTTACACCCCCTCCCTTGTCTTACCATTGATTCCATCTACTTCTTTTTCCGCTCCTCTCGTTTCTGCTTTTCCTCCTATTGCGTCTTCTTCTCCTTTTCTACCTCCTGTGTCCTCCATTCCCCGACCTTTGTTCAGACAAGCTTTGGGTATTCCTTCTCAATTGGGACGACCCTCTGAACCGTCTAGTTATGGCTCGTTACAATTACAGGGTTTATTAGCTGAATCTTGGTCACAAGGTCAAGAGCAGCTAAGGGGCCTCAGTCTTCCTCATCGAGCTGATCGTCACAGTCGCCAGGCAATAGCGGTAAGCATTTCTGGTTACATGCTATCAATTTTGTCTACTGATTCCTAATTACCTTGCCTTTTTGTTTAGTTACTTGCATCAAGTTTACAAATTGACCAGCTACTCGTAACTAAAGATCAAGAGCACCAGAAGTTAAAAACTCAATTGGAAACATTGAGGGCCGCGCCCCCTTCTTCTACTAGTGACCTGCCACGATTACAAGAGAAGGTGGCCTTACAGGATCAAGAATTAGGGATCCTAAAACAAGAGTTGGAAGAATGCCAGCAACTATTAAAAGACAAAGAGCTGGCTAGAAAAACCTTAGAATTATAGGTCGATCGACAGCATTCCGGTCTTCGATTGGAGATCGCTCTAAAAGAGAAAGCTCTCTTAGATGCTTCTCAGAAAAGTCTTATCTTAGAGAAAGTAGAGAAGCTTCATAATGCCTGTCTTTCTGACCAAGTTCAGGACCTGGCTTCTCATGATTTCACTATTCTACAGGAACAAGAGCTGAGGAAAGCTCAAGATAACGAATTATCACTGCTCTATGAGGAATTGGAACAGCTGAGATCGGAGAAGGATGTTTTAAAAGAACAAAACACAAAGCTGCAAGCTGATTTCCAGAATTATAAGGAGCAGGAAAAGAGTCAGTGGGAAAAATGGCGGCAAGCTTACTTACAGTCCCCAGCATTTGCCCAGGAATTTGTTCGCAGGATACTGGGTGCGCTAAATCATTCCGTATCGGGAGTTCTCCAACAGTTAAAAGAGGGTGGATATTTACCCAGGGAACCTCCCCTTTCTTTCATAAATCGCCGCAGGCTTAATGAAGAACTACCCTCAGATTTGAAAGGCCCTTTTCCAAATGTTTAAGGAAATTATTCATAAAAACTGGTAAAGTAAGAACTGACAGTGGGAAAAAGTGCAGTTAATACTAAGTAATTAAGTACTTTGCAAGGTGTAAGAAAACTTTAACACTTACTTGCTTCTCCTTTATGCTAGTTTAAGAATACCCCTTCCTGACATGCTTTTGATTGCTAAATATAAACTTTATTAGAAAATCCCTTGTCCATCTTTCAGATTTAAGCCTTGTCTTGATGGATTCTTCCTTAAGTAACATCCGGTATGCTTTGTATCTCCCCGAGGATGAATGATCTTATCTGAGACTGGATACGGAATTGTATAAAATTATTGATCTTCAGGCTGAGTATAATATCCCAGCCGAATTTTGAATAAAGACTTTCATATATTTGGGCTCCCGTATAGAATCCCTTCTCAATTCCTGCTTAATTAGGCTTCGAAGCCCTGAGATTCCCTGATTAATTATGCCTTGCGCTAGTTTGAAATCTCTGATTTCTTCTGTGAAATCCTGCCTGATGCATTTCATAGAATTTTTCGATCGGCTCTGGTTTATAGTCTCCGGTTCCTCCTATGAAGACCTGACCGAATTACTTCATAGAATTTCTCGATCAACTTTTTCTCTAGAATAGTTTAGTGTCTCCGGTTTTTGCTATGAAGACCCTAGCGAATTACTTCATAGAATTTCCTGATCGACTTTTCTCTGGAGTAGTTTAGAGTCTCCGGTTTTTCCTATGAAGGCCCGTCCGGGTTATTTCATAGATTTTTCCGATCGACTTTACTCTGAAATTGTTTAGAGTCTCCGGTTCCTCCTATGAAGACCCGTCCGGGTTATCTCATAGAATTTTCCGATCGACTTTTTCTCTGGAATAGTTTAGAGTCTCCGGTTCTTCCTATGAAGACCCTACCGAATTACTTCATAGAATTTTCCGATCGACTTTTCTCTGGAGTAGTTTAGAGTCTCCGATTTTTCCTATGAAGGCCCGTCCGGGTTATTTCATAGAATTTTCCGATCGACATTACTCTGAAATAGTTTAGAGTCTCCGGTTCTTCCTATGAAGGCCCGTCCGGATTACTTCATAGAATTTCCCGATCGACTTTTCTCTGGAGTAGTTTAGAGTCTCCAGTTTTTCCTATGAAGGCCCGTCCAGGTTATTTCATAGAATTTTCCGATCGACTTTGGTTTATAGTCTCCGGTTCCTCCTATGAACACCTGACCGAATTACTTCATAGAATTTTCCTATCGACTTTTTCTCTAGAATCGTTTAGAGTCTCTGGTTTTTCCTATGAAGACCCTACCGAATTACTTCATAGAATTTCCCGATCGACTTTTCTCTGGAGTAGTTTAGAGTCTCCGATTTTTCCTATGAAGGCCCGTCCGGGTTATTTCATAGAATTTTCCGATCGACTTTACTCTGAAATAGTTTAGAGTCTCCGGTTCCTCCTATGAAGACCTGTCCGGGTTATCTCATAGAATTTTGCGATCGACTTTTTCTCTGGAATAGTTTAGAGTCTCCGGTTCTTCCTATGAAGACCCTACCGAATTACTTCATAGAATTTCCCGATCGACTTTTCTCTGGAGTAGTTTAGAGTCTCCGGTTTTTCCTATGAAGGCCCGTCCGGGTTATTTCATAGAATTTTCCGATCGACTTTACTCTGAAATAGTTTAGAGTCTCCGGTTCTTCCTATGAAGGCCCGTCCGGACTACTTCATAGAATTTCCCGATCGACTTTTCTCTGGAGTAGTTTAGAGTCTTTGGTTTTTCCTATGAAGTCCCGTCCGGGTTATTTCATAGAATTTTCCGATCGACTTTTCTCTGGAGTAGTTTAGAGTCTCCGATTTTTCCTATGAAGGCCCGTCCGGGTTATTTCATAGAATTTTCCGATCGACTTTACTCTGAAATAGTTTAGAGTCTCTGGTTCTTCTTATGAAGGCCCGTCCAGATTACTTCATAGAATTTCCCGATCGACTTTTCTCTGGATTAGTTTAGAGTCTCCGGTTTTTCCTATGAAGGCCCGTCCGGGTTATTTCATAGAATTTTCCGATCGACTTTACTCTGAAATAGTTTAGAGTCTCCGGTTCCTCCTATGAAGACCCGTCCGGGTTATCTCATAGAATTTTCCGATCGACTTTTTCTCTGGAATAGTTTAGAGTCTCCGGTTCTTCGTATGAAGGCCCGTCTGGGTTACTTCATAGAATTTCCCGATCGACTTTGGTTTATACGAAAGTATAATATTTGGGATAACCTCATGTTGGCTTGTAATTCCTTGAGGGGAGCTGAATAGGCCTTTAAGATTTCCCCTTATTTTACTGCTTGAAAAATAAAAAGGAGGTTTCTCCTGATTCTTATCAATTTGTATGAACCACATTTATTTCCTGTGTCAATATTTATCTTGCTTGGCTTTCACCAAAAGAAATAAAGTACATAAACTGCAAGTATCTCAATTCGCCACTGTGAACATATTTAAAGTATCAGGATCAAATCAGGCTCGATAGGGTTGCAAATGATTAGCGCTCCAAGGGCGTTCCAACATTCTTCCTTCGACATCTTGGAGATAGTATGAGCCTGACGCGAGCTTTTCTATTACTTTATAAGGCCCTCCCCATTGTGGTGCCAACTTACTGACATCTCCCACAGGCTTAACTCGTTTCCAAACCAAATCCCCTACTTGGAAGAATCTGGGGATAACTCTTTTATTATAATTCTGTCTCATCTGCTGTCGATAAGATATAAGACGAGTAGCAGCTCTATCTCTTATTTCCTCGATCAGGTCCAGCTCCATAAGTCGCCGATCTCTATTATCCTCATCATACAATTGTCTTCTATCAGACTCTACTCCTACCTCAATGGGTATTACTGCTTCTCCTCCATAAACTAACTGGAAAGGAGTGATTCCTGTAGCTTCACGAGGTGTAGTACGATATGCCCAGAGAACACTGGGTAATTCGTCTACCCAGCTACCTCCGACATGATCTAGCTTAGTTTTCAATCCTCTAATAATCTCCCTAATAGTTACTTTTGCTTGACCATTGCTCTGCGGGTAAGCTACAGAGGTGAAGGCCTGGGTAATCCCATAACTTTGACACCAGTCTAGAATTCTATCGCCTTGAAACTGCCTTCCATTATCAGAGACCAACTTATGAGGAATGTCGAACCTGCAGATTATATTTTTCCATAAGAATTTAATGACCGCGTCTTCTGTAATTCTAGCAAGTGGTTCTGCCTCCACCCATTTAGAGAAATAATCCACAGCCACCAACAAGAACCTCCTCTGTGCAACAGCTATAGGAAATGGACCCACTATGTCCATACCCCACTGATCAAAGGGACACGAGACTATAGAGGTTCTCAATAACTGGGTAGGGTGATGTAATATATTCTGATGCTTTTGACAAGAAATACAAGTTCTTACCAGTTTAGCGGCATCTTCATGTAGAGTAGGCCAGAAATATCCCGCTAAGAGGATTTTACGAGCCAAAGATCTTCCTCCTATATGACTACCACAAGAACCTTGATGCACCTCCTGTAAAACAAATTGTGTATCTTCTGTGCCCACACACTTGAGCAAGGGTCTGGAAAAAGCCCTTTTATATAATTGCTCCCCCATCATAGTATATTGAGCAGCTCGTTTCTTGAATACCCTGGCTTGTTCTGTATCTTTCGGAAGAAGACCTTGTTGTAAATATAATATGATTTGAGTTCGCCAATCACCCTGAATTTCTATATCCGTTTGTCTCTCAATACAGGAAATTAACAAAGTCTGTTCCACTGGTTGATCAAGACTCCATGGCACTACAACAGATGCTAGTTTAGCTAATTCATCTGCCATCTGATTCTCAGATCGAGGAATTTTTTGTATGTTTACGTCTTGGAATTGAGATTTCAACTTATCGAATGCTTCAGCATATAACTTAAGCCTGTCATTATTGATTTCAAAATTACCTGATAATTGTTGAGCTGCTAGCTGAGAATTAGAATATATATGGACTCGAGCTGCCCCTACATGCCGAGCAGCTTGTAAGCTAGCTATTAAAGCTTCATATTCTGCCTCATTGTTGGTAGCTCTGTAGTTCAACCTGATGGAAAGTTGGAGTCTATCTTCTCTCGGGGATATAAGGAGAATATCAATTCCACTGCCCTGTCTAGTTGCAGAGCCATCCACATAAACCTTCCAGGTATCTTCTTCTTCTGGGCCCTGAACCTCTATGATGAAATCTGCTAGAGCTTGCGCCTTGATGGCTGAGCGGGGTTGATATTGAATGTCATATTCCCCAAGCTCGGTTGTCCATTTAATTAAGCGTCCTGATGCCTCGGGGTTGAGTAATACCCGTCCAAGAGTGCTATTGGTTAAGACAATAATCTCATGTGCTAAGAAATATGGGCGCAACCTCCGAGCAGTCAATATTAGAGCATAAGCTAATTTTTCTAGTGTAGTGTATCTACACTCAGCTCCCTTTAATAAATGATTAGAAAAATACACAGGTTGTTGCTCTTTTCCTTCCTGCCTGACTAATACAGAACCCACGGCGTTTTCATTAGCCGACAAATACACCCACAGAGTTTCTCCTGCTATAGGTTTAGCCAATACAGGGAGGGTAGCCAAATAATCTTTCAATTCTTGGAAAGCCTTATCACATTCCTCATTCCATTGAAACTTATTAGCCTTTCTGAGTATTTTAAAGAAATGGAAACTACGATCGGCTGATCTAGAAATAAATCTAGACAAGGCTGTGATTCGGCCTGTCAATCTTTGAGCTTCCCTCATGTTGCGAGGTGGCTCCATGTTCTGTAATGCCTTGACTTTGCCCGGGTTGGCTTCTATCCCCCTGGATCTAAGGGAGTGCGAAGGAAGGCTCGTGGACGCCTGGTTGGAGAAACAATAGCTGGAGGAAAATATAAATGTTCTTCTTCTTCTATCTCCTTTCCTTTCCGAGATTCAGTAGTTGATATCGCCGGATGAAGAGACGTCGGCAGAGTGGCCCCAGTATGAGCTTGCAGTTGTTGTTGCTATTGTTGTAGGGCCTTCTGAACATGAGAATTAATGAGGAGATCCAAATCCTCATGACTGATAGTAAGTAGGTTTGACTTCCCAGTTTCTTCCATCACGTAGTCTCAGATTCAGGTGAATTTCCCACAGACGGCGCCAAATATGATCCTGTCTGAGAAGCTGATCGTGAAGGAGATCCGGAAGAAGGAAACCCACCGTATTGATGAAGAATAATGCCGGTAGAACCTCGACCCGAGAAACCCAAAGCGGATCGGAAGAAAACCAGAGTCACAGAAGGAAATCTGATAAGTAGGAAGAAATCCCTGTCCAGATAGAAGAAAGTCGAACTCTCAGGCTCCCGAGGCTCCCTGCGCACAAGAGACCAACCAACACTATCGTCAGTGACCTAAGACCGGGGTGGGAATCCCTGGATAGGCCCTTCGACGCTCAAGTTAGTGATCTCTCTTGATGTCAAGGAAGGAAGAAGAAAGAAGATGAACAGTAGTCAGAAAATTAGGGTTGCGAAAGTACACAATGATGTGAACCTTTTTTAGCCAACGGAGAGGATTCCCCCTTTTATACCACTTCATGTAACCTCCGTAGCCATGAAGTGGACCCCGGTTTGTTAGAGTTCGTTATGAGATGACGTCAGTTGCGCCCTTGCGGAAGATAATTTTTAAGGAATCTTATTTGTACCCCAGATGTACCTTCTTTGTCGTTTAGCACCTGCAAGACAAGCTGAAAGCATATTTCCCGCCAGAATATATATTCTCTATCACGAATTATTCTATTCGATATATTCATGTATGATTCTTCTTCATATGACTTCTTATTTGTATCTTTGTTGTGTCAAAAAATAATATTTTATTCAATATGTTTCTAAAATATTCCTTGAAGGAACTGTGTGGGTTCTTTGCTCGAAAGAATCCTTTTGACCGATATTGGTCTATCTTTGCTCTGAAGTATGTATCGGTCGTTATTGGCTTATCTTCATACGGCAGGCATGTATCGACCGATATTGGCCTACCTTCGTTCGGCAGGCATGTATCGATCGATATTGGTCTATCTTTGTTCTAGAGATATGTCCCGACCAATATTGGCTTACCTTCATACGGCAGGCATGTATCGACCGATATTGGCCTACCTTCGTTCGGCAGGCATGTATCGGCCGATATTGGTCTATCTCTGCTCTGGAGTATGTGTCGGTTGTTATTGGCTTACCTTCATACGGCAGGCATGTATCGACCGATATTGGTCTATCTCTGCTCTGGAGTATGTATCGGTTGTTATTGGCTTACCTTCATACGACCGGCATGTATCGACCGATATTGGCCTACCTTCGTTCGGCAGGCATGTATCGGCCGATATTGGTCTATCTCTGCTCTGGAGTATGTATCGGTCGTTATTGGCTTACCTTCATACGGCAGGCATGTATCGACCTATATTGGCCTACCTTCGTTCGGCAGGCATGTATCGACTGATATTGGTTTACCTTTGTTCTGAAGGTATGTCCCGATCAATATTGACTTACCTTCATACGGCAGGCATGTATCGACTGATATTGGCCTACCTTTATTCTAAAAGTATGTTTCGACCGTTATTGGCTTACCTCCTTTGACTCTTTCTTCCTTTTCTTTCCTCATCTGAAGACCCTTAAAACCTAACCCATATCATCTACAAAGAGAAGATTTTAAAAATTCAAAACGCCCCTTCTAATTTGAAATATGTGGCCGGCACCCTTCAATTGCTTGTGTCCGGCCACCTCAAGGAGTTTATGGCCAACCCCTTTGGCTTGGTCACCAAGCCATGGGCCGGACCCTTCTTGGACACCAAGATGGGGTTTTATGAGTGGATTTAAGGCTTTAATGAGGCTACGACAGGGACCTAGAGGAGAAATTGGTTTTGGCCATCCGATGAGCATGAGTATTCCGTGTTAGCCCCAAACACACAACTCAAGTTCATCAACAATAACTCATTTCACTAGAGAGTTATTATTGCACTACCGCATCAATCCTAAATTACATTTTGGGCTCCTTCATATCATGAGTGTGTTAGTCTCCCTGTGTTTAAGATATCGAATGTTTATTAATTTAATTGAGTTACTGACAACTCACTTTAATTAATCTCTTAATCCAAGAGTATTACCACTCAACCTTATTGTCATGTCGGACTAAGTCCACCTGCAGGGTTTAACATGACAATCCTTATGAGCTTCTCTTGGGGACATTCTCAACCTAAATTATTAGGACACAGTTTTCTTCTATAATCAACAACACACACTATAAGTAATATCATTTCCTAACTTATCGACCCCATTGATTTATCTAGCTAAATCTCACCCTTTGATAAGTTAAAGAAAAAAATACTAAATATATATGCTTGTTATTATATTAGGATTAAGAGCACACACTTCCATAATAACTAAGTTCTAGTTCTTTTATTAAGTCATTATAAAATGAACTTACCTAAAATGGTCCTACTCAATACACTTAGAGTGTACTAGTGTAATTTATTAGTCAAGATAAACTAATACCTAATTACACGTATGACTATTCCAATGGTTTGTTCCTTTCCATCTTAGTCGTGAGTAACTATTTATAATTTATAAAGAACTGATAGCATGATCTTCTGTGTGTGACACCACACACCATGTTATCTACAATATAAATTAATTGAACAACTACAAATAAAATGTAGACATTTGACCAATGTGATTCTTTTATTTCATAAATAAATGTTTACAAAATCTAGGCTTTTAGTATACACTCTAACAATCTCCCACTTATAATAAAAGACTAAGCTATCATATGTGCTGCCATACATCTGATTCTCATCCCCTCCACATGCCGATCAAAAGCTTTTTCCGGAAGGGCCTTAGTGAAAGGTGTTGGTTGCTACTCGGAAAACCTAACGGTTCCACTGTACAAAAATTTTGTACAAAGGTCTGAACCTTTCCTAGCTACCATGTGTTCTTTTAAATTAAACTTGGATCGCCTGCGGAACTTAACACGTTTGATCCAAAGTTTAATTTACTTGTTCTTTTAGGTTTATACTTGGATCTCCTGTGGAACTTAACACGTTCGATCCAAATCACCTAGGTTATTAATTCATTAAATATTAATTTCAAGAATTGGCTTCCAGGATTGCATGGCGAGGCATATAGCCTTCTTGGATATGGGAACAACCACCACCGCCTAGGCAAAGCCTTTTAAGGAAAGCTAATATTTAATTTCCTTAAATAACTTTAGGTCAACCAAAAAGAACAATCAAACCACAAGGAAAAGAAAAATAAATGAACACAACATCGAAAACTAATTCGAAATACTAGAATCGCATGTCTCTTGTATTTGGTATTTTTACAAAGAAATAAAACTATTATGATGCGGAAATTAAATACTAGTATACCTTTTCTTTTGCAAACAAAAATCTCTAGGTCTTCTACCGTATTCCTCTTCTAACCTCTGGCGTTGTGTGGGCAACGATCTTCCAAGATGAGATACCACCAAAGCACCTTCTTCTTCTCCTTGCAAGGTTCAGCCACAACAAGAGCACCTCCAAGGATGAAGAGATTCAACCACCACCAATGCTCCAAGGGATGCTAGAAAAGAGGCTTCTTTTCTCTCCTTCTTCTTCTTCTTAGATTCAGCCACCAAAGCTATCTCTACCAAGAGAAGGTTTCGGCCACACAAAGGAGAGGAGAGAAAAAAAGAAGGGCCGACCACACCCAAGGAGAAAAGAGAGGAAAATAGAATAGAGTCGTTTGCCATGAAGCCTCCTCTACCCCCTCTTTTATAATCCTTGATCTTGGCAAATAAGTAAATTTAATAAAAAAAACTTCCTTAATTTTTTTTCCTTGAAAAAGAAAAATTATTTAATTAAAAATAATTTTCTTTTCTTAATAACAATGGCCGGTCACCCCAAGCCCCAAATCAAGGAAAGTTTTAATTAAAACAAGAATTAAAACTTCCTAATTTGTTTCCAGAAATTTATAAAAATTTCTCTAATAATTTTAATCCCTTCATGATTGGTTAATAAAAAGAAAATTTTATAAATTAAAATCTTTCTTTTAAACATGTGGATAAAAAGAAAATTATCTCTAAAAATTAAAATCTCTTTTAATCTACAAATAAGGAAAGATATCAAATCTTTTCTTAATCTCTTGTAGAAACTTATAAAAGAGAATATTTAATTTTTAAACTCTATTTTAAATCATGAACATGGTTAAAAAGGAAAGTTTTCTGAAAATTTAAATCCACCTTTTAATCAACAAATTAGGAAAGATTTCAAATTGTAAACTCTCTTTTAAACATGTAGATGATTTACAAATAAGGAAAGTTTTTGACAAAAATTAAAACCATCCTTTTAATCTACAAATAAAGAAAGAGATTAATCTCTTCTCTTAATCTTTTGTAGAAAGTTATAAAAGGAAATTTTTATTTTTTAAACTCTCTTTTAAAACAATGATATCCACATAAGAAATAATTTTAATAAAAATCCTTTTTAATATTTTAGTGGCCGGCCACCTAAGCTTGGGACCCAAGCATTTGTTGGGATCTCTTCGTACGGCTAGAGAGGGGGGTGTGAATAGCCGACCCAAATTGCTCTTTTCTTTCTACAAACTAGGGTTAGCGCAGCGGAAAAATAGATGTAGAAAGAAAACAGGAGAAGAAAGACAAACCATATAACGAGGTTCGGAGATGAACTCCTACTCCTCGGCGTGTCCGTAAGGTGGACGAAGCCTACCAATCCGTCGGTGGATGAGTCCCCGGAAACCCGGCTAATAGATACTCCTTGTGGGTGGAGAAACCTCACCACAATCTTTGCAACAGCAATAGGAGTACAAATAGGAACAAGAAAACAAGAACAGAAATGTAAACAACACTTGCTTGCCTTCTTGAAGTCAGCAGGAACCCTGGTGAAGCAGCAGCTTCTCGGATCCAAGCTTAGCTAGAAAACCAGCAACAAGAAGAAGCTCACGCGAAGCTTTAGCACCCAACGAGCTCAACAAAGCTCAGCGGGAAGAAGAAGCAGAGCTTGGCAGAAACTTCAAGGAAGAAGAAGAAGCCTGTAGAAGCCCTCACCCTTTATACCGCGAAGAAGAAAAAGAAACTAGCCGTTGCGCAACGGTTAGAACTCGATCGATCCGCACCGATCGGGAAGAGGTGGATCGTCTCGATCGGCTCAGGACCGATCAGCCAGGCCGATCGGTCCCCGCATCGACCGCCAGTGCACGTAACCTTCAGGTACTCGACGGCGTGGACCGATCAGCATCGGTCCACGCACCGATCCCAACTCCGCCGTGCTTCCGCGACATCGTCTCCTGATCGGTCCCGCACCGATCGAGACGATCGATGCGTGGACCGATCGCTTTCGCCTCGTTGCTTGCGATCGGTCACCGATCGATCAAGAATCGTAGAGTTTCGATCCGATCGGTCACCGACCGATCGAGCAACAGATCACCGGATCGGTCCGTGACCGATCCGAGCTTGGTTTTTGCCCAAACCAAGTCCCAAGACTTCCAAACCAATATCCGGTCAACCTTGACCTATTGGTACTTCATCCCTAGCATCTGGTCACTCCCTTGACCTGCTAGAACTCCCTGCCAAGTGTCCGGTCAATCCCTTTGACCTACTTGGACTTTCCAACACCAGAAGTCCGATCATCCCTGATCCATCTGGATTTTCCCTTGCCTGGCTTCACTCACCAGGACTTTCACCTGGCTTCACTCACCAGGATTTCCACACTGCCTAACATCCCAGTTAGGACTTTCTCACTGCCTGGCTTCACTCACCAGGACTTTCCCACTGCCTGGCTTCACTCACCAGGACTTTCCCATTGCCTAACATCCCAGTTAGGACTTTCCTCGTGCCAAGCTCCCTGCTTGGACTTCTCCGTGCCAAGTCTCCATACTTGGACTTTTCCAGTGCCAAGTCTCCATACTTGGACTTTTCCCGTGCCAAGTCTCCATACTTGGACTTTTCGCGTGCCAAGCTCCCTGCTTGGACTTTTCCGTGCCAAGTCTCCATACTTGGACTTTTCCCGAATCAGGTCAACCAGGTCAACCTTGACCTACGGTTGCACCAATAATCTCCCAAACATCTATTCTTGTCCCACATCAAGAATAGAACTCTCTCACGAGTGTCAAACATCAACATGCAACACAACTAGGTCAACCTTGACCTAAGGTTGCACCGACAATCTTCCCAAGTCAAACATCAAAATACAACTCGAGTCACGTCAACTCGAGTCGGGTCAACCAGGTCAACCTTGACCTAAGGTTGCACCAACAATCTCCCCCTTTTTGATGTTTGACAAAACCATAATCAAGTTAGGTTAACCTGATAACCTAACTTAGGTTTTCAATCGTCTTCCAATGTCCAATGTTCTTTCCTTGAACATTCTCTGGACATTCTCCCCTTAGGTTAACCCAATAACCTAACTTGGGCTCTTCAATAATTCTCCCCCTTTTTGACACACATCAAAAAGAATTCCAATGTTCTTCCTTGAACATTCCTTGACATTCTTTCCCTAGCTTAGGTTAACCCGATAACCTAACTTGGGTTCTCCAATAATTCTCCAATGAATACTCTCCCCTTTTTGACACACATCAAAAAGACAAAGGAGAGTATCAAGGTCAAGAGTTTCTTCCTAATGAAAGTCCCATACCTTTCATTGAAACTCTTAATTTCCCCTCTTGATACTAAACTCAACAATCAACTTAGTGATAATCCCATATCACTAATCCTCAAGAGTCTTAAGGAGTACAAACTCCCCCTAAAAGTCAACTCCTCTTGACAATTAGGTAAGACTCCCCCTAGAGGTCAACTCCCCCTTGACCATTGCACCAACAATGTCTTTGAGAGTTCCAAACCTTAGAAATCCACAAAACCCAACTTCCAGCTGAAATTTCAGACCAACAGCTGAAAAATCAGAAACTGGCACGCACTGATCGGTCCCCAGACCGATCAGAATCCCCCTGGATCGGTCCCCAGATCGATCCACGCTTCACTGATCGCACTGGATCGTCACTGATCGGTCACAAGACCGATCAGAACTTCCCTGGATCGGTCCGGTGACCGATCCACACTCTGAAATCAGAGATTTCTGATTTCCCTTCCCGGAAATTCAGAAACTCCTAAAAAATTCCAGAAAATTCGAAAAAATGTGAAATTTTGAGGATACATTCCTCATAAGATATACTATCATGGAAAAATAGTTTTCTATGAAAATAACTTCCATTTTCAAATCTTGATACAAAATTCAAAAACTTTGAAATAGTTCAAAGTTAAGTCCAACTTTGTATCACTTTGGTCAATGATGAATGCTATCACTAGGAAAGCTTCATCAAGGTTTTTCAAAACAATTTTGAAATGATTTCAAACTCTTTAATTTGGGACCACAATCTTAGGGCTATATGCACATGACTTGTACGCAAGCTTTCCCTATGATCCCCATTTTCTTGAATTAGGCTCATCTAGGTACAAAAACTATGCACCTTGATCCTAACTCATGATCCTAATATCTCACACACATCTAAAGTGCATCAAACACATCCAAGTCAATTTTGATGTGAGATATGGGTTTAGATATCTTAGACTAAGGTCTCATGCATTTTCTAAACACAAATTTGATCTCAATATCAAAGTGTGTTTTTCATCCTTAAATCAATTCAATTGATTACTAATGCAAGAGATGATGACATGGCATAAAATGGTATCATAAATGAAAACATGTGCCAATGTCATGATGTCATGGCATAAAGTTTGAAACTTAAATAAACATGACATAAAACTAGCCTAAGCATTATCATGGCATTTCAAATGATAATAAAATAAATATGATGTCATGGCATGGCATATGGCAACCAATCATGGTAAGTTAGCACAAATAAAATACCTAAATTCCCTATCTAAGTATCCTTAGCCTTAGCTAACTTAGAATCTAACCCTAGATTGCCCATATATCCCTAAGAGAAAACTAAAATCCCAATTATGGTATTTCTCTAGGTTTTCTTAAATTGTGCCAAATAAGATTGAAATCGATATTTTTCAAATATGGCACAATTTACTCTTTAAGGAGTAAGTAATAATTCTTTTTCATTTTCAAAGGTTATCAAAACCTTGAAAATGCTCCTTGAGTCTCCTCAAAGTTGGGTTAACTACCCTTCTTATTGGAGTTGACACTCTCTAACCCATCTATGGGATAGAGAAGATGCTCCTAGGAACCCAATACCTATTAGAGCTCATTGGGTTCACTAAATATTCACTAGGGATAACTTCCCTAGCAACCCTCCTAATGACCCTCTTAGGCTTTGAAGCCTTGGTTATTTGGGTCTCATCAAGGTCAACTATAGGGGTGACTCCCCTTGTAACCTTGGTAATGGTCTTCCTAGCCCTAGGTTTTGTTCCATAATCAAATGGAACATTGTGGTAAGTGGGCTTGACCATTTGGGACTTAGGTTTGTGACCCAAACCTTTCTTGTCCTTGGACTTGGGTTTTTGACTCTTAAACCCTAGAGATGACTTCTCCAAGTTCTTAAGAGCCTTTTCTAAAGTATCAAGTCTTGACCTCAAGACTTGATTCTCCTCCTCTAATACCTCAATTTTTGATTTGTCATTTTTCTTTGAGGCATTCCTAGGCATGTGTCTAGTTGATTTGGGATTCCTACCTAGGTTCTCCTTAACCTTAGATGAGGTAATTCTAGGGTTGGCTTTCCTAGTGTTATCCTTATCTAGGCTCACATGTTTGGCACCTAAGCATGTGTATCGATTTCTAATGTTATCATGCTTATCATTATTGACTAGTGCAATAAAATTTCTAGCATGCATCTTACTAGTATTGCACGAATGAGACTTAAATGATACCTTAGGGTTTGCCTTAGCTCCCCCTATAGAAGTGCTCGGTCTCTTGCCCTTGTGAGGTTGCCTCCCCCTCGGACAATGACTCCGATAATGTCCCCTTCGCTTGCATTGGAAGCACACCACGTGCTCCTTGCCTTTGCGTATCGGAACTCTGGCTTCCTTGAACTTTGGCGCCGGTGGAGTCTTTCTTACCCTCTTTGGACACTTACTCTTGTAATGTCCATGTTCCCTACACTCAAAGCACATAATGTGTAATTTAATTGAACTTAAATTGCTTGAGTTACCTAGGGTTGAGGGTGGATGCGAGCTCTCTTCTTCATCCCTTTCGGAGGTAGAAGCTTCTTCTTCTTGCTCCGAACTTGAAGAAGAACTCTCCTCCTCTTCTTCCTTAGATGTTGAGTAACCCTCAACTCCTAATTCTCTATCTCCATGAAGTGAGCTACTTGATGACTCACTTGTCTCCTCTTCATGACTTGAAGTGGAGTTCTTCTCATGAAGTTTGGCCAAGTTGTTCCACTACTCCTTGGCACTATTGTATCCTTCTACCCTACACAAAACATCATTAGGTAAAGAAAATTCAATGATTTTCGTTACCTCGTCATTGATTTCGGATTGTCGGATTTGCTCTTTCGTCCACTCCTTCTTCTTGATAGGTTTTCCTTCCTCATCCATCGGAGGGGAAAACCCTTCTTGTACACAAAACCAATTTAACATATTAGTCCTAAGAAAATACATCATCCTTACCTTCCAATATGTGAAGTTGTCGTGAGACTCGTAGAAGGGTTGAATCGTGACATCTTCTCCATAGAGATCCATCTCTAGCTTTGCTCCCACGGGTGTTGATCCGATGAAGAGCGGCCTCGCTCTGATACCACTTGTTGGGATCTCTTCGTACGGCTAGAGAGGGGGGTGTGAATAGCCGACCCAAATTGCTCTTTTCTTTCTACAAACTAGGGTTAGCGCAGCGGAAAAATAGATGCAGAAAGAAAACAGGAGAAGAAAGACAAACCATATAACGAGGTTCGGAGATGAACTCCTACTCCTCGGCGTGTCCGTAAGGTGGACGAAGCCTACCAATCCGTCGGTGGATGAGTCCCCGGAAACCCGGCTAATAGATACTCCTTGTGGGTGGAGAAACCTCACCACAATCTTTGCAACAGCAATAGGAGTACAAATAGGAACAAGAAAACAAGAACAGAAATGTAAACAACACTTGCTTGCCTTCTTGAAGTCAGCAGGAACCCTGGTGAAGCAGCAGCTTCTCGGATCCAAGCTTAGCTAGAAAACCAGCAACAAGAAGAAGCTCACGCGAAGCTTTAGCACCCAACGAGCTCAACAAAGCTCAACAGGAAGAAGCAGAAGCTTGTTTATGGATCGGTAGGAAGAAGACCAGAAACGAAGCCAACTTTCTGTACGCGCCAGGAACGGTCAGCTGACCGATCATGACACGAACCAGCTCTGATCGGTCCGCGGACCGATCAGGGAAGAGGTGGATCGCCTCGATCGGTCGTGGACCGATCAGCCTCGTGCCGATCGGTCCCCGATCGATCGTTAGTGCACGTAACCTTCAGGTACTCGATCGGTGGACCGATCAGAGCACCGGATCGGTCCACGCATCGATCCCAACTCCGCCGTGCTTCGCGACATCGTCTCCGATCGGTCCCCGCATCGATCAGATGGCCTGATCGATGCGTGGACCGATCAGCCTTTCGCCTCTGTTCGCTGGCGATCGGTCACACCGATCGATCGAACAGAGTTTGTTGATCGATCGGTCACCGGACCGATCGAGCAAACAAGACACCGATCGGTCGGTGACCGATCCAGAGCTTGGTTTTTGCCCAAACCAAGTCCCAAGACTTCCAAACCAATATCCGGTCAACCTTGACCTATTGGTACTTCATCCCTAGCATCTGGTCACTCCCTTGACCTGCTAGAACTCCCTGCCAAGTGTCCGGTCAATCCCTTTGACCTACTTGGACTTTCCAACACCAGAAGTCCGATCATCCCTGATCCATCTGGATTTTCCCTTGCCTGGCTTCACTCACCAGGATTTCCACACTGCCTAACATCCCAGTTAGGACTTTCTCACTGCCTGGCTTCACTCACCAGGACTTTCCCACTGCCTGGCTTCACTCACCAGGACTTTCCCATTGCCTAACATCCCAGTTAGGACTTTCCCTCGTGCCAAGCTCCCTGCTTGGACTTCTCCGTGCCAAGTCTCCATACTTGGACTTTTCCAGTGCCAAGTCTCCATACTTGGACTTTTCCCGTGCCAAGTCTCCATACTTGGACTTTTCGCGTGCCAAGCTCCCTGCTTGGACTTTTCCGTGCCAAGTCTTCATACTTGGACTTTTCCCGAATCAGGTCAACCAGGTCAACCTTGACCTACGGTTGCACCAATAATCTCCCAAACATCTATTCTTGTCCCACATCAAGAATAGAACTCTCTCACGAGTGTCAAACATCAACATGCAACACAACTAGGTCAACCTTGACCTAAGGTTGCACCGACAATCTTCCCAAGTCAAACATCAAAATACAACTCGAGTCACGTCAACTCGAGTCGGGTCAACCAGGTCAACCTTGACCTAAGGTTGCACCAACAGCATTGGCCGACCACCAACTTGGCTCATCCATTTGGTCTTGGCCGGCCCTAGCTTGGGTTCCAAGCTAGCTTGGCCGGCCCCATTGAATGGGTAAGAAGGTGGGTATGTGGTGGGTATAAATCTCTATATAAAAGAGGCAACAATAGGGACCGAGAGGAGGAATTGGTTTTGGTCTCCCGATGAAATTAAGCTTCCCGTGTTCGCCCCAAACACACAACTTAATTTCATCAATAATAATTCATTCCACTAAAGAACTATTATTGAACTACCGCACCAATCCCAAATTACATTTTGGGCTCCTTCTTATTATGAGTGTGTTAGTCTCCCTGTGTTTAAGATGTCGAATGCTCACTAATTAAATGAGTTACTGACAGCTCACTTAATTAATATCTTAGTCCAAGAGTAGTACCACTCAACCTTATCGTCATGTCAGACTAAGTCCACCTGCAGGGTTTAACATGACAATCCTTATGAGCTCCTCTTGGGGACATTATCAACCTAGATCACTAGGACACAGTTTCCTTCTATAATCAACAACACACACTATAAGTGATATTGTTTCCCAACTTATCGGGCTTATTGATTTATCGAACTAAATCTCACCCATTGATAAATTAAAGAAATAAATATCAAATATATGTGTTTGTTATTATATTAGGATTAAGAGCTCACACTTCCATAATAACTGAGGTCTTTGTTCTTTTATAAATCAGTATAAAAGAAACAACCTCTAATGGTCCTACTCAATACACTCTAAGTGTACTAGTGTAATTATATAGTTAAGATAAACTAATACCTAATTACACTACGACTTTCCAATGGTTTGTTCCTTTCCATCTTGGTCGTGAGCTACTGTTTATAATTTATAAGGTACTGATAACATGATCCTCTGTGTGTGACACCACACACCATGTTATCTACAATATAAATTAATTGAACAACTACATTTATCATAAATGTAGACATTTGACCAATGTGATTCTTATTTCTAGATAAATGTTTGTACCAAAAGCTAGGCTTTTAGTATACATCCTAACAAAAGGATCTGTCAGGTTATCTGTTGATGCAATTTTGGTGACGACAACTTCTCCTTGCTTGACGATGTCTCATATCAGGTTGTACTTGCGCTCTATATGTTTACTCGCCTTATGGGCTCGTGGTTCCTTCGAGTTTGCAACTGCACCTCTATTATCACAATAAATTATGTTGATTTTGGGCAAACCAAGAATCACATCTAAGTCCATTAGGAAGTTTCTGAGCCATTCAGCTTCTTTGGCTGCCTCAGAGGTTGCCACATACTCAGCTTCCATGGTTGAGTCAGAAACGCATTTTTTCTTGACACTCATCCATGCAATGGCTCCACCTCCTAAAGTAAACACATAGCCTGATGTAGAGTTAATATTATCCCTATCTGATTTGAAATTTGAATCCGTGTAACTCACAGGGAGCAAATCGTCTGCTTGGTAACTAGCATATAATCTCTAGTCCTTCACAAGTACTTAAATATATGCTTTACAGCAGTCCAATGTCCTAGTCCAGTGTTACTCTGATATCTGCTAATCATGCCCACGGCAAAGCAGATATCCGGTCTCGTACACAACATTGCATACATTAGGCTTCTCACAGCCGAAGCATAAGGAACTGCCTTCATGTCCTCTATCTCCTTTGATGTCTTTGGAGACATCTCTTTGGATAAAGCTACTCCATGTCTAAAAGGTAAGAAACTTTTCTTGGAGTTCTGCATGCTAAATCGAGCAAGGATTGTATCTATATATGAAGCTTGAGATAAGCACAACATCCTTTTCTTGCGATCCCTTATGACTTTGATCCCAAGAATATGTGCACATTCTCCTAAGTCCTTCATATCAAATTGATTGGATAACCATACCCTTACGTCCGATAACACTTTGACATTGTTGCTAATTAACAAAATATCATATATGTATAGTACAAGAAATACCACCACGTTTCCGTTACACTTCTTGTATAGAGAAGACTCATCCGGACATTGAATAAATCCATATGACTGGACCAATGTTCCAAGATCTTGAAGCTTGCTTCAGTCCATAAATGGACCGATTCAGCTTGCACACTAAATGCTCTTTGACTTTTTCAATGAATCCCTATGGTTACTTCATATGGATGTTTTCTTCAAGACTTCCGTTAAGGAAAGCTTTCTTGACATCCATTTGCCAAATCTCATAATCCATATGAGCGGCAATGGATAAGAGTATCCGGATAGACTTAAGCATAGCTACCGGTAAAAAAGTCTACTCATAATCGATTCCCTCTTTCTGAGTATACCCTTTCGCAACAAGCCTTGCTTTGAAGGTTTCTACCTTCCCATCTGTCCCTCTTTTCTTTTTGTAGATCCACTTACATCCAACGGCTTTTACACAATCTGGTGGTTCTACAAGCTCCCAGACCTTATTAGAATACATAGACTCTATTTCAGAATTCATTGCCTTTTGCCAGGATACTGCATCTTTATCTTGGAGTGCTTCGTCATATGTCCGGGGATCAGGTTCATCTTTACCCGGGATCAAGTCCAAAGACTCTCCCAAAAACATGAATCTTTCAGGTTGCTTTACAACCCTCCCACTACGACGAGGCACTGCCTCTGGTTGTGTATCATGTGTGACATGTGTTGCAGTCTCTTGTGGTACTTCATCTTGTACTGTTGGTACTAAAGTAGACGTGTCCTCTCTTATTTCTTCAAGAACAATTTTACTCATGGGCTTATGATTTATTACATAATCATCTTCTAAAAATTGAGCATTAGTGCTAACAATGATCTTCTGATTTTTAGGATTATAAAACAAACCCTCTTTTGTTCCTTTAGGATATCCCACAAATAGACATACTTCTGTACGTGATTCCAACTTGTCAGTATCTCCCTTCAGCCCATGTGCTAGACTACCCCATATATGATTCAGACTAGGCTTACGCCCATTCCATAATTCCATGGGAGTAGAAGGAACTATTTTAGAAGGTACCATATTCAGAATGTACACTGCTATTTCTAAAGCATATCCTCAAAATGAATTTGTTAATTCTGAATAACTCTTCATCGATCTAACCATTTCCATAAGAGTCCTATTCCTTCATTCTGCCACACCATTCTGTTGGGGTGTACCAGGTGCAGACAATTGGGATTGAATCCCGGCTTCTGATAAGTAATTCCTAAACTCTCCAAAAAGGTTTTTGCCACCACGGTCAGACCGTAGTGTCTTGATACTTTTACCAAGACGTTTCTCCACATCAGCCCTATATTCTTGGAACTTATCAAAGCATTCAGACTTGCGGCGCATCAAGTAAATGTATCTGTATCTTGAATAATCATTTATAAAGGAGACGAAATATTCATAACCACCTCTTGCCTGGATAGACATAGGACCACACAAATCAGAATGAACCAGTTCTAACACATCTTTAGCTCTATACCCCTTGGCCTTAAAAGGTCTCTTGGTCATTTTACCTTCCAAGCAAGATTCACAGGTTGGAAAGTTTTCAAACTCTAATGAACCCAAGAGTCCATCGGCTACAAGACTTTGAATTTTACTTAAGTTAATATTACCAAGCCTTAGATGCCAAAGATATGTTTGGTTCATTTTCGAAGGTTCCTTTCTCTTATTGGATTTAGAAGATGTGTTATTAATTTCCATTTTTTACTTTGTGGAAGAAATTGGATTTAAAGTATACAAATTGCTAACCAATGTGCCAAAACAGATAATAACCCTATTTCTCTTTATAACCACATTGCTATTAAAAGAAATAGAATATCCATCCAAATATAGTTTAGAGACTGAAATTAAATTCTTTCTAAAACTGGGTACATAAATGTTAGGATGTATACTAAAAGCCTAGCTTTTGGTACAAACATTTATCTAGAAATAAGAATCACATTGGTCAAATGTCTACATTTATGATAAATGTAGTTGTTCAATTAATTTATATTGTAGATAACATGGTGTGTGGTGTCACACACAGAAGATCATGTTATCAGTACCTTATAAATTATAAATAGTAGCTCACGACCAAGATGGAAAGGAACAAACCATTGGAAGGTCATAGTGTAATTAGACATTAGTTTATCTTAACTATATAATTACACTAGTACAAATAGAGTGTATTGAGTAGGACCATTAGAGGTCGTTTCTTTTATACTGACTTTATAAAGGAACAAAGACCACAGTTATTATGGAAGTGTGTGCTCTTAATCCTAATATAATAACAAGCACATATATTTGATATTTATTTCTTTAATTTATCAATGGGTGAGATTTAGTTCGATAAATCAATAAGCCTGATAAGTTGGGAAATAATATCACTTATAGTGTGTGTTGTTGATTATAGAAGGAAACTGTGTCCTAGTAATCTAGGTTGAGAATGTCCCCAAGAGGAGCTCATAAGGATTGTCATGTTAAACCCTGCAGGTGGACTTAGTTCGACATGATGATAAGGTTGAGTGGTACTACTCTTGGACTAAGATATTAATTAAATAAGTTGTCAGTAACTCACTTAATTAGTGGACATTCGACATCTTAAACACAGGGAGACTAACACACTCATAATAAGAAGGAGCCCAAAATGTAATTTGGGATTGGTGCGGTAGTTCAATAATAGTTCTCTAGTGGAATGAATTATTATTGATAAAATTAAATTGTGTTCGGAGCGAACACGGGATGCTTAGTTTTATCGGGAGACAAAAACCAATTCCTCCTCTTTGTCCCTATCGTAGCCTCTTATATATAGAGATTTATACCCACCACATACCCACCTTCTTACCCATCCAATGGGGTCGGCCAAGCTAGCTTGGAACCCAAGCTAGGGCCGGCCAAGACCAAGTGGATGAGCCAAGTTGGTGGTCGGCCAAAGCTTGGGTCCCAAGCTTAGCTGGCCGGTCACAAGAATATTAAAAAGGATTTTTATTAAAATTATTTCTTATGTGGATATCATGATTTTAAAAGAGAGTTTAAAAATTAAAAATTTCCTTTTATAGCTTTCTACAAAAGATTAAGAGAAAAGATTAATCTCTTTCCTTATTTGTAGATTAAAAAGGATGGTTTTAATTTTTGGTAAAAACTTTCCTTATTTGTAAAACATCTATATGTTTAAAAGAGAGTTTAAAATTTGAAATCTTTCCTTATTTGTTGATTAAAAGGTGGATTTTAAATTTTAAGAAAACTTTCCTTTTAATCATGTTTATGATTTAAAAGAGAGTTTAAAAAATTAAATATTCTCTTTTATAAGTTTCTACAAAAGATTAAGAAAAGATTTGATATCTTTCCTTATTTGTAGATTAAAAGAGATTTTAATTTTTAGAGATAATTTTCTTTTTATCCACATGTTTAAAAGAAATATTTTAATTTATAAGATTTCTTTTTTATTAACCAATCATGAAGGGATAAAAATTATTGGAGAAATTTTTATAAATTTTCGGAAACAAATTTGGAAGTTTTAATTCTTATTTTAATTAAAACTTTCCTTGATTTGGGGAGAAGAATGGCCGGCCAAATAAATTGGGGAAGAGAAAATTAATTTTAATTAAATAAATTTCCCTTTTCATGGCAAAAGAATTAAGGAAGTTTTTATTTAAATTTTCTTATTTGCCAAGACCAAGGATTATAAAAGAGGGGGTAGAGGTGCCTTCATGGCTAACGACTCTATTCTATTTTCTCCCTCTTTTCTTCCTTGGTGTGGCTGGCCCTTCTCCTTTTCTCTCTTCCTCTTGTGTGGCCGAAATCCTTTATCTCTTGGAGCTTGGAGGAGGTGGCCGGATCTAGCTTGAGGAAGAAGGAGAGAAAGCTTGCATCCCTTGGAGCTTGGTTGGTGAAAAAATTCTTCATCCTTTAGAAGATATGCTTGGCCGAAACTTGAAGGAAAGAAGAAGAAGGTGCCTTGGTGGTTCTCATCTTGGAAGATCATTGCCCACACAATGTCCGAGGTTAGAAGAGGAATACGGTAGAAGATCAAGAGGTCATTAAAAGTTCACAAAGAAAGGTATAACTAGTAATTATTTTCCTCATCATACTAGTTTTATTTCTTTGTAAAAATACCAAATACAAGAGGCATGTGTGATTCTATGTTTTGAATTAGTTTTCGATGTTGTGTTCTTTTGTTTTTTCTTTTCGAACTTGTGCTTCGATTGTTCTTTTTGGTTAACCTAGAGTTATTTAAGGAAATTAAATATTAGCTTTCCTTAAAAGTCTTTGTCTAGGCGGTGGTGGTTGCTCCCATATCCAAGAAGGCCATATGCCTCGCCATGCAGTCCTGGAAGCAAATTTTGGAAATTAATATTTAATGGAATTAATAACCTAGGTGATTTGGATCAAACGTGTTAAGTTCCGCAGGAGATCCAAGTCTAAACCTAAAAGAACAAATAAGTTAAACTTAGGATCAAACGTGTAAAGTTCCGCAGGCGATCCAAGTTTAATTTAAAAGAACACATGGTAGCTAGGAAAAGGTTCAGATCTTTGCACAAAATTTTTGTACAGTGTAACCGTTAGGCTTTCCGAGTAGCAACCAACATTTGGTATCAGAGCTAGGGTTTTGCTTTTGTGTATTTTGTATTAGTTTAATTATGCATATTTCATACATAATTTAGGCAGGATAATAGTAGGATGTGCTAACTTTATGGATGCATGATCCAACTATTATGGCTTATAGATATTGTGTGTGTGATTGGACCCTTGGACATGTCAAGGGCATTTTATTGTGTGTGCATGATTGTATTATAAAATACAGCAAGAGCTGTATTTAGTTTTATTAGGATTTTATTTTTTGATCTAGATACATGTACATTCCTTCAAGGAATATAGGATCGAAAAATGTAAAATTCTATTTATGTCGTGGATCGAATCTTGCAAGGCATGGAACCTTTTGAGGATCAGAGGCGCAGCGGAACAAGGAGCAAGATGGATGCGACAACTAGACACAGTGGCGGTGGCCAAAGATGGCAGCAGCTAGGGTTGACGACACACGGAGGACAGTAATAGATAAAAGCCATAATAGTTGAAAATTAGTTTTTCTATTTATTGCTTTTTATGCTGTGCTGTGTGTGCTTGTTAGTATGCATGTTAAGTAGGCTAGCATAGTCAAAATTCCTCACTTTAAATAACTAAGTGGGAGAGGAATTTATTTTTAAATAAATTCCACGGTCTCCATTACTGGTTTATAAGTGATGCAACAAGCTTGCGCATTGGCTCTGAGTGCCTTCCTCCATATCGGATGAGCTTGTTTGCGGATCACTAGATTAAACTTCCATTTTGGATGACTATAGGAAGTTAATTAAGAGCGTGTGATCTTGCCCATCGGAAGGGGCACAATCTTATTAATGGACTTAATGTCAAGTAATGGTATACACTTAGGCACGTCTAATAGTATCCTCCCCATCGGAGTCACTGCTATTATTTGTGTGACCGAAGAAAACCAACTATTAATTTGTCAAATAAATAGGTTGACAAGATAATAAAATTAAAAACCCCTCTTACAAATGTTTAATTTTGTATACGTCCACACTATCGTGGCATACAAAATTCACGGTGTTTGAGGTAATTTTATTTGTCATAAAGATTTATTGACAAGATAATTAATGGGTAAACCCCTCCTCTTACAAATGTTTAATTTTGTATACGTCCACACTATCGTGGCATGCAAAATTCACGGTGTTTGAGGTATTGGTGAATTTAAATAATATTCTTTGAGAAATCAATGTTATTTTAAATTCAAAAGTTTTAACCAAATATTTGATCAAAGAAAGATCAACTATTAATTTTATTCGTCATAAAGTAAAGTTGACGAGATAATAAAATTAATGGATAAAATCTCTTCTTTGATTTTGTATACGTCCACACTATCGTGGCATACAAAATTCATGGGGATTTTAAGGAATTGATCTTGACCAAATATTTTTTTTGTGATTTTTAGGATTTAAAATGTTTGTCAATTCCCTAGTTGTTATACTATAGAAAAGACTTAGTAGTTCCAATTGTAATGATTGGAAATAGGACTTGGACATTAAAGTAGTCTGTCTTCTTAGAACTAAGAACAATATAGGTGTATTTAATTCATTAGTTGAAACATGTTTAGTGGTGTTATCTACCAAAACCTGGAGTGTAGATACAGATGCCATTAATCATGTCCGCAATTCATTACAGGGTTCCAGGAAACCCGACAACTAAATGAAAATAAAAACACCATCCACATGGGCACTACTGTAAAAGTGGTAGCTATTGCAGTGGGAGATGTTTATCCTTTGATAAAATATGGAATTTAAGTAATTGTCTTTACGTACCAAGTTTAGAAAGAACTAGTTTTCAGTTTCTAAACTATTCAAAGAACTGGATATTCTTCTTCTTTTAATAACAAAGTTGTTATTAAGAAAAAGAGGGAAGTTATCTATTCTGGTACGTTGGTTGGCAATTTATAAATCCAATAACTCCCATGATGTAAGAAATGGAAATTAGTAACACATCTTCTAACTTTAAGAGAAAGCAACCTTCGGAAATAAACCAATTATATTTTTGGCATCTAAGGCTAGGTTATATTAACTTGAGTAGGATTCATTGGTAGCTGATGAACTTTTGGGTTCATTGGTAGTGGAAATCTTTCCAACCTGCGAGTCTTACTTGGAAGGAAAAATAACTGAGAAGCTTTTAAGTATAAGAGGTATGGAGCCAAAGATAAATTGGAATTGGTTCATTCTGATTTGTGCGATCCTATGACTATTCAGACAAGAGGTAGTATCGAATATTTCGTCTATTTTATAGACAACTATTCAAGATATAAATACATTTACTTAATGTGCTGCAAGACTAAGTGCTTTGATTAGTTCAAAGAGTACAAGGCTGATGCGGAGAAACGTTAAAGTAAAAGTATCAAGTCACTATGGTAAGATCGTAGTGGCAAGTACCTCTTGGGACAATTTAGGAGTCACTTATCAAAAGTAGGGATTCAATCCCAACTAACTGCACCTGGTACACCCCAACAGAATGGTGTAGTAGAAAGATTGATGATGAGTTATTCAGAAAATTATCAAGTTCGTTTTAAGGATATACTCTGGAAAAGAAAGTGAACATAGTACCTTCCAAAGTCATAACTCTCTACTCATATAGAATTACTGAATTGACGTAAGCCTATTTTGAAGCATATTCGGATTCGGGTAGTCCAACACATATGTTGAAGAGAGACAATGATAAGTTGGATAGGAATTCACTTGTTTGTAGGTTATCCTAGAGAAACGAAAGTAGGTTTATAGTCTTAAAAATCAGAAGGTCATTGTTAGCATCAATGACTGATTTTTAAAAGAGGACCATATAATGAACCACAAGCCCATAAGTAAATTTGTTCTTAATAAAAGACACGTCTAATCTAGTACCAACTGTACGAGATGAAATATCATAAGAAACTGCAACATGTATCACAATTGATACACAATTATAGATAGTGCATCATCGTAGTGGGAGGGTTGTCAAACAACCAAAAAGATTCATGTTTTTGAAAAATCTTTGGACTTGATCCCAAATGAACATGAGCCTGATCCCGGACATATGATGAAGCACTCCAAGATAAAGATGCAGCATCTTAGCAAAGAGCAATGAATACAGAATTAGAATATATATTTTTTAATAAAATCTAGAAGTTTGTAGAACCACCAGATGGTGTAAAAGCCATTGGGTGAAAAAATAGGTCTACAATAGGAAAAGATGGATAGACAGGAAGGTGGAAACTTTAAAAGCAAGGCTTGATGAAAAAGGAAACTTTTTCCCTGGGAGCCATGCTTAAGTCTATCCGGATTCTTTTATCTGTTTGGCAAGTGGATGTTAAGACAGCATTCCTTAATGGAAATCTTGAAGAAAGTATCCATATAAAGCAACAAAAAGGGTTCATTGCAAAGGGCAAAGAGCATCTTGTGTGCAAGCTCAATCAATCTATGGACTGAGGCAAAGCTTCAAGGTCTTGGAACATCCGGTTTATCAAAGTAATCCATACCTATGGATTTATTTAGTAACCGGATAAGTCTTGTGTATACAAAAAGTGTGATAGAAACGTGGTGGTATTTCTTGTACTATACGTAGATAACATTTTTGGTAGTTGAAAACAATATCAAAGTGTTATCAGAAGTAAGGGTATGGTTGTCCAAACAATTCGATATGAAGGACTTGGGAGAATGTATATATTCTTGGGATCAAAGTAATAAGGGATCGCAAGAAAATAATATTTTACTTATCCTAGTCTTCATATATGAAAAAAATCCTTGCTCGTTTTAAGCATGCAGAACTCTAAGAAAGGTTTCTTACCTTTTGAGCTTGGAGTAGCTTTATCTAAAGAGATGTCTCCGAAAACATCAAAGGAGATAGAGGAAATGAAGGCAGATCTTTATGCTTCGGCTATCGAAAGCCTAATGTATGCTATGCACGAGATCAGAAATCTGTTTTGCCAAGGACATAGTTAGCAGATATCAAAGTAACCCTGGACAAGGACATTGGACTGCAGTAAAGCATATATTGAAGTACCTTAGAGGTACTAGAGATTATATGCTAGCTTACAAGGCAGTTAATTTGGTCCTTGTGGGTTGCACGAATTTTGACTTCCTATCGGATAGGGACAATAGTAAGTCAACCTCAGGGTTTCGTGTTTACTTTAGGAGGTAAAGTCATTACTATAGAAGAGTGATAAGCATAGGTGTTTTTCTGGACTCCACCATAGAAACTGAGTATATGGCAAGCCTCTGAGGTAGTCATAAAAGCTGAATGACTCAATAACCTCATGATAGACTTAGATATGATTTCTGGTTTGTCCAAAGATTATTACAATTTATTGTAATAATAGTGGTGCAGTAGCAAACTCGAAGAAACCATGAGTCTATAAGGCAAGTAAACACAATAGAGCGCAAGTACCACCCAATACGAGAAATCGTATAAATGAGGAGAAGTAGTTGCTACCTAGATTGCATCAGATGATGACCTATAGATCTTTTCACTAAGGCCCTTAAGGTAAAAGCTTTTGATGGACATGTTGAAGGGTTGGGAATCAGATGTATGGCAGTAGATGTGGCAACTTAGTCTTTTAGTATAAGTGGGAGATTGTTAGGATGTATACTAAAAGCCTAGCTTTTGGTATAAACATTTATCAAGAAATAAGAATCACATTGGTCAAATATCTACATTTCTGATAAATGTAGTTGTTCAATTAATTTATATTGTAGATAACATGGTGTGTGGTGTCACATACAGAAGATCATGTTATCAATACATTATAAATTATAAACAGTAGCTAACGACCAAGATAGAAAGGAACAAACCATTGGAAGGTCGTAGTGTAATTAGGCATTAGTTTATCTTAACTATATAATTACACTAGTACACTTAGAGTGTATTGAGTAGGATCATTAGAGGTCGTTTCTTTTATACTGACTTTATAAAGGAACAAAGACCTCAGTTATTATGGAAGTGTGTGCTCTTAATCCTAATATAATAACAAGCACATATATTTGATATTTATTTCTTTAATTTATCAATGGGTGAGATTTAGTTCGATAAATCAATAAGCCTGATAAGTTGGGAAATGATATCACATATAGTGTGTGTTGTTGATTATAGAAGGAAACTGTGTCCTAGTAATCTAGGTTGAGAATGTCCCCAAGAGGAGCTCATAAGGATTGTCATGTTAAACCCTGCAGGTGGACTTAGTTCGACATGACGATAAGGTTGAGTGGTACTACTCTTGGACTAAGATATTAATTAAATGAGTTGTTAGTAACTCACTTAATTAGTAGACATTCGACATCTTAAACAATGGGAGACTAACACACTCATAATAAGAAGGAGCCCAAAATGTAATTTGGGATTGGTGCGGTAGTTCAATAATAGTTCTCTAGTGGAATGAATTATTATTGATAAAATTAAGTTGTGTGTTCGGGGCGAACACGGGATGCTTAATTTTATCGGGAGACCAAAACCAATTCCTCTACTCGGTCCCTATTGTAGCCTCTTGTATTTAGCTATTTATACCCACCACATACCCACCTTCTTACCCATCCAATGGGGCCGGCCAAGCTAGCTTGGAACCCAAGCTAGGGCCGGCCAAAACCAAGTGGATGAGCCAAGTTGGTGTTCGGCCAAAGCTTGGGTCCCAAGCTTAGGTGGCCGGCCACTAGAATATTAAAAAGGATTTTAATTAAAATTATTTCTTATGTGGATATCATGGTTTTAAAAGAGAGTTTAAAAATTAAAAATTTCCTTTTATAGATTTCTATAAAAGATTAAGAGAAAAGATTAATCTCTTTCCTTATTTGTAGATTAAAAAGGATGGTTTTATTTTTTGGTAAAAACTTTCCTTATTTGTAAATATCTACATGTTTAAAAGAGAGTTTAAAATTTGAAATATTTCCTTATTTGTTGATTAAAAGGTGGATTTTAAATTTTAAGAAAACTTTCTTTTTATTCATGTTCATGATTTAAAAGAGAGTTTAAAAAATTAAATATTCTCTTTTATAAGTTTCTACAAAAGATTAAGAAAAGATTTGATATCTTTCCTTATTTGTAGATTAAAAGAGATTTTAATTTTTAGAGATAACTTTCTTTTTATCTACATGTTTAAAAGAAATATTTTAATTTATAAGATTTATTTTTTATTAACCAATCATGAAGGGATAAAAATTATTGGAGAAATTTTTATAAATTTCCGGAAATAAATTAGGAAGTTTTAATTCTTATTTTAATTAAAACTTTCCTTGATTTGGGGAGAAGAGTGGCCGGCCAAATAAATTGGAGAAGAGAAAATTATTTTTAATTAAATAAATTTCCCTTTTCATGGCAAAAGAATTAAGGAAGTTTTTATTTAAATTTCCTTATTTGCCAAGACCAAGGATTATAAAAGAGGGGGTAGAGGTGCCTTCATGGCGAACGACTCTATTCTATTTTCTCCCTCTTTTCTTCCTTGGTGTGGCCGGCCCTTCTCCTTTTCTCTCTTCCTCTTGTGTGGCCAAAATCCTTTATCTCTTGGAGCTTGGAGGAGGTGGCCGGATCTAGCTTGAGGAAGAAGGAGAGAAAGCTTGCATCCCTTGGAGCTTGGTTGGTGAAAAAAGTTCATCATCCTTTAGAAGATATGCTTGGCCGAAACTTGAAGGAAGGAAGAAGAAGGTGCCTTGGTGGTTCTCATCTGGGAAGATCATTGCCCACACAATGTCCGAGGTTAGAAGAGGAATACGGTAGAAGATCAAGAGGTCATTAAAAGTTCACAAAGAAAGGTATAACTAGTAATTATTTTCCGCATCATACTAGTTTTATTTCTTTGTAAAAATACCAAATACAAGAGGCATGTGATTCTATGTTTCGAATTAGTTTTCGATGTTGTGTTCTTTTGTTTTCTTTTTGAACTTGTGCTTTGATTATTCTTTTTGGTTAACCTAGAGTTATTTAAGGAAAATAAATATTAGCTTTCCTTAAAAGTCTTTGTCTAGGCGGTGGTGGTTGCTCCCATATCCAAGAAGGTCATATGCCTCGCCATGCAGTCCTGGAAGCCAATTTTGGAAATTAATATTTAATGGAATTAATAACCTAGGTGATTTGGATCAAACGTGTTAAGTTCCGCAGGAGATCCAAGTCTAAACCTAAAAGAACAAATAAGTTAAACTTAGGATCAAACGTGTAAAGTTCCGCAGGCGATCCAAGTTTAATTTAAAAGAACACATGGTAGCTAGGAAAAGGTTCAGACCTTTGTACAAAATTTTTATACAGTGGAACCGTTAGGCTTTCCGAGTAGCAACCAACAATAAAGACAATTTCTTAAAACTAAACTTCTATTCCTATCAAAAGATAAGTAGACGTCTCCCACTACAACAGCCGTCACCTTAGTAGCATTGCTCATATAGACAGTTATCTCTCCTTCAAATAGTCGTCGGATTTCCTAGAACTCCTGCAAAGAGTTGTAGACATGATCAGTGGCTCCCGTATCTACACACCAGGTGCTGGTAGATAACACCGCTAAACATGTTTCAACTACTAGAGAATGAGATATACCTTTATTATTTTGATTCCTGCGAGGACAGTCCGCCTTCTAATGTCCTGACTGCTTGTAGATTAAGCACTTGCCCTTCGACTTCTTCATTCCAGCTTTTTGTCCTGTACCCTGAGGTTTATTCACCTTCTTTGCTGAAAAGACTTGTTTCTTCTTCTTCTTTCCTTTTGACTTAGAAGTAGAACCATTTTCAACATAGTGAATCTGAGAACTGTGACGAAATATACCTTCTGCTGCCTGTAGTTCTGTCAGAAGTTCCGCCAATGTATACTCCCTTTTATTCATGTTATAGTTCAGGCGGAACTGCTCAAAACTTCAGGGTAGCGTGTGGAGAATTATATCGACGTGGGTTTCCCCATCGATTTCACCTCCAAGGACTTGTATTTCGTTCAGATAAGTCGTCATTTTGAGGATATGATCCCTTACGGGTGTCCTCTCTGACATGGTGCCTGTCATTAACTTTCTCATTGCCTCTTGCCTAGCAGTCCGACTCTAGTTCCCAAAGAGTTTTTAAGATTGTTCATTATATCAAGCAGTTGGTAAATCTTAATGCTGATGTTGCAATACATTTGACATTGAAGCCAAAATGTAACACCGCGCCATCTCATCTTCTTTTACCCATTTCTTATGATACTCAATCTCCTCTGGGGTAGAATCACCATTAGGTGTATCTGGGCATACCTCTGACAGTACAAACTTATAGCTTTCAGCAGTTAAGACAATATCCAGGTTTCTTTTCCAATCTATACAGTTGGGACTAGTAAGTCTGTTCTCTTTCAATATAGTGGCCAATGGGTTGAAAGTCATCCTAAGAATCACAAAATAAATTTTTGTCAGGACTCTAAATTTAGAATAATATTGATTCCTCAAACAATACTATTTAAATTTACCAATACTCAAAACACCGTGAATATTGCGTGCCGCATTAGTGTGGGCGTATACAAATTCAACATTTTTAAGAGGAGGGTCTTACCCATTAATTTTATTATCTTGTCATCCTAACTTTATGACAAATAAAATTAATAGTTGGTTTTACTTTGGTCACACAAAAAACAATAGTAGTGATTCCATTGGGGAGGATACTATTGAATGTGTCTAAGTGTATACCATTACTTGATACTTAGTCCATTAAATAGGATTGTGCCCCTTCAGTTGGAGAAGATCACACGCTCCTAAATAATTTCCTATAACCATCCATAAAGGAAGTTTGATCTAGTGATCCGCAACAAACCCATCCGTTGTGGAGGGAGGCACTCAGAGCCAACACGCAAGCTTGTTGCATCACTTACAAACCAGTAATGGAGACCGTGGAATGTATTTAAAAATCCTTCTCCCACTTAGTTATTTAAGGTGAGGAATTTTAACCTATGCTAGCATATATCACATGCACACACACACATCACAGTAAATAAAAGCAATAAATGTGGAAATTAATTTTCCAACTAATGTGGCCTTTTCCATCACTGTCCTCCGTGTGTTCCAGCCCTAGCTGTTGCCATCTTTAGTCACCGCCATCGTGTCAAGTCATCACATCTATCCTGCTTCTTATTCCGCTGCACCTCTGGTCCTTCAATAGCACCATGCCTCGCAAGGATACGATCCGTGACAAATATAGAATTTTACATACATCAATCCTATATTCCATAAAGGAATGTAAATGTATTCTAGATCGAACAAAAAAGTAAAATTCTAAAACTAATACAGCTCCTGCTGTATTTGATACATACAATCATGCACACACAATAAAATGCCCTTGACATGTCCAAGGCTCCAATCACACACAACAACCACAAGCCATAATAGTTGGAGCCTGCAACCACAAAGTTAGCACATCCTACTATTATCCTGCCTAAATTATGTATGACATGTGCATAATTAACAGAAAACCAAAACACACATAGGCAAACCCTAGCTCTGATACCAATTGTTGGTTGGTCCTAGGAAGATCATACCGGTTCCACTGTATAAAAATTTTGTACAAGTGTCGAACCTTTCCTAAACAACCTATTGTGTTCTTTAGAAGTTAAATTAGGAATCGCAAACGGAACTTAACCTTATTGATTTCAAATTTAACTTATCTGTTCTTAATGGTTTAGACTTGGATCGTAAGCGGAACTTAACACTATTGATCCAAATCAACCAATGTTACAAATTCAATTAAATATCCATTTAGAAAACCTGTTCCCAGAACAAACATGGCGAGACACATGTCCTTCTTGGGTATGGGAGCATCCACCACTGTCTCGACTAAACTTTTTAACGAAATTAAATATTTAATTTCCTAAAATAACATTAGGTTTAACCAAAAAGAACAATCGAATCACAAATTTGAAAAATAAAAAAAAAACACAAACACAAATTACAAATTCGGAAAACTAGAATCAAATGCCCCTTGTGTTTGGAATTCTTACAAAGAAAAATAACTAGCATGATGCGGAAAACAATTACTAGTTATACCTTTTCTTTGTATGCTAATAACCTCGAGATCTTCTTCCATATTCCTCGCCTCGCCTTAGACGTCGTATCAGCGACCATCCTATAAGATGAACACCACCCAAAAGCCTTCTTCCTCCTTCTCTAAAATTCGGCCACCACCACAAGAGAACAAAAGAGAGCAAGGGGAAAAAGAGAGGGAGAGAGTCGGCCACCAAGAGGAAGCACCAACTTGAGAATAAGAATTGATAATACATGAGGCCTCTCCTCCCCTTCTTTTATATTACTTGCTCAAGGCAAATAAGGAATGATTTTTTACAAAAATTAAAATCACCCTCTTGTTTTTCCTTTTTCCTTTTTATTTTTCCTTTTTATTTTTCCTTTTCTTTCCTCTTGATTGATTAAATCATCAATCATGGATTGATTCAATTGATTGGCCGACCCCTTGCTTGGGCACCAAGCAAGGGTGGCCGGCCCCTTAAAAGGAAAGAAATAACCTTGTAAAAATTTTTATAAAGAAACTCTTATAAAATTTTACAAGCTCTCTTTTGTTTTCCTAATGTGGATGTCAAAAAAAAAAATTTTAAAAATTAAAACCATGTTTTAAAATTTAAAACTTCTCTTCTAAAATTTCCTTTTTTAAACATGGTTACAAAATTAAAAAGATTCAAATTTAAAACTTCTCTTCCTTTTTTCTAAAACCATGAGAATGGTTAAAAAAGGAAAGTTTTAAAACTTTTAAACTTTCTTTTAAACCATGTGGCCTAATTCAAATAAGGAAAGTTTTATATTTTAAAATCTCTCTTTTAAAACTTGTAGATATCTACAAAGAGAAAATTTTAAAAATTCAAAACACCCCTTCTAATTTGAAATATGTGGCCGACACCCTTCAATTGCTTGTGGCCGACCACCTCAAGGAGTTTATGGCCGACCCCTTTGCCATGGTCACCAAGCCATGGGTCGGCCCCTTCTTGGACACCATGATGGGCTTTTTATGAGCGGATTTAAGGCTTTAATGAGGCTACGACAGGGACCTAGAGGAGAAATTGGTTTTGGCCTTCCGATGAGCTTGAGTATCCCGTGTTCGCCCCGAATACACAACTCAAGTTCATCAACAATAACTCATTCCACTAGAGAGTTATTATTGCACTACCGCACTAATCCCAAATTACATTATGAGCTCCTTCTTATCATGAGTGGGTTTGTCTCCCTGTGTTTAATATATCGAATGTCCATTAATTTAATTGAGTTACTGACAACTCACTTTAATTAATCTCTTAATCCAAGAGTATTATCACTCAACCTTATTGTCATGTCGGACTAAGTTTACTTGCAGGGTTTAACATGACAATCCTTATGAGCTCCTCTTGGGATATTCTCACCCTAGATTACTAGGACACAGTTTCCTTCAATAATCAACAACACACACTATAAGTAATATCATTTCTCAACTTATCGGGCCTATTGATTATCGAGCCAAATCTCACCCTTTGATAAGTTAAAGAAATAAATACTAAATATATATGCTTGTTATTATATTAGGATTAAGAGCACACACTTCCATAATAACTAAGGTCTAGTTCTTTTATTAAGTCAGTATAAAAAGAACTTACCTAAAATGATCCTACTCAATACACTTAGAGTGTACTAGTGTAATTTATTAGTCAAGATAAACTAATACCTAATTACACTACGACTATTCCAATGGTTTGTTCTTTTCCATCTTAGTCGTGAGCAACTGTTTATAATTTATAAAGAACTGATAGCATGAACTTCTATGTGTGACACCACACACCATGTTATCTACAATATAAATTAATTTAACAACTACAAATAAAATGTAGACATTTGATCAATGTGATTCTTTTATTTCATAAAAAAATGTTTACAAAAGCTAGGCTTTTGGTATACACTCTAACAGATGGATGGGGCATCCAGTGCCATTTGGTTGAAACGCTTCATGTATGCCCTCAAGGACTCCATCACTCCTAGTTTGAGCATGAAAAGACTATGATTAGTCTTTTGGTATCTCCTACTACTAGCAAAATGGTGCAGGAAAGCATTTTTGAACTCTTTGAAGAAATTTTTTTTTAATATTTCAAAAATATTTTGAAGTATTTCAAAAATATTTCTAAGTTAAAAATTCTTAGCATTTCAAAAATCTTTTAAGTATTTCAAAATTATTTCTTGTAACGCCCGAAAATTCTCAAATCATTTTTAGAAATATTCTATGATTTTTCTGGAATTTTTAGATATTTTTCCGGAATTTTCCGAGTAGCGGAAGCAGCAAAAATAATTAGAACCGCAAAATAGCTTAGGCGGGAATCGAACCCGAGACCTATGGCTTAGGGATAATGTTGGGAACCAGTTGAACCCAGCAGGGCCGTGCTAAGAGGAAAGGGAACCAATAAAATTTATATTGGAGTTGGGCGAATTAAGTCTTTAATATAAATAGGAAAATTAATAGGGTGAAGAGTTATTGGATTTTTACCGTGACCTATTCCTCACCCTAGCCCTCACGCCGACTCCTCCTTATCCTCTTCCTCACGCACGGCTCACCAAACCCCCAAGGGCCAAGGGAACTTCTTCCGGCGACGTCTCCAACACGAAAAAGGTTCTTCTCCGCGAGAGGAACGCGAAGACGCAAGTGGATCGTCGAGAGGATCGTTTCCATCGGAAAACCAGCGATTTGAATCGTAAGAAATTACGAATAGGAGGTAAGAAACCCCTCACCTGCAGTATAATAGCTACCGTTTGATTTTCTGTGCATTAGTTTAGTTATATGCGTATGATTTCGACACATAGGGTGTATTTAACCCTTCTCGCAGGTTTAGGGATTTAGTGAGTACCTTTAGATGGGCCGGACACGTCTTTTCTCCTTCAGTTGGAGGTTTAGATGTTGTTGGGTGCCTAAAGGCAGTCTCCCTAATAGAGAGGGGAGTTAAAGCACACTAGGTGTTCGATTAAATAACCAGCTTAGAAAAGAATGCAACTTAGACATTTTTATTAGCACAGTTGAATGCATTAGAAGCATCTAAATTAGTAAATCAGTTGATTCTAGCTTATATGGGACTACGGTCCAATGGGTGGGCTCCCACAGTCGCCTCTAGGTTCAGACAACCTAGCTCTAGGTTCAGATAACCTAGAAACAGCAATTTAGAACAGTTTAGCTATACTCAGTATTTTACTTTTCAGTTGGCACTGTACCGGATTAGATATCCATTGGGCTGGGCTCCCATAGTCGGTCCCTAGGTTTAGATAACCTAGTAGCTCTACTAAATTCGGGACTTGTAACCCCGGGTCTAGTTAGAGATGCGCGCATAGCACGTACAGTTGCCGGGCCCCTCAGCAGTATGTTTAGTATTTTCAATTACTATATGTATATGGTTTTCAACCTTTCACAAATGAGTTCGTGAATTCAGTACAGTTCTAGCAATAGCTCAGTATTAGCGTAGCTCAGTTCTTAGTATCAGCTTAGTTTCCATGTGAATATGCTTGATGACTTTATGCTCAGCTTTAGATATGCCATGATTGTATGCTTATATGTCATGCCATGCTTAGTTTATTCAGTATATCCAGCATATGTTTTAAACAGCATGATTTAAAATCATATTTGCATCGTTGCATGTTTTTGTGAGGTAGATGGTTTCTTACTAAGCTTTTTAGCTTATAGATACTACTTTTCTTATACTGCAGATAAAGGTAAAGGAAAAGTGGACCAGTAGCGGAGGCTGGAGGTCAATGCAGATCAAGATGTGTGTGGAAGGAACTGGAATAAAAGATCCTCAGGGGTTTTAGCAAGCTTAACTAGTAGAAGTCTTAGTATTTCTTCTTTTATGCAATTTTGAACCTTAGAGTGTTTAATTCATGGGATATTTTTTTAGTTTGTTGGTAATTATGATAGCATGCTGGTTATTAGTTGTTAGAATGTATTTCCATTGATTTTAGAATTGTTGTGTGAGATATTGGCACGCCAAAGTGCTGAAATCAGAGTTCCCGGGCGAAATCAGAACTCTGATCGGTCTCCAGACCGATCAGGGTCTGGGGAGTGCCACTGGATCGGTCAGCCGACCGATCCAGACAGATATAGTATGCTACTGTATCCTCCTGGATAGGTCAGTCGACCGATCCAGCACGATACAGTAGCGAGTTCCAGGTATTTCAGGTGCCTGGATCGGTCAGCCGACCGATCCAGACATACCTGGATCGGTCTGCCGACCGATCCAGCCACACCTGGATCGGTCTGCCAACCGATCCAGCCACACCTGGATCGGTCTGCCGACCGATCCAGTTGGGAACAGAATGTTCCCCAGCTTTGATCAATCTGCGGATCGATCGGCAGGTCAGTAGGTAGTTGGGGAGTTCAGTTTCTAGTCCCTAGCTCGGTTGGGATGTTCAGTTTCCCCTCCTTAGCATATGTATACCAGCAAAGAAGGTCTTTAGACCTTTCTTATCAGTTGTATCCGCCATTAGTAGAGTAAAAATTTTAATTAGCCCAGCTTTCCGCACAGTATAGTTTAGCATTATTGTGACGATCGGCCTTACAGCCAGTACCCAGAAGGCGGGTCGTTATAGAGTGGTATCAGAGCAGTGTTCCATACTTCCTACACACACATCAGCATTGTACCTACAGCTGCCAAGTAAGAATACCTCTACTCTCTTTATTGTTCTTGCTTTCTAGTTACAGTTCATGTTTATATGCCTACTGCTTGTTAGTATGTGATAGTTTTTAAACATGATATCAGTAGTTATATAGCTGTGATTACCTTAGTATGTTATGTTCTCTATGTCTTTAGAAATGGCACGAGGACGCCCAGCTAGAAGGGCACTAGCTACTGAGCCCCAGCAAGAGGCAGACAGTTCAGTGCCTCCTCCAGACCTTACGGCATTAGTGGCTCAGTTACAGCAACAGCTAGCTGAACAGCAACAGGAAATAGCCACCTTAAAGGCTAATCAGCAGAGTACCCCCACAGTTACCCCGGAACCGAATCTGACGACTCCAGAAGTCTTAGAGGTTCCACCAGCTCAGCCCACAGTACCAGCACCAGCACCAGCAGTCCCAGCAGCTGAGCCAAGAAAGGAAGCCTATCTAATCCAGTGGCAGCGAGTCAAGCCAGAGAACTTCTCAGGCACTAGTGAACCATGGGATGCACAAGAGAAGGAACGGATCCGGTTGATGCTCAAGATGCTGAAGCCAGAGATAGCAGTGAACGTGGCTGGTGGCATACATAGGCCACAAACCACAGAGGAGTTGGTGAGCAGTGCCTTGACCACAGAGCATTACCAGAACAACATAAAGCAGCAGAAGCAAGCCTCCTCAGAGTCCAAAGGCCAAGGAAACTCTCACACCCAGAAACAGCAAGGCCACAGCTCTAACTGGAAGGGGATATACCCAAGACAGCATTCAGAACCAGATACGGACACTACGAGTTCGTGGTCATGCCCTTTGGTGTGACCAATGCTCCAGCTACATTCATGGATCTCATGAACAGAGTATTCAGGGAGTATTTAGATAAGTTTGTTATTGTGTTTATCGATGACATTCTTATCTACTCAGGAACTCAGGAAGAACACTCAGAGCACCTGAAACTAGTATTGCAGACCCTTCAGCAGAACCAGCTATACGCCAAGTTCATGAAATGTGAATTTTGGCTAGATCAGGTGTCCTTCCTGGGTCACATCATCTCAAAGGATGGTATTAGTGTAGATCCCAGCAAGATAGAAGCAGTAAGTAACTGGAAGAGACCTAAGAACGCCAGCGAAATCAGGAGCTTTCTGGGATTAGCAGGATATTACAGAAAGTTTGTAGAGGACTTCTCCAAGATAGCCTCCCCACTGACAGCTCTTACGTGGACAGAGGACTGTGAGAACAGCTTCAGCGAGCTAAAAAGGAGATTGACCAGTGCTCCCATTTTGGCTCTACCAGACGACACCAGCAGCTTTGACATCTATAGTGATGCCTCTAGACAACTCAAGGATTATGAGAAGAATTACCCTACTCATGACCTTGAGCTCGCAGCAGTAGTGTTCGCTCTCAAAATTTGGAGACATTACTTATATGGAGCTCAGTGCAGAGTGTATATAGATCATCAGAGTCTGAAGTACTTCTTCACTCAGAAGGATCTGAATATGCGACAGCGCAGATGGCTTGAGCTGGTCAAGGACTATGATGTAGACATCCTCTACCATCCAGGGAAAGCCAATAAGGTAGCTGACGCACTTAGCAGAAAATCCAGTGCTACCTTATTATCTCTTACAGCCATGTCACCGCTCCTACAGAAGGAGATCGTAGATTTCGATCTTGAACTCATCGTTGGACAGCTCTCTACTATGACCTTAGAGTCTACCTTGCTTGGTGATATTCAGTCAGCTCAGGAGCAGGACCCTGGAATTCAGAAAATCAAGCAAGGGCTAGCAGAGTCAGAAGGTAGAGAATTCAGAGTGTCCGATAGCGGGGTGTTGTATTTTGGTGACAGACTCTGTGTTCCAGATCAGGAGGAGCTACGGAGACAGATTTTAGATGAGGCTCACAGAACTCCCTATGCGATGCATCCAGGTTCCACCAAAATGTATCAAGACCTGAAGAACCGTTTTTGGTGGCCCGGGATGAAGCGAGACATCGCCAGATATGTTAGCATCTGCCTCACCTGTCAGAGGGTCATGGCAGAACATCAACGACCAGGAGGAGTTCTGCAGCCTATACAGACTCCAGAATGGAAGTGGGAGGATATCTCTATGGATTTCATAGTGGGACTGCCCAGAACCACGAATGGTTTTGACGCCATCTGGGTAATAGTCGACAGGTTGACTAAATCAGCCCACTTCTTAGCTATCAGGATATCATACTCCATGGAGAAGCTCGCTCAGTTGTATCTCCAGGAGATCGTCAGACTGCATGGAGTCCCACGAACCATCATTTCAGACAGAGACAGCAGATTCACATCACACTTCTGGGAGTGTGTACAGTCAGCATTGGGCACGAAGTTAAAGTTCAGCACAGCATTCCATCCTCAGACAGATGGTCAGACGGAGCGAGTAAATCAGGTACTCGAAGATATGCTCCGAGCGTGTGCCCTAGACTTCAAGGGAAGTTGGTGCAAATATCTGAGCTTAGCAGAATTTGCATACAACAACAGCTATCAGGCCACTATCGGCATGGCACCTTACGAGGCTCTCTATGGGCGGAGGTGTAGATCTCCAATCTGCTGGTATGAGAGTGGTGAACAGAAAGAACTAGAGCTTCAGACAGATCTAGTAGCAGATACCACAGCAGCTATACAGCAGATCCGCCAGAGGATAGAGATAGCTCAGAGCCGCCAGAAGAGCTATGCTGATACACGGCGCAGACCCTTAGAGTTTTCAGTTGGGGATTCAGTGTTCCTCAGAGTGGCTCCCATGAAGGGAGTAATGCGTTTTAGGAAAAAGGGCAAGCTAAGTCCCAGATATGTGGGACCATACCTTATCAGCAGAAGAGTGGGCAAGGTAGCATATGAGCTAGAGCTACCCCAGGAAATGTCAGCTGTCCACAACGAATTTCATGTCTCTATGCTGATGAAGCATACCCCAGATGCCACCCAGGTGATTGAGCCCCAGTCGGTACAGATCCGCGAGGACCTCAGCTATGATAGTCGGCCTATTCAGATAATAGACCGAGCAGTTAAGAAATTGCAGAACAAGGAAGTACCATTAGTCAAAGTCATTTGGCACAGTCACACAGCAGAAGAGGCAACTTGGGAAACAGAAGCCAGCATGAGACAGAAGTACCCAGAGTTATTCTAAGTTCGAGGACGAACTTTTTATAAGGTATGGGGAGTTGTAACACCCGAAAATTCTCAAATCATTTTTAGAAATATTCTATGATTTTTCTGGAATTTTTAGATATTAATCCGGAATTTTTCGAGTAGCGGAAGCAGCAAAAATAATTAGAACCGCAAAATAGCTTAGGCGGGAATCGAACCCGAGACCTATGGCTTAGGGATAATGTTGGGAACCAGTTGAACCCAGCAGGGCCGTGCTAAGAGGAAAGGGAACCAATAAAATTTATATTGGAGTTGGGCGAATTAAGTCTTTAATATAAATAGGAAAATTAATAGGGTGAAGAGTTATTGGATTTTTACCGTGACCTATTCCTCACCCTAGCCCTCACGCCGACTCCTCCTTCTCCTCTTCCTCACGCACGGCACACCAAACCCCCAAGGACCAAGGGAACTTCTTCCGGCGACGTCTCCAACACGAAAAAGGTTCTTCTCCGCGAGAGGAACGCGAAGACGCAAGTGGATCGTCGAGAGGATCGTTTCCATCGGAAAACCAGCGATTTGAATCGTAAGAAATTACGAATAGGAGGTAAGAAACCCCTCACCTGCAGTATAATAGCTACCGTTTGATTTTCTGTGCATTAGTTTAGTTATATGCATATGATTTCGACACATAGGGTGTATTTAACCCTTCTCGCAGGTTTAGGGATTTAGTGAGTACCTTTAGATGGGCCGGACACGTCTTTTCTCCTTCAGTTGGAGGTTTAGATGTTGTTGGGTGCCTAAAGGTAGTCTCCCTAATAGAGAGGGGAGTTAAAGCACACTAGGTGTTCGATTAAATAACCAGCTTAGAAAAGAATGCAACTTAGACATTTTTATTAGCACAGTTGAATGCATTAGAAGCATCTAAATTAGTAAATCAGTTGATTCTAGCTTATATGGGACTACGGTCCAATGGGTGGGCTTCCACAGTCGCCTCTAGGTTCAGACAACCTAGCTCTAGGTTCAGATAACCTAGAAACAGCAATTTAGAACAGTTTAGCTATACTCAGTATTTTACTTTTCAGTTGGCACTGTACCGGATTAGATATCCATTGGGCTGGGCTCCCATAGTCGGTCCCTAGGTTTAGATAACCTAGTAGCTCTACTAAATTCGGGACTTGTAACCCCGGGTCTAGTTAGAGATGCGCGCATAGCACGTACAGTTGCCGGGCCCCTCAGCAGTATGTTTAGTATTTTCACTTACTATATGTATATGGTTTTCAACCTTTCACAAATGAGTTCGTGAATTCAGTACAGTTCTAGCAATAGCTCAGTATTAGCGTAGCTCAGTTCTTAGTATCAGCTTAGTTTCCATGTGAATATGCTTGATGACTTTATGCTCAACTTTAGATATGCCATGATTGTATGCTTATATGCCATGCCATGCTTAGTTTATTCAGTATATCCAGCATATGTTTTAAACGGCATGATTTAAAATCATATTTGCATCGTTGCATGTTTTTGTGAGGTAGATGGTTTCTTACTAAGCTTTTTAGCTTATAGATACTACTTTTCTTATACTGCAGATAAAGGTAAAGGAAAAGTGGACCAGTAGCGGAGGCTGGAGGTCAATGCAGATCAAGATGTGTGTGGAAGGAACTGGAATAAAAGATCCTCAGGGGTTTTAGCAAGCTTAACTAGTAGAAGTCTTAGTATTTCTTCTTTTATGTAATTTTGAACCTTAGAGTGTTTAAATCATGGGATATTTATTTAGTTTGTTGGTAATTATGATAGCATGCTGGTTATTAGTTGTTAGAATGTATTTTCATTGATTTTTAGAATTGTTGTGTGAGATATTGGCACGCCAAAGTGCTGAAATCAGAGTTCCCGGGCGAAATCAGAACTCTGATCGGTCTCCAGACCGATCAGGGCCTGAGTAGTGCCACTGGATCGGTCAGCCGACCGATCCAGACGGATACAGTACGCTACTGTATCCTCCTGGATCGGTCAGCCGACCGATCCAGCGCGATACAGTAGCGTCCCGGGAGAATTCCAGGTTCCTGATCGGTCAGCCGACCGATCCAGACATACCTGGATCGGTCTGCCGACCGATCCAGCCACACCTGGATCGGTCTGCCGACCGATCCAGTTGGTAACAGAATGTTCCCCAGCTTCGATCAATCTGCGGATCGATCGGCAGGTCAGTAGGTAGTTGGGGAGTTCAGTTTCTAGTCCCTAGCTCGGTTGGGATGTTCAGTTTCCCCTCCTTAGCATATGTATACCAGCAAAGAAGGTCTTTAGACCTTTCTTATCAATTGTATCCGCCATTAGTAGAGTAAAAATTTTAATTAGCCTATCTTTCCGCACAGTATAGTTTAGCATTATTGTGACGATCGGCCTTACAGCCAGTACCCAGAAGGCGGGTCGTTACATTTCTAAGTTAAAAATTCTTTAATTTTTAAAAATATTTTGAAGATTCCAAAAATATTTCTAGAATAAATATTCTTAGCATTTCGTAAATATTTTGAAGCATTTCAAAAATATTTCTAAGTCAAAAATTCTTAGCATTTCGAAAATCTTTTTAGGCATTTCAAAGATATTCCTAAGTTAAAAATTCTTAGCATTTCAAAAAATTTTAAAGCATTCCAAAAATATTTCTAGAATAAAAATTCTTAGCATTTCGAAAAAACTTTTACGCACTTCAAAAATATTTCTAAGTTAAAAATTCTTAGCATTTCGAAAATATTTCAAAGCATTCCAAAAATATTTCTAAGTTAAAAATTTTTAGCATTTCAAAAATAATTTATAAACTCTTTGAAATTTTTCTTTTGCAAAATTATAACTTTTGGAATTTAACTTTACAAATATCTTTTGTACTTATAGCTCTGCAAGTGAAATTGCTTACACTTACTACGTCCTCCTATAAACCTAAAAGTCTTTATATTGGAAAACTTTTAATACTTTCCATGTCTCGTTTGATGATTGTCACTTTTCTTCACTTGACTAATTTCTCTACACAATTTTTTTTTTATGAATGTCAAAGGGAGTTATAAAATCAAAAAGAAAAGTTAGAGAACTAAAGAAAATCTGAAGAACTTAACCTAAACTTAGACTACTTTTAAATCATTTTATCATATATGTTTTGCATATATTTTCCTAACTTCAATCTAGGTTATCATTAAATCAAAAAGGGGGAGATTGTTAGTACAGTTTGCACTAACAGTCTAACTCAGATTTTAATGAATGACAAGTGAGTTAAGTTAGGTGTGTTTGTGATCTGATTACTTTACCAAGTGTGCAGGAATAGATGGTCTAAAGGACCTGACACTAGGAAGAAATCTAGCTAGGTCCAAACCGGATAGTTGGTGTAAAAACCAAATGGGTCAATGGGTAGACCTGAGATATGGCAGAAATTCCAGTTGGATCTGCAGGACCTGACAATGGCAGAAGTCTAGTTGGTTCTGCAGACTAGATAGCTAGCATGAAGACCTGGTGGATTAAAAGTCTAGTCAATCATCTGTAAGTTGGTAAGTAAAGGTAAGTCACTGTGAGAGAGTGACTTGGTAAGGACACGTCACAGTTGAGGGACAGTAGGCGTTGATGCAGTTTAGGTCTATTTCAGATCCCTAAACTGAGACCTCGACTAGATCTTGGTCTCAGGAGAGACAGGGTCTAATTACTACTCAGTATTATTATACTAACACTTGTCTTGTAGGTCATTATCTTGTTTATTGTACTAACATGCTTTGCAGGGCAAGAAGAGTCCAACAGTCTTGGGTAAATAGTGTTGGTGCAAACTGCACCAGAATCAAACCTGAGTTTTGATGTTGTCAAAAGTTCAAGTTAAGTCTTGTTATGATCTAACAAGTTGACTGAGTGTGCAGGATGTTTACTCAATCGAGAAAGTCCTAGCTGGAGGCTAGGCAGAAAAGTCATAGCAGATCGTGGAACCTAGGTGCAAGTCCAAGCAGGTCAAGGGGACCCAATGCTTGACGGTATGATCTGTTGGATCGAGACCGCGCTAGAGGGGGGGGTGAATAGCGCTCGTGGCTATTTCGTTCGATTCGTAAAACTATCGGAGTAAAATACACAGTGGAAAATGTTAATAAACACAAACACAGAGACACGGTCGTTTACTTCGTTCGGAGCCTAAGGCGACTCCTACTCGAAGGCCCGCGATCCTTGATAGCTTCCGGTGGGCAACAACTATAAGCTCGATAAAAGATTACAAGTTGAAGTACAATAAACGACAGTAAATAATTATACCAACGACAAAGAAATGAAGATTCGGAGCTCCTGGTCGTCGGGCACAAGTAGCAGTACTTCGGAACGTCGTTTGGAGCAGCACGTAGCACTTGAATCACTTAAGACTTGATCTTCTGAAGTGCTGGTCGAAACCCCCTTATAAAGGGTGTTCAAGGCGCCTTGAAGGCTATTCAAGGCGCCTCCATGCTGCCGATTCTTCCGCACGGATCAAACTTGATCTGGTCGAACTTCATCTGCTTAAGGCGCCTCAAACCCTGCTCAAGGCGCCTTCCAAGGCGCCTTAAACCCCCTTCAAGGCGCCTCCATTGAAGCTTCGCAGCCAGGTCAGCTTTTGCACCCGAGGTGCCTCCAAGCTCCATGGAGGCGCCTCAGACACTGTTCATCCGAGGTTAACCTTTGCACTTTGGTCCCTGCAAGATACATTAATCCCAAATATACCCTGAAACACAAAGTTAACACATAACGCATAATAGAAGTGATATTGATAGTCTCCAGACTATCCGAGCCTGACTTCGGGTTTCCTACCGGAAACCCTAGGTCGACCCGACGCCTACTGTTCCCTCTACGGGGAATGCGTCCTCACCTACTCCACTCAGGAGATTTACCTGTTGCCAGTGCGATCCTCCAGATCGACTAGACATTTGCTCAGCACTCGATGCTTCTGGACTTTCTGCTTGACATCCGCTTCCCGGCTAGTCCAGACTTTCACCTGGTTCGCGACACCAGGACTTTCCACCTAGGGTTACCACCCCCTAGGACTTTTGCCTGAAGCCATCGACCTGCCAAGACTTTCCGCATAGGGTTACCACCCCCTATGACCTAGGGTTACCACCCCCTAGGGTTTTCCCTTTTGCCTAACCGCAGCTAGGACTTTCCTGACATTCTCAAGTAGACTTGTTAGATTACAAAACATCTTAACTTTGAATTCTTTGCCGTTATCATAACACGAGTTCGATCGTCGGATGCTTCCCGCACCAACAATCTCTCCCTTTTTGATTATGGCAACACAAATTCGAAGTTAAGTAAACAAGCGAATAGATAGTCATTTTTAACACAGGCAAATATTGCTAAGTATAGATGAATAAGGTAACTAAAGTAAATTTTGCCCTATATACTCCCCCTTAACTTTGACTCCCCCTTAACTTTTGCTCCCCCTTAATTTTTAACTTGAATTTTATGTTTACATTTTTGCTACTCTCCTCCTTTGCCATAACTCAAAAAATGGGCAATGCATAAAGAGTTGTACATGATTAAAGTTAGCAATATTCAACAAAGTTTGGAAGTTAAGGTCAATTGGAATTTAAGTTTTTAGGACAAGATTATTCATTTAAGTTCAGTTGGTCCTTAAGTCCAAGCACAAGTCATGTTTATATATTTAGGTATCAGAGCCATAGAGAACAAAACATTCTTGAAAAAAGAAATCGAGTATCTTTTGCCAACTGTCTAACCTTTAGTTACTTGCTGATTGTCTATAGGACAATAGCTTTTATTAGGTTAGTCAAGTTAAGTTATTTAGGTCCAGATAGACTTGACTAGAGCTGGAGAACTTTAACTTGATTAATGTTTATTGCATATTTAACGCCCAAACTCATATTGATGCATAGATATAAGCATTCTTGAGTCCAGGCTATACCCTATGCATCTCACGCCATTCTATGTTTTTCAATCACAATCAAGGTAAACCTAGGTGTTTTGTGAGATGCTCTGGCTTAATTCTAGGGGAACATGATATCTAGGGGGAAAGGCTAGGCTAATTGTAAGATATCGTAAAATAAATAATAAATATTACTGGACGAAAAATCTTATTGGATTTTTCTAGAATTTTTAGAAATTTTTCGGGAATTTAACGGGGTCCGTATGACTCATTTTGAGGGGATAAATCATGGGGCTTGTGAAGACCTATTTGGGATACCCAAAATAAGTGGGAGTTGATCGAGGAATTAACTTAGTACTTAATTAAACCAACCTAAGTTTTATTAATTTAGGTTTATAATCCTTCCCCTTTAAACCCGATGCATCTCTCCCGATCCCCTCCCCTCGGTTCCCATCGCGTGATCTCCGGCGATTAGGCATCGACGCCGGCGGCCATCTCCTCGCGCTACCGCCTCCTCTCCACACTCCCTCCTTAGGCCTGGGATCTTCCTTCCTTTCCCCTCCCGATCTCCTTGCTGATCCCGATCCCTTCATCGCGCGCGCGATGATGCCACCGTGCCGATCGCCGTGAGCTCACCGTCGGCAGCGACTTTCTCCTCCAGCGTGCCTAGGCCGAGTCTCCCTCCTCCCTCTCCCTCTCGAGGCGTGAGGTATTCGTCCTCTTTCTTTCTTGCGGGCGATTGACGATGATCCGGTGGAGCTAGGGCATGGCGGGAGAGGTTGATTCGTGTCTTTTCCAGCCAATCGAGCTTCTTTTGCCTCTCCTCTTCGATCTACTTGCTGGGGGTGAACTGGATCATCATCAGTGGAAGTGGATCACACGACGCCAACTAGAGGCGATTGGTTAAGGTAAGGAAGTGTCGGGTAGTGCTGTGAATTCAAAGATTCTTGTGTAATTGGGTTCGTTCATGATGTTATTCTTGTTCTGGACTAGGGGATGGCATCGGAACAACTTTTTGATGAAGTTCCTATGAGCATATCACTGTCCTCTACATTTTGCAGTTGAGTAAGGCTTCGGTTGAAGGATTGGTGTCTATTAAGGTGAGTAATGTCTCTGTTTGTTAGGGTTTTATAAAACTAGTTACTCCACAGCTATGTTTTGGGTTTGATCTTGGAAAAATTGGTGCAGAGGGGTTCTTGGTGGCTGTTGGCAGGTTCTTGTGGGGCTGTGAATTTGGAATTGTTGCCATATTTCAAGGTCAGTGCCTTTCTAGTGTTGTACTTTGGGTATTCTATTAGTATGATACTAAATTGGGTTTTCTATGGGTGGTGGGGTTTTGCTCTGCCTAGATTTATGTAGGGTTTGATGTTTGGATTAGTAGAGATGAATTGTAGAAATTGATGGTTGTGGATTATGTTTAGTTTTAGGAGTTGGATTAAGGATGGATTGTATTGGATTTGGATCATTAGGTAGAGTTAAACATGATGGTTATTGGTATGTGTTGGATGGATTAAGATTTGTTTTGGATTGGAAACTATGGATATGGGTGAGAATGTAAAGGGGAATCATGTTGGAGTTGTGATTGATTGAGGTTTGTATTGGTTTGGTATTTGTGGATATAGTGATGGGTTAATATAGATTGTTATGTAATCATTCTTTGGATTATTGGATTGATTGTTGGTTGGGTTATTAGATGTGATGGTTTGGTTAGTTGTTGATGATGATAGGGTGTGATGTGGATTGGAGGAATTATTGTAGTTGGATTAATTGAGGTGGATGAACTATGTGGATTAGATTCATTTGTGTTTTTGGAGATTAGTTTGCATTTCAGTGATGATGTGGGTAAGTTGTTCTGATGGATTCAAGGATAACCTATTCTAATTGGGTTGTGCAATTAAGGATTGTTTGGAGGATTAATCAGGGATCAGATTTGATTAGAGTGATCCTATTAGGTTAGGAATTTTATTTAGCTATTTAATTCATATGAACTTAGCTAAATAAAATATATATATATTGATCGCAGGACTTGGATTCAGGACGAGCGTCTCGACACGGGATTACTTGGCACGATCTACATCTTAAGGCGGGTATTTCTTCCTTAACCTCTTTATAGTTTCTTTGAAACTTAGTGCATGGTTATTATTGGATGAATTAGGCTACTTTACCTTATATCATGATTGGTTGCTGTTTTTCCTGCATGATACTTATGCTTGACCCTTGTGATGATCTATTTAATTCTGATACAGTCTCCACTCTTGATATCTACTCTGTTGTGATTACACGTGTAGAGTATGTCTTGTAGGGATTGTCGGGTTGTTGGTATTCCCATGCTGATTGGGTATATGACGTGGATCGTACATAGGTGGGTATGTGTTATAGGAGTCATCTTGTTGACCGTGCATTTGCATATTTTATGTACACACGTATTTGTCATGTACTTTTGGAGGAGTTGTGTTGATTGTATGTTTGGGGTATACACACATGTCTGTTGTGTTTTTACTGGAGGATACAGGTTGATTGTACTTATATTTTATGTACATGTGTCTGGTGGGATTATTGGAGATGTTTGGTTGATTATACATGTGTAGTGTGTACATATGTTTGGTGGGATACATGGAGGTATCATGACGATTATACTCATGTTGGAGGTATTTATGAGGTTTGGGGTGTTGCATGGATGATGATTATATATATATATATCATGTTCATCATTCATTGCATCTGATGACTATTGTCTCCCTTGTGGTTGAGAGAGTCATCGGTTTGGTTTAGCGCCGTACACTCGGCCACTCATGGGTAGTGGTATCTGGAGCAGTTGCCGCTCGTCCTGTCGTGCCACCCGGTCACGAGGTTTAGTGAGATCCGGCGTTGTGAGCAGTCAGGGACCCTGATGCTATGTAGCTATATAGCTACTAGTGGATTGTCCGCCTCGACCACTATATAGTGGGCTAGAGGGTAGTACAGTCGTCACAGACCCAAGCCTCTCGGCCATACAGGGGTCGTGGTGTCTGGAGAGGTGGCGGGGGTGACCATGGAGCATGCATACGCAGTTATTATTCTTGCATTTCATGCGCGGTGCATCTGCATTTGCATACATGCCTAGTAGATACTAGTTGCATGTGATTGTCGTTGTTGCACTTGATTGAGATATGGTTGTTGCATTTGGTTGTCATGCTGCATACATGTCATTTATTTTACATGTATATGCAGTCGTATTTATATTGCACAGGTGTCACGGGTATATCTGTTGCAGATCCAGTGAGTTTACTGATCATTGTACCATGTGTCGATTCCAGATTGGGTATGTATCTGTCATTATGTTAGTTGTGGTTTGTACAGTTTATATGTCAGGTTATTATGTCAGATATGTTTAGGTGCATTGATTATGATAGTATGATCATGTTCTTTATTCCCTACTGAGACTGTATACTTGTGATCTCCATGTTGTTTATGGACCATGCACTATCTTTTCTATTACCCGCTGAGTTACCTATACTCACCACCGCATGTATACATTTATGTTTTCAGGTAGCCTGTAGATGGTTGGTGTCGCTCGGAGTATCCTGTCTGCCGGGTCCTACGTCACATCCGAAGATCGTGATTGTTTTCTTTTGTATATTCTTTTCTTATTTTTGGCATTGTATTTGTGTATAGCCATGTGGCTATCTTATGGTTTTGGTGTTGTATTTGTTGTATAAAGCCTAGCCGGCTAGCAGTGTGTTGATTGTGTTGTATTGGGCTTTTCGTTTTCGTTTTTCCGCTGTGTTGGTTTTTAGTACAGCCGTGTGGGCTATTTTATATATAACTGCGTGGTTGTAATTGTTTCATTCCAGCCGTATAGGCTGTTATTATAACTGCGTGGTTGTGTATATAAATATTCCAGCCGCATGTGGCTGATGTATATTTGTTTGTATTTATGTTTCAGATTGTCCGCCGTACAGGGGAGGTGCTGTCGGATTTTTATCTGGCAGAGACTCCTTTGGGGGCGTGACACTAATTCCAGAAAGTTTTAAAAATCTAACAAAATTGGCGTTTTGAAAACTGTTTTTCCTAGATTTAAAAAACAATCAAACCTATGCTCATAACACATAAAACTGAGTAATAACATGTCTAATTAGTTTAAAACATCTAAGATATACATCAAAAGCTGAGTAAGAGAAAGATCCCAAATGTCAATAATATGTCAAGGCAGGTGAACAGATAAAATCAAGCAGGTGGATCGTCGGCTGGAGGATCGGCTAGGTGCTGCTCAGGTGGTGGCTGAGGCTGTCCCTGACGCCGAAGCTCGCCTCGAAGAGATGCGAATCCAGCAGCTATCTCAGATCGCATAGTCCGAAGAAAACGATGCGTCTGTGTGGACTAGATCTCAAGTCGAGTGAGTTTATCCTCGACAGAGAGTGGTGCTGAAGATGACGGCCCAGCCGAAGAGGAAGGTCCGACAGAGGTGGAAGGATCTGCGAAGAAGTCCTCTGCCAGAAAATCTGGCCACTCCTCATCTGCATCAGGTGCGTCCTCGGCCTCTGGAGCACCAGGGGCAGCAGCTGGTGGTGGTCGGCCCTTCCAGGCCAGAATCCCCTCGGCAGTGATCTCTGCCCCTGCTAATCTAAGGCTACGCTGACCGACCTCATCATAGAGGGTAAGTGGGATGAGAACTCCTCTAGTAATGTCTATCATAGAGCTGGAGAATATCTGGGTCAGGATATGACAATAAGGCATATGAATTACTCCAGATGTGACTGTGTTAGATGCAAGGATAATATTATGAAACATATGGAGGGCTATGTCTATATCCAGGTGCTGGGTGAGGGCGTACAAGAAGAATGAGTGGGACGGTCGCATCGTCGAGACATCCCGAGTTTATAAGGGTAGAATACAAGCTGTCAGGACTCTGTACATAGCATAATCCTGAACTCGAAGAAGAGTGGATCTGAACTCAGTCAGGCCTAAGGGTCTCTCCTCCCCATAGAAATGCATGTAAATGTCATCTAATGTAACGTGGGAATAGGGGGCTCCAAAAGGTAGGGGCCTACTCGGATAACATAAAAATGTACACTCAGACCCCCTAATCTCTAGGCTGGTGCGAAGTAGTGATGGAGTGAACTGAATGTCAGTACCTCCTACCCTGGTGGTATAAGTTCTATCATCAACCTTTTCAAGGTTGTGATAGAACTGGGCACATAGGTCTTGATTGACAGTCGTGGTGCAATCAACCAATTTATCTAAATGATAATGGTTTATCATTTGGATAGTGGGTTGACAATTTTGTGACAAAAACTCCCTACCAATATATCTAGGTTTGATGGACTCAAAGGTAAACCTAGAGAAATCTATCCTATGCTGTTCCGAGGGGAATCTCGGATCCGTGGAAGGGGCCCTTGCTGGTGTGGTATCCACAATACGACGCTTCCTATTATGCAAGAAAAATTGCAAAACTAGCAAAAAAAATGGGATTTAAGCACTTAAAGAAGGGTTTAGATTGTACCTAGGAGGCATAGCTTTGATTAAAGGGAAGGAAATAGGTAGAAGGCGCCTTGGTTGGGAAGAAACTGAAGAGATCGGTGGCTTGCGGCGAGACACGAACAGAAGCAACAATGCTTCTGTTCGTGACAAAAGAGAGATTTTAAGGCGCCTCCAGATCCCTTTAGGGCGCCTTTGGAGGCGCCTTAAGGGCTTCTTAAGGCGCCTTAAGTGAGCGGCGGGAAATTTCCCGCCGCTGCTTGAGGGCGCCTCCTCTTAGATGGAGGCGCCTTCGGATGCTACGTGTCACCTTTTTTTTTTTTTTTTTTTTTTTTAAATTTTAAATAATTTTGAAATTAGTTTTGAAAGAGTTTTTTTTAAATAATTTTGAAATTAATTTTGAAGTTGATTTTTAAA